>NC_138132.1:73197407-73407661 GCF_964188305.1 Podarcis bocagei | reverse complement strand
CTATTCCACCACCTTGTACCATTGCAAGGGGTAGACCCAAGCCTAAGCCCAAAAATAGAAAATAAATAGATTTTACCATCCCCTTTGAACTATCTTCATAAAAGCCAGGAATATATATTTAGAAGTGTACATCCATGAGAAAGCTTCAAATGAATAAACAACATCGGAGTGTGCTGAAGCCACACAAGAAGAGGAAATATGCCAGGAACATCTCCTGGTCTTCTGATTGGAAACTCCCTTAATACCCTGCCTGGACATTTCTCACATGACAGCTGCCCACTCCAGCATCATTCTAGCCTAGAGGCACTCAGGGCTCCATCCCAAGCAGCTGCAAGCAAGGCTTAGTGGCCCAAAGCAGGGGTAAGCAAATGCCATGACCTCCAAATGCTGAGGACACAAACTCCCTTCATCCCTGGCTACTGATCACGCTGGCTGGGGCTGATGGGAGATGGGAGTCCTTCACGTCTGGAAGACACTCCGTTGGCTAACCTGGTCCAAAAAGGCAACAGCCAAGCCAGCCTGCATTTCCTGAGGGCAGCTGTGACTCCTGGCCTATCTCTGCCGACTGGGTCATTTAATAGGTGCTTGACAACTGCTCCTTGTTGGGTTTTTAAAGACACAGAAAACACACACGTTGCTGGGCCTGCAGACTTGCTTATACCATAGCAGTGTTTGCGAAGATCACTCAGGAGATGCCTCCGTGTGTGGCTGAGCAAACTGGAAACCCCATGGAAATGGAAGTCCCTCACTGCCACATAAAAAAGATACACCCAAAAGTTTGGGTGGCTTTTCCGAGAGTCAACCATCAGGGCAAAAATGGCTGCTTGTCTGGAAACCGTGGAAATCCCAAAATGTACTGGTTTTGTTTTGCATTTTTAAAGAATCCCAATACATTTCTCATTTGACAGTGAAGTTTTAACCTTCAGATTTTGCACAGCTCAGAGGTAACATCTCCTGTGCAAGCCCAGCTGAAACTAAAAGGTATGTACACATAAGTACACAAGTGCTTTTGGCGAACAGGCCTTGTGATTTCCCCAGCAATGGTTTAAGGTGGCGTCTGACGTTCCCTGTTACTCACCCAACAGGTGACAACTGCCTGCATGTCCCAGTCCAACCAATTCCCAACTTTGTCTTTCATACAGAGGCCGCCTTTGTCTTAATGTTGCTGATCACATCTAGAGTTGATCTATGAACACTCATCTTGACAAATTTCTGCAATTCAAAACCTGTCTCCCTCCTTCCAACCCCCTCCCCCAACAAGACCTACTTATTTTTTTATCACCATCAGGGAGGTGTAATAAAGTTCCTACAAACACATTTAAACAAAGATGGTGGGAAAATATCCTGGGGTGGGGGTAGGAATCCCTGCTCTAAGCAGCCATGAAGCCACATTTCTTGTAAGCCAGAAAAGAAAAGAAAAAAGTGGGGGCGGGGGGGGGGGGAAGAGTAGCAATCAAGTACGGACTGATCCTCTTCACTTTGCCAGAAATAAGTGCACAGAACTGAAGATTTGAAAAATGCAAGAGAAAACGTTTTAGCGCCCCATTAACCAACATTTGCCCGACCCACACAGTGGCCAATAAAGAGAATCTGGGGATTTGCCGATAACCGGGAACAAAAGTCCAAGGAAACATCATTCGTTTTTAATAAGGCTTTTGAAAAAACAAAACCAAAAAAACCTTCTTTCTAGGAAACACGTTGTGCGGAAAACACATTGCACATTGACGAACAAACATCGGACATTTCTACATGCCCCGACGAAAAGTACCTCCGCTCGTTTCTCTCTCACCTCAAGCTCTCCCGACAGACAGAAAAACGACGACATGATATCTGGTCATCAGCAGAACAGACTGATATGAGGTACATCGCTGTATTTAAAAAAGTTATTATATATATATTTATATAATATTATATTTTATTGGTCTACTCCCCAGAGCTACAGGCTTAAAAACATGTTTTTGTACAGAAGGGATTCGGCCTCCCATGATCCTCTGCTAGAGCCAACACTCAAAACTCCTCTTCTTCGTCTATAGCAAAGTTGTTCTGCTTTTTCCGGACGTTCCAGTGCAAACATTCGGCCAGGCTATCGAACCAGTCACTTACGGGGTCTTGGAAACAGATTGAAGGGAGGGGGTAACAGGAGGTAGTAATGCTGATGCTGTAAGAGACAGAATTGTTATTGGGATTGGCCTTCAGTTCAGGACAGGTTCAATGGAGGATAAAAGCTTATTTCTTCCACTTGGGAATCGCTTCCTCAATGGGGCTGAATGACGGAAACCAACCCTAAAGCCAACAGGGTTGATTCCAACACTAGCCCTGCTCAAAGTAGACCCACTGAAGTGAGTGGACACAAGTCAGAGTCATCCTAGTCAGAGAATGCCTTTATAATTCTGCCAGGCACCCGCGGCCTTTGCAGGTACAGTAGCACCTTGTCTTATGTTACCCTTGGGTAACGTAAACTTCGGGTTGCGAAAGCGGCAAACACGGGAGTGTTTTGCCGTGCGCGCATGTGCAGAAGCAGTCCCTCCGGTTGTGGAAACCTGGTGATCTTACCAGAGCTCCAGAATGGATCTTGTCCGCAACCAGAGGTACCACTGTATTAAGAAGAAAGCCTGCTCTCAAGGCAATTTGACTGCACTAAAGCAGGTGGAAGTTGTGCCTACCCCAGACATTGTTCAACTACAGATCCCATCATCCCTAATCACTGGCTACGCTGGCTGGGATTGTTGGGAGTCCAACATCGGGAGGGACCACAGTTTTCCCCCACCTCTGCAATAAAGCAGGATTGGCTGTTGGGTACTAGCTTTTCTAGATAAAGCAGATGTTGTCTTTCTTTAAGAATGTTTTCTTTTGAAATGTTTAAGGCTTGTTGTTGTTGTTGTTAACTTTGGGGTGTTAAAATGTGCATTTTGTAGCTGAGCTCCTTTTGTAAAGTTTTCTTTGAGAAATATAAAGTATATATTCAAAGAAACAACATTAACAGGAATCTAAAATATTGTCTTAGTTTCCCGGTAATGATGTTGCTTTGAATGTATACTTTATATTTGACTTTCTTCAGTAATGTTCCATAGTGGACTACTCTATTGGATGCTTGAATGAATTGTAAGCTGCTCTGAGATTCCCCCCCCCCCCTTAAAAAATATGAAGTACTATAGAAATGAAATGAAGAATGAGAATGTTTGCTGAAGTCACATCCACACTGTTTAAGGCATTCTCACAGCACTTTAACAGTCAGGGCTTCCCCCCTACGCCAAAGAATCCTGAGAACTTTAGTTTATTAAGGGTGAAGATTTCACAGAGCTACAGTTCCCAGCACCATAGCAAACTCCAGTTCCAAGGATTCTCCACGACTGCTAAAGTGGTATAAGAGTGCTTTAAATGCCTGGTGTGGACGTGACTCAAGTCAGGCGTTCCTGCTCTTCCTCAGCAGAGAGCACCAAGTGGCACAGAGAACTCAGAAGGGCATCCTCACCTGTCCCCGTGGCAGATCTCCTGCCTCTTCCGCCCATCGAAGGAAACCCACGCTGTATTCCTGGCTTCGGGAGACAGCATGATCTGAGGAGAAGGGAAAGCACATTGACTTCTGAGATCTAAATTTTTTAGCTTGCTGTCTGCTGCATCAGGCCAATAGGCCTGTTCTCACAGGGGCCAGCCAGATTGCCCATGAGAAGCCGGCCAGCACAATCTGGGTGGAACAGCAACTGCCAGCAACTGGCACCTCCAACAGCGGAGGCAGAAGGCCGAGCCCAGGGTTAGGCAACCTGTTTTTTCCATGCCGCCTTTCAAACAAAGCAGCAAACCGCTTCAGCAGAATCTGACCTTTCAGTAGGGTTTAAACATGTTTTGGCACATTGCTTAAGAAATCAATAACCTCTCTGGCTGCCAGGAGGGAAGGCGGGTGTGAGAGAGAGCTGGATTTTATACCGATGTTTTGTTTGGTTACATAACAGGCAGCTTAAAGCTTGTTTGTTTGGTGGGCGGGAAAGCTTTCTAATTCACTAATCGTTAGGCATTTTTATCCCTCCCGCTTTTCAGTCTAAGACACAACACAAAAGGAACAAATGACTGGGAGGGAGAAGGAAAAAAAAAAGGGCAAGCTCAGGCGACAATTCTGAGGGGCAGAGATCTCGCAGCGACTAGCCGAATTTGGAGAGGGAAAGGAAACTGATTAAGGACTCACCTTGAGTTCCACCCCAGCAGGAACGACGATGGGCCGGAAAGAGAGCGAGTGTGGGCAGATTGGGGTGATCATGATGGCAGGGACATTCGGGTGGATCATTGAAGCGCCTGCAGCAGCTGCGTACGCCGTGCTGCCTGTGGGTGTGGAGACGATGACACCTGAGCGGAAAGAGCAAGCGCAAGTCGCAATTATAGCCTCGCCTGTTCTTTATAGGCTTAGGACTGGGAACATCCCTTTCAACAGGCCTGTGCAACCAATATTGTTGGGACACTCACCCATTCAAAGCAGTTAAAAACAACAGTCTATTAAGAGAGCTGGGGAGTGGGGCAGAGGCAGTTCAACCACCCAGCTAATGGACGTCGTGCCTGCAAGGCCGTGGGGCCTTCTGAGAAGCCTCCCATGTAGGAATTTGATGCAGGTGCAATGGAAGGGAACCTTGGCACCCCACCTTACCTACCAAGGGGCAGGCATATCTTAAAAGTGCAGGCAGGATAATCATAAGGGTGCAGCCGGTCCAGTAAACCGCTTGGGGGCAAACCATTTAAGGACCTAAACAGAGCTCAGCTATGAATGCTCTTAAGGGGTACAGGAAGGGCCTTAGCATAGGAAGTGCCCTTATCCCGAGACGGACTCCATCTAGCTCAGGACTGTCAACACTGACTGGCAGCAGCTCCTGAGGGGTTTCAGTCCCACCTCGAGATGCCAGGCATGCAAAGAAAATGCTCCCCAGCCCCCAAAGGAGGCAGGGGGCAGGGGGGCCGCTCTGCTTTCTGGCAAACAGAAAACGTGCTTACCATCTCCTTGGACTGTGGTGATAAGGTGCCCATCTAGAAAGACGTCCACGTTGGAAAGATATGAGGAAGGGCCCCGATCCACCACAACTTCATTCAGGACCTGCCGACAGGAAATGCAGATGATGGAACGGAACAGTTACGAAAGAGGTTAAGTTACAGGTAGGTAGCCGTGTTGGTCTGCCGTAGTTGGGGGGGGGGGGAATTCCTTCCAGTAGCACCTTAGAGACCAACTAAGTCTGTTATTGGTATGAGCTTTTGTGTGCATGCACACTTCTTCAGATACACCATTTTTGTTTGTTTGTTTCGAAAGAGGTTAAATATTTGATGGCGCTGACTAGAACTCTGAACCAGAGTCATTCTGTTTTAAGATCTACTGTATTGTGTTTGTGTGGAAGTAGTAAAATCTGTTGTGTTTCTACAGGGTTTATAAGACTCTGGCTTTAACCATAGACACATAATTTTTTTTAGCAAACAATAAAACATATATTGGTCTTAACACTAAAGACCGGTTATTCCTGTGTGTAATTTGGTATTTGTGTTTTTTTCTTTCTTCTTGCTGTATCAATAAAATTTTTTTTTTTTAAAAAAAGACTCTGGCTTTATGATTTTATGACCGATTTTTAGCATGCAGAAAGAAAGCCTTAAATGTTTTTTAATGGGCCAGCCAGCGACATTTGGAGTTGTAATCCAAAAAGTCTGGTGGACTATCCCCCCCCCCCATTTCACTTTCAAAAGTGCTTGGTTTTTTAAAAAAAATAACAAAAAAATATAAAAATAAATAATAGCAACCAGCCCTATACTGCTCTGAAAACTGATGGTTCTAAGATCAGTGTGGGAATATTTGCAAAAGGGCTTTCAAACAGCCCCACACTGCTCTATACATTTCCAGTTTTCCAATGTTCAAAGAGCAATGCTAGAAGAGAAGCGGTTCCCATGGAAACCACTGCTAAAATGGAACTCCTCCCCTTCACTTTAACAATGGTTTCAATGGAAACCCTCCCCCCAAAAGGTGCTCTCACAGCCCATCAGCTGATGGAAGATGGAAACACACCTTCTTTCAAGGAAAGAACCATCGACAGCTCACTTTAAGCTCCTGATTATTCATTTGAAGCTCTGCCCTTACCTGCCACACACCTGACGGCTTGCCCAAAGTGGCCTTGTGGGACAAATAGGGAAGTCTGGTGAGCCTGAGGGCCAGAAGCCCCGGACCCATTTATCTATTTTTACATTTATATCCCACTTTTCCTTCAAAGAGCTCAAGTTGCCCTTCTCCCCATTTTATCCTTACTACAACCCTCTGAAGTAGGTTAGATGCTGAGACCCAGTGAACTGGCCCTGAGGTCACACCCAGTTAGCTTCATGACTGAGCAGGGATTTGAACTCTCATCTCCCAGTTCACAGTCCAACACTCTAACCACTATGTTATGCTGGTTTTCTATATCTACACAGACACTTCAAGATGCTTCACGGGAAGGGATTCAGAAGTTTAATATATTAAATATTTTATTAAATAGCCATTATAAATATCATCATCAATATTATATTGCCACCACCATCATTGTGGTGAGGACTTGGTGGTCCCATTAGGGGCTTCCTGGTTGGCAGTGACCCTTCGCAGGGCCTTTTCGGTGGTGGCTCCTGGTTGTGGAATGAGCTCCGCAGTGAGCCGTGCCTGTCTCCATCATTATTAACTCTCAGGAGGAAAACTTCCCCCTCCAGTGAGGCATTGGGTGGCTGAAGCATACCATTCCCGGATCCAGAACACTGGATGGAAGAATGCTTCTGACTGTAACTGTTTTTGGAATGTTTTTCACCGTCATTGCCCTTATAACGCTTAACTGTTTTAGAATGCTATTGCTTTTGCTTCGTGTTTTTAAACAGTGGATCTGTATGACGCCCTGGGCTCCTTCGGGAGGAAGGGACGGGATATAAATTCAGTAACTCACTAAGATTAACTTCATTGCTGTTGTTGCTGCTGCTGCTCCTAGAAGAAAAGCAAACCTCACCCCCCGAATGCACGCACCTGATATTGAGTGGCTTGCTTGAACAGTTCCTTCTCTAGGCTCGGAGAAATCAGCCCATTCTCTTCGATCCCGTTTTGAATCATTGCCTTCTTCTCCTTGTGCTCCTTGAGCACTTTCACTCTGAGCCTGCTCCGGAGAACAAGCGCTGCATTGCCTGTGGTGGGTGGAGGGTGAAAAACCACACCTTTCTAAGTAAAAGGACATAAAAAGACCTACCAACATGGGATCGATTTAGGAGATACAGTAATCATTGTCCCTACCAGCCCCAGACACTTATCTGTATAATAAAAATATATTTGCTACAATAAACATATAAAGGCCAAAGGGCTGTGAAGCCCAGAAAATCCAGGGGAAAGCTGCAGATGGCCCCAGGTTCAAGCCCTGACATCAAGCTCAGTATTGTCTACACCAGGGGTGGGGAACCTCAGGCTCAGGAGCCAAATATGGCCCTCCATGCCTCTCTATCTGGCCCTTGGGACTCTCCCCAGGCCAGGAAAGGAGGCTAGAGGGGAGCGAGATGGTATGTCAAAACAAGCCTATCATGCAAAGGTATTTTGCATCCGTTGCTCCACCCACTTTTGCCTCTGGCTCCGCCCACCAATGTCATCAGGCCTCCCCAGAAGAGAATGCAGCTCTCAGGCTGAAAAAAGGCTCCTCACCTCTTGTCTATACTAATACCAGAAATAAAGGTAAAGAGACCCCTGACCATTAGGTCCAGTCGTGACCAACTCTGGGGTTGCGACGCTCATCTCGCTTTATTGGCCGAGGGAGCCGGCGTACAGCTTCCGGGTCATGTGGCCAGCATGACTAAGCCGCTTCTGGCAAACCAGAGCAGCGCACGGAAACGCCGTTTACCTTCCCGCCGGAGCGGTACCTATTTATCTACTTGCACTTTGACGTGCTTTTGAACTGCTAGGTTGGCAGGAGCTAGGACCGAGTAATGGGAGCTCACCCCGTCACGGGGATTCGAACCGCCGACCTTCTGATCGGCAAGTCCTAGGCTCTGTGGTTTAACCCACAGCGCCACACTCTGGAATTTCAGGTGAGGGTCTTTCTTAGCCATACCTGGAGATGCCAGGGATCAAACCTGGGATCTTCTGCATGCAAAGCTGCTAACTCCCTCCCACATCCCTAGTCTTAAGAGTTTGCAGCAGGGATTGGCTGCATTTGGGAGCACTAGCCTGGCGCTGTCAAGTGTACCCAATCTCATCAGGGAGGTACTGATTGATTGCAACAACCCTAATAAACTTTGTTGGCACCCGTCTGCTCAAAAGACAATGCAGTGCACCTCTAGGGGTGAAGAAACTGCTGCACTGAAGTGACCTCCCTGGGGGCGCAAGCCTAGGCAGTGTGTATAGAGGTCCTGGGCTGCGCAGATGACAATAACCCTCTCTCAGCCTCACTGATGTGGTCCAAAGGAAAGCAGAGCAATACGTTTGGCACCAGCTGGGCTGCAGGAGTTGCCAGAAGGAGACCTACAAGGCACCATCCAACCGCCTTAGGACTCAACTGCTGATCTGTATAGTGTTTACTTCTGAGCCTTTTCTTCTCCCGAAGATATCCCACAAAGCAGCAGAGGTTTCTAAACTATAGATTTGTGGGGTTTTTAATAAAAATGCTGTCAGCATTACTTCTGCATAAGCAGCGCAAGTGACCAGCTCAGCACAAACCCTTACCTTCAATAACCTGAGTCACTTGGGACTGAAAGTTCTCGAAATTGAACGGGGTAAGGAATCCCAGGGAACCCAGGTGGAAAGCCATCACGGGAGGTACGCTACCCTGGAGGGAAAAGGGGGGGGGGGGAGAGAAGAGCATTCAGAAGCAGCACAAACTGCCCTTGGTCTTGGTGTTCAGGAGCCAAAGCTTTTAACAGTTTCAACACATTCCGCTTTTAACAGTTCCGTGCCAAAAATGTGGATGCCCAAAATATATATTTTATTTTTACCAACCACCAAAACACAAACAGTGAAACCACTCCCAGACGGCTGATACATTGGGTATACAATATTCAATAATATGCATATTCAATAATATACATGTTCAATAATATTCAGTAATAACATATTCAAATTAACTATATGTACACTTCTATATACCTTAACACTCCTCCTTCCACCAGGTTTATTAAACTTTTAACATTTTAATTGCCCTAAATTGTTCAAACCTACTCAAATAATTCAATATCTTCTCAAACCAATCCTCCTCTTTCTCACTGACCTTAAACCCTTTCATTCTATGTATCTTCACAGTTAGGTATTCCAAATTTATAATATTATTCAGTTTTTTCCTCCATCGGTTCACCCCTAGCTCTTCTGCATTTTGCCAATTACTCGCTATAACCTGTCTGGCTGCAATTACCATCAATTTTACCCATTTGCATTCCCCTTTTGTTTTTAACTCGATACTACTCAGGGTAATAAGAACCATTAATTCAGTTATTTCCATGTTCCTTACCACAATTCCTGATATTTCTATACCAATCTGTTTCCAAAATTCATTAACTAACGGACAATCCCACCACATATGACTGTACGTTCCCATCACTCCACATTTCCTCCAGCAATTCTTACTTCCAGATTTTGTAATATGATATAACCTTGTTGTTGTTTAGTCGTTTAGTAGTGTCTGACTCTTCGTGACCCCATGGACCAGAGCACGCCAGGCACTCCTGTCTTCCACTGCCTCCCGCAGTTTGGCCAGACTCATGTTTGTAGCTTCGAGAACAATGTCCAACCATCTCGTCCTCTGTCGTCCCCTTTTCCTTGTGCCCTCTATCTTTCCCAACATCAGGGGCTTTTCCAGGGAGTCTTCTCTTCTCATGAGGTGGCCAAAGTATTGGAGCCTCAGCTTCACGATCTGTCCTTCCAGTGAGCACTCAGGGCTGATTTCCTTAAGAATGGATACGTTTGATCTTCTTGTAGTCCATGGGACTCTCAAGAGTCTCCTCCAGCACCATAATTCAAAAGAATCAATTCTTCGGCGATCAGCCTTCTTTATGGTCCAGCTCTCACTTCCATACATCACTGCTGGGAAGACCATGGCTTTAACTATACGGACCTTTGTTGGCAAGGTGATGTCTCTGCTTTTTAAGACGCTGTCCAGGTTTGCCATCGCCTTTCTCCCAAGGAGCAGGTGTCTTTTAATTTCGTGACTGCTGTCACCATCTGCAGTAATCATGGAGCCCAAGAAAGTAAAATCTCTCACTGCCTCCATTTCTTCCCCTTCTATTTGCCAGGAGGTGATGGGCCCAGTGGCCATGATCTTCGTTTTTTTGATGTTGAGCTTCAGATATAACCTTACTGGTGTATAATACCATTTTTGTACCAGCTTCAAAGCCTGTTCCTGGATTATCCTAGAGGTTGCAACAAAGGGTGGTTGTCGAAAGATTCTTTCCCAATCTTCATCTAAAATCTGTTCCTGAGTATCTAACCTCCAATAATCTTTCAAACTTTCCTTTGGTGATTTCCCCTTTCTACCCTCTTGGTCATGTGGTAGCAATGGCATGACCTTCTTCTCCCTCGGAAAGTACATATTACTGAAGAAGGAAGTTTGGAAAGTGGCACTTTCTGGTTTCCTCTTCCAGCTCTTTGGGCTTCATCGAGGCTTAGATTAATTCTACCGGATCAGAGTTTTGCACAGATGCCTTGGAGAAGCAAACTCTGCCTTTTATCTCTCTCTTTCTGCCTCTCCCTTGGTGGGGTGGGAAGGGAAGTGATCGGCGAGGGCACAGCTCTCACTCAAAAATCCAAATGGACCTACAAAGGTTGGGTGACTCTTGGGACTAAAAGGGAAACCAAAGTTGGTGGAGCTTCACTGTATAGCTGTGGTGGCAGCCTTTTTCTCAGTCCTGCCACCCTCGCAGGCACTTTTGGGTGGGACACAGGAGCTGCCCCATGGCTGCCCCAGACTCTGGAATTCCCTAGACAGGCCACAGTGGCTCCCTCTTTGTCCTTCCACTGACAGGTGGAGGCTGTTTTATTCCAGGAGGCTTTGGGGAAGTGGCAGCTTTTAAGGAAAGGGGTTTTAATAGTGCCGTGCTGTTTAAAAAACAATCTGCATTTTAATAGATTTATTTTCACCTCGTTTTAATTCTATTCCGAGTTTAATCACTTTAAAATTATTATCTTTTATACGCTCTTAGCTATCTGTGTTTTATCTGTGCTGGTTTTAATATTTGTGAGTCCGAGTTCTGGGGGAAAGGAGGGAAACAAAGGTGGGGGGGATCTTGGGCAGTCTATACTCAACAACAGGCTGTCAACAAGCCTGCGTGTATTAAATTCTGCACAGGGCTCTCCCTAGGGCTGGGCGATATGTCAATATATCATCCAAAAACCAGTTTGAAGTCCATATCGTGATAGCAGTTTCATAATTTTTGGCCTGACCACGTATCGCAAATCATGCTATATGTGTGCGTGTGCTATGCAAAAAAACACAATGCAAGAAAAACCGTGAAGCCAGCCAATGCATCTACATAGCTCCATCCTTATTTCAGACATCATGATGTACTGGTATATCACAGTGTTTAGCTGGGGATATACAGTGGTGCCCCGCAAGACGAACACCTCGGAAGACGAAAAACTCGCTAGACGAAGGAGTTTTTCGTTTTCTTAGCCGCTTCGCAAGACGCATTTCCCTATGGGCTTGCTTCGCAAAACAAAGCTTGCCCCGCAAGCTCCGGGGATAGCGGGGAAGCGCAGCGCGTCTTCCCCGCTGTCCCCGGACCTCTTTTGAAGCAAGGGGCAGCGGGGAGAAGATCGCTTCTCCCCGTTGCCAGCCCCGCAATCTCCGGGGACAGAGGGGAAGGCGCGCCCGAACCCCTTTTGAACCAAGGGGCGGCAACGGGGAGAAGCGATCTTCTCCCCTCCGCCCCTTGCTTCAAAAGAGGGGACAGAGGGGAAGGCGTGCCTTCCCCTCTCTCCCCGGACCCCTTTTGAACCAAGGGGCGGCAACGGGGAGAAGCGATTCTCCCCGCTGCCCCTTCCCTTGCTTTAAAACAGGTCCGGGGACAGAGGGGAAGGCGCTTCCCCTCTGTCCCCGGACGGTCTCCATAGGAACGCATTGATTGATTTTCAATGCATTCCTATGGGAAACCGTGCTTCGCAAGACGAAAAACTCGCAAGAAGAAAAAACTTGCGGAGCGAATTAATTTCGTCTTGCGAGGCACCACTGTATCACAATACTGAAAGCCAGATATTGCCCAGCCCTACTGTTCACCTCTACATAGTTCCATCCTTATTTCAGACATTGTGATATATCAATATATCGTGATGTTCAGCTGGTGATATATCGCAATGTTGACAACCAGATATGGCCCAGCTCTAGTCCTCCCACCCTCTTTTTAATAATAATAATAATAATAATAATAATAGGACATGCTTAAAAGCAGCAACTTATATTTAACTACAGTCACACCAAGCCCTTATAAATGGGCAGGGCAGAAAGGGAGGTACATGAGTGAATACTGAGTGGGGAAGAGTCAAAGGTTAGTGTTAAGGGCCTGTGGAAGAACATGCAACCATCATGAAGCATCCCATGTGGACTTCATAAGCGAGAGGTTGCAGGCAAGGGAAGGATAGTAAAGATAAACTCACCGGGAAGAGTGAAGAGGCATAAAGCAAGGTCCCGTCTCCTCCCAGGCAGATTATAAAGTCTATCTGATTGGAAATATCATCATAGTCTAAGAAAGAAAAGGAGTTTGAAAACACAGAATTTTTAAAAATTCCAGTCCTATCTGTTTAAAAGGGCAGAAATACAGCGGTATAAACAGATTGTGGCTTTTCGCTTGAGCCTCCTTTAGCCCATTTACCTGCACATTCTGGCTCTTACTTGACTGCTCTTGCCTTCCTTCTTTAAGGAAACAGACACGGTGCCTGAATTTGCATGTTGCAGTAAGTCAAAGTTACAAGCTTCATAAACCATACTGTGAACCCAGCTCAATTGCTATAGGTCATGGAAGGGTGATAGCTCAGAGGCATAGCTTTGCATGCAGAAGGTCCCAGGTTCAAACTATGGTAACTCCAGGCTGGGCTGGGAATGTATTCTGTCTGAAATCCTGGAGAGCTGCTGCCAGCCAGTGTTGACAACACTGAGCTAGATGGACCAATGGCTGGACTTGGTATAATGAAGCTTTCTGTGCTCCTGTGCTCTGGCTTCGCTCTACCTGCACAAGCAGGTAAAGAATCAAAGAAGGCAATGGCTTAGCATTGCAGCCAAATGCAGGATTCTGGGTTGTTCTGCCCTAACAAACCATGATCGCTAGTGGAGCTTAAACCATGGCTTGTTGCTGATGCACTGACTGTGCCTTGTTAGGAGGAAACAAACCAGGACCCCTGGGCTTGGAGGCAGCGCTATGCTAGCAACCCAAGAAAGCTTACTCAAGGAAAGGGGCAAAATGGCAGAGGCTAAGCTGTGCATGCTCTGGCATGTGGTCTGTGTGCAGTGTGGTTTATTAAGCAAAAAAACCAAACCACTTTTCACTAATATATACAGTTTATGCACACCTTTGCCTGATACAGGCATGCTTGTTCTACATAATTTGACTGGAGAACTGATCACAAAATTCGGAGAAGAGTGGATTTTTGACACAGATAGCTGTGTTTCGGTTCATAGATTTTTCCAGGAATTGTACACTAGGTAGTTTGTATATTAAAATGCAAACCAAACCAAATTTCTGCTGCATCTCTAGCTCCCGTTACATGCAAAACGCAACCTCTCTCACTATATATATATTTACCTTCACTGAAAGTGCAAAATTTCTTCTTCACTGGTCCAAAACTATCATCGTTCATGATGGCTGGGTCTTCCAACACTTTCTTTTCTACGTAGACAATCATGTTGTTCACCTGAAGGGTGGGGAGGAAAAGATACCAATGTAATTAAAACTACCATATTTTTTGCTCCATAAGACGCACCTAGTTTTTGGAGGAGGAAAACAAGAAAACAAATATTCTGAATCTCAGAAGCCAGAACAGCAAGAGGGATTGCTGCACAGCGAAAGCAGCGACCCCTCTTCCTGTTCTGGCTTCTGGGATAGTTGTGCAGCCTGCATTCGCTTCATAAGACGCACACACATTTCCCCTTACTTTTTAGGAGGGAAAAAGTGAGTCTTATAGAGCAAAAAATACGGTATCTTAACACTGAGTGAAAAATAGAAGCATGACCTCTTGAAACAAGTGGCATTAATATGTATTTATTTTTAAAAAAACATACCCCACTTTTTGAGGAAATTTTCCAACTGTCAAGTACGGGAGTTCCCCTCTCCCTTCTGCTGGCTCACTGATAAGAATTAATGAGCATTTGGTAGATTTATAGTCCTTTTATTTCAGCATTATGTTACAAGCACAAACAGGCAACCCTCCGCAAGGATATCAGTTGCCTACTCCAAAGAGAAGTCCCTCTTCCTCTGCGTCTCCTTTGTTCTCTGACATGCTTGGACCTCCAAGTTTGGGGAGAGGGAGGGGTCCCCCTCCACTCTCAATTGATGTATCGCCCAGCCGCTCCCTCCCTTCTGGTTGCTTAGCTACTATCTCATAGCTGTGTCTGCCTGTCTCTCTGCTTCTAGAAGCGCTGGAAGGGGGGGGTGAATATTCCCCCTCCTCTTCTGTTAGGAGCTGCTCTTCCTGCAATTGCATTCCCCAGTCTTCCAATACAGACCAGCCCCTGACACCTACAAAGCACCTTATAATCTCAGATAAAAACTACTCTACCTACACTTAGGAACTCCTTGCCTATTGACACCAGGCAGACACCTTCATTGTATTCTTTTCAGAGCCTGCTTAAAACATTTTTGTTTAGGCAAGCCTATCCAGACATGGAAGAGTTACGTGTGCTCTCATTTCTTTGTAGCTGCTGCTAATCATCTTTCAAATATTTTTCATATATAAGTGTGTAGGCCAGTTTGAGCTCCTAGGCAGAAAGGCCAGATGGAAATGTAGTAATAAAATAGAGTAACTGGCAGTGACTCTCCCAGGCTTCACACAGAGTTTACCCCAACCCTTCCTAGACTGCACATGGGACCTTGTGCAACAAGCAAAACCATGTGCTGCTCTACCACTGAGCTATGGCTGTTCCCTTTTAACACAGAGAGCTGCCTTATATTTTTTTATCTGTGAGTAATAAAATAGGTGCAGTAACTTTCAAAAGGTAAGGAGGAATCACATCAACAGAGTGACCATTTGAGTACGAGAAAGAGGAGATCAGGGTTGCCAGGCTCTCCCACAACATTGAAAGCAGATGAAAGACATGAATGGGCAAAAGCACGAAGGCAAAACCAGTTTAACCACTCTGAGATTCCTCCTGAAGGGACAATAGGAACTGCAGTTTCGTGAAGGAGCAAAGTGATCCCTGCCAAGGAGATCACAGCAATACAAATTTTCAGCTGGACTTAGTTTGAAACTCTGAAAAAGCTCCTATGTGTGAGGCAGTCTTTTGACAACCCCAAACCCAAGCAAACAGTTCATGCCGGTGAAATCCTCTTGGATAGATAGAAATGGCACATGCCGGCCACCTCAAACTCTTCTTGGCATTTATTTGCAGCCAAGGTTGGTTTGTTATGGGTTTTAGAAATGGTTTAAGCTTCCCCTGATCACTGGCATAAGCCAGCCAAGGCTGATGGGGACTGGGGTTCAATAACATGAGCCACAGGTTCCTCACCCCTGAGATGTAGGTCGTGGAAGCTCTGACTCTGGATGAACTTTCCTGAGCACTGCCAGCATGCTTCAAGACACATCTCTGTAGCCCGTAAGAACACCCTACTTTAAAAAGCCCACCCCACTAAAATTCTTTGGAGATCCTGGCTTGAGCTCACTAAGGGAGAGAAGTCCAGCCTACCTCTGTGAGATAGATGCAGAGGTCTTTGAAGGGCTGCAGGAGACTGGCGTCCCGGATTTTTTTTATAACAAGGACACTCTTCGGAGGTTTGTTCCATGTCAACCGCTGGCTTGCTGGGTCCTGAATGTGCCTGCAAAAACACAAAGCCAGGAAAGAAACAGGTTGAAGTTCCTGAGACAAATCACGTTAGCACTCCTCACGAGAAAACGACGGGCCAACTTGGCTCTGCATTTGGCACGACTGAGAGACAGCAAGCTTTTCCTAGAGTGTGCTGCTACAGTTGCAGGTGGAAGATGGTAAGAACATAAGAAGAGCCCTTGCGAGTCTCAGGAACTGGTATTCATCCTGTTGATTCCTGGTTGCATGTGATAAAACACTGCCACAACTCCTCCTCATCATCTACAAGAAGAAAACAAGCCCCTCGCCCATGCAGCCTTAGCATGATGCTGAAGAAGTGTTTGGCACAGCCTTCTTCCTGACAGGCTGCTTTCTCTATGTGCAGAGGACTTAAGGGAAGCATTTAAACACCTTCAGCCTGGGGAGCTGCGTTCTGGGAAGGGAAGAAGGCTTCATACCTCAATTCTGTGCTCAAGATTCAGAGGCAGAAGCAGAGAAAGAAACTGCTTGGACCAATGACCTTGTAGTAGCACAGGCAATTCAAAACTATTAGGGCATATTTAAGTATTATTTGAAATTCAGGTAAGTGGCTGTGTTGATCTGACACAGTCAAAAGATATAAAAAACCTGTCCAATAGCACCTTAGAGACCAACTAAGTTTGTTCTTGGTATAAGCTTTCGTGTGAATGCAACTTAGTTGGTCTCTATGGTGCTACTGGACAATTATTATTATTTTTAAAATATTATTTGAAATGTTAGGGAACAGCCATAACTAAATGGTAGAGCATCTTCCTTGTATGCAGAAAGTCCTGGGTTCAATCTCTGGAATTTCCCACTAGGGTTTTGAGAAGCCCTGCAGAGCCACTGCCAGTCAGGGTAGACCAGTGTGCTGGTCTTCAGCTGTTTTGGGACTACAATTCCCATCATCCCTGACCACTGGTTCTGCTAGCTAGGGATGATGGGAGTTGGAGTCCAAAAACAGCTGGAGACCCACATTTGGGAAACACTGATGTAGACAATACCAAATGGATGAACAAATGGTCTGACTCGGTAGAAGGCAGCTTCTATGTTCCTATGTCTTAAGGAAAGGACTGTAGGTCAGTAATAGTGTATCTGCTTTGCATACAGAAGGTATGTTCAGCTCCTGGCTTATCCAGGTAGGTCTCCCAGAGAAAGTGCAAGTATGTGAAAGCAGTACTGAGCTAGATGGATTAATGGTCCAATTGAGCAGCTTATTCTGTAAGTACTGAAGAACGCAATGTGTATTTTCTCTCCTCGCCCCACCCTTTTGGCTGACGTTCCCTGGGTACAACACACCTTTCATTTCTTATTCTTGGACACTAAAAGAAAGCTGTCCAGAAATCATTAAGCTATGGTTGCTCAGATGCAAACATTAAAACTTGTGGTCCAATATATTATTTGCTTAGGTACTACCATGGGTTAACATACTTCTGATGCTCAAAAGCCTGTTTATACATTCTTCTGCACAACGCAGAGGATTCAAGCTGCTCCTCACCACCACACCTGGGTGCTGGTTGAGATGAGAACACCACCTCCCAAGGCCTGCTTCACAGATGTGTTTTTAAGATGCTTTTGCTTTTAATTGCATTGCTTTGCTTCTTTGGGGAGAACTCGCAGAACAGAAATTTAATAAGATATAATGCTAATAATTATTACAGGGAATTGGCAGGCACTACACTTAGTTGGGACACAGGTGGCGCTGTGGGTTAAACCACAGAGCCTAGGACTTGCCGATCAGAAGGTTGGTGGTTCGAATCCCTGCAACGGGGTGAGCTCCTGTTTCTCGGTCCCTGTTCCTGCCAAGCTAGCAATTCGAAAGCATGCCAAAGTGCAAGTAGATAAATAGGTACCGCTCCGGCGGGAAGGTAAACGCCGTTTCCATGCACTGCTCTGGTTCGCCAGAAGTAGCTTAGTCATGCTGGCCACATGACCCGGAAGCTGTACGCTGGCTCCCTCGGCCAATAAAGCGAGATGAGCGCCGCAAACCCAGAGTCATCAGCAACTGGACCTAATGGTCAGGGATCCCTTTACCTTTACCTTACACTTAGCCTTGGTACCCTTATATCTTGCAGACACCACTGCAGGCCCCCTCTGCACAAATGCCAACGTGTCACTCGACAACCTGAGCTGCCTGGTGTGCAATAAGCTGTAGAAAAGGGGGGGGGCATTACTTGTCCCAGGCAAAATGCTGACCTGCTTGGTTGGATCAGAGTAAGCGCTCCTTCAACAAGCAAAGCTTAAGGAGTTAAGCTCAGCCAAACTATCTGAACTACCTTCAGATCAACCGATGTCCCAATGCTGTTCTGGACTTTGTGTTCCCTAATCTCCTCCTCGCACCCATCTTTCCCCATCTTTAATGAGCTGGGCAAAGCTTGCCACCACAGGTAGGTGCATCATGCAATTCCAGAGGTGCTGTCAAGGTATCTCGGTCATGCTTGGTGGGAAGGGAGTCAATTCTTAGGATTTCAAGGTGCGTCACTGGCAGCCAGAAGGATATGACAGCTCTTAAACAGCTGCTTGGGTTTCTCCTGCACCACTCCAGCACCATATGCAATTTGCAAGAGTGCCATAATAATATAATAATATTCTTTTAATTCATATCCTGCCCATCTTGCTGGGTTTCCCCAGCCATTCAGGGTGGCTTATAGCATATATAAAAAACACAACAAAGCATCAAACATTAAAACCCCCCAAAATATCCTATATGAGCAACAAACAACCCAATAAATCAATAGAAATCAATAATAACAACAATAATAAACAGCTTACAGTTATACCCAAATTAAAATAACTGCCAACCTCAATTGAACATTTAACCAACAACAACCCGACAAAAACAAAACAGAGGAACCAAAATTAGAACCGTTTAAAACATTTTAAAACATTTTAGCCTGTTGCCTCAACCCAAGAGTGCATGCATGAGAAAGTAACGTGGGGGATTTCTAGATCTGTATAACGAATGACCTGACTTTTAGCTTTAATGATGTTGTGTCCTGATGGCACATGCTTTGGTGATCCTCTGATACATACTTGGTGTGTATATCTCTCCCCCCACACACTATAATATGCGCCTCCAATGTTATTTCCTTATTCAAGCAAATAAGGTCTTCCTCCAGTCCTGCTGTTCTGATCATGCAATTTTTGATTGCATTTTATCCACAACACCTTCCAAAGAGACTGGAGGAAGTCAGAACTTGCCTCCACACACAGTATTCCAAGAATGCGGAAAGCTGTGACCCTCCGGACGTTGCCCGATCATGATTTCCAACATCCCACGATGGACAGAGCTCATGGAGGTTGGAGTCCAGTAACATCCAGGGGGTGACAGGTTCCTTATCTCTGCTTTAAAAGAAGGCAGAGCTGTGACGGCAGTAGCTGGGGGCAGGAAAGGCAAGTGATGGCCTAGTTCAAGGACGGAGCCCTTTGGCCTTTCAGACATTGCTAGACTACAGCTCCCATCATCCTTGAGCGCTGGAAACTCCAGCTGGGGCTGATGGGAGTTGGAGTCCCTGCACTATCCCATTTCTAGATCTCAAAGACCCTAATATTCTCCCCACCAGCTTTCAGAGGGTGAGAATTCCAAGACCATACAGTGGTGGGGAAACGTCTTGACCACAAAAGCTTGCAACGGAGGCACTGGGGAAAGCCATCCAATCCATTAAGTTGAGAGCAGGGGCAGCCAATGGTTCTCTCCAGAAATTTTGGACTTCACCTTCCATTGTCCCTATCCATTGGCCATGCTAACTGGGGCTGGTGGGAGTTGGAGTCCAACACATCTAGAGAGCACCAGATTAGTGTAGGGTTTAAGCCAAAGAGTCTTGATCTTCCGTCTTGCTGGAGAGCCACCTCCCTAATCCAGAATATGTCAGGAGAGGGGGGCTCTCTACAGTTGACTGGGGTGCCCTCCAATCAGTTGGCATTTCTCTTGAGTATTAGCGAGCTAGAGACATGGGTTCAAAATCCCCAGCCAATCTCAAAGCCTACTAGATGATTGTGGGCCAGTCACTATCTCTCCCCTTAACCAACCTCACTAGATGCTGTGAAAATAAAAACAGGGGAGCTCCTCGGAGGAAGGGTGGGAAGATTTTATAATCAATAATAAGTAGTATTTTATCACAAACTTGGGTGGAAGGACATATATTTAAAGCTCTGGTCAGCATACGCAGACATCTTTACCCAAGAACCTCAAGAACTGACTTGAACGTCATAATTTATACATACAAGTCCACTCACGTATCCCTGTACTGGTTGTATATTGGTCCCTGAACATGGTCTTTATTACTTAATTTCCAGCTTCATTTCCTTTAAAAAATAAAAACAAAACCCAAAACTGCCAGCTGACCCTGCTGTTGCAAGAGGAAAGCCTCCGGGAAGTAGTGGTTCAGTGAATCATGTAGATTTCTAGAGACATTACTGAACATTGGTGAAATGTATAGGAACTTGCTTCGATTCCGGTATTGTTCCTGTCAAAAACCACTGTTACACTACTTTGATTTTGCAGAAGTATCTAAATTTGTGGTTAATAGTTAATTATAAGAAACTCTTATTTGTTCTGAGAAGAGCAACGCTGTTAAAAAATAATAGGAACATAATGTAAGAATATTCTGCCGGCTCATGCCAATGGCCCATGCATCCTATTCTGACAGTGGCTAACCAGATGCCCATTGTTGGAAACCCGCAAGTCGCACCCGAGGACAAGACTTCTCTCCCCTCTTGTGGTTTCCAGCAACTGATATTCAGAAACAACTCCTGTCTCCAACCTCGGAGACCGAGCACAGCGGGAGTCAACCTAGGCAACCCTGCACCGTCACAGAAGCCAGACGTCCTTGGCCTTCTGTGCAGAAAAACTGGGTGGATTCCTATCCGCCACCAGCTCTCGCCCTGCAAAAACCCTTACCTTAGGTGGCCTTAGGCAGACTGTTTTAACCTCACCGTGACACAAGGTTTGCTGTGAGACTGCCGCTCTTAAGCTCCGAGCTCAGGGGATGGGAACCCTGTAGGCTTCTAGATAACATTGGACTCCCAGCCTCCGCATCAGACCCAGCCAGTATGCCTTATGGTCAGGAATGATGGGTGCTGCAGTCCAATATTGTGTTTCGATATGGATGTTGTGTTTTAATTGTTGTGATCTGCCCTGAGACCTCAGCATGAAGAGCCGATAATAAATGGTTATCACCATCTTCTTAGAATCATAGAAATGTAGAGCTAGAAGGGTCTCTGAGGATCATCGAGTCCAACTCCCTGCAGTGCAGGAATATTCAGCTGTTCCATACAGGGATTGACCCTGCAACCTTGGAGTAATCAGCACGAAGCTCTAACCAACTGAGCTACCCAGTGCTGCTCTTCATCATCATCATCAACTGGAGGGGCAACTGTTAGCCCACCCTTCCCCAGAGGAAGAGCTAAGGATACAAAAGGGGCAAATTCCCACCACTACCACAACCCCAGCCAACTCTGTCTTGAATCCAGAATGTGGAACGAGTTGATGTTATTCTTTTATTCTCTACACAGTTTCTTCCCCACGTTGCTGGATACCCCACTCTTGCGCAAAATGCAGAATGCCAGGCAGACCGCAGAATAGCCCTGATGAAGGGTTGGGTGGGTGGAGGGAATGCACATGAAGACATCTAAAAATAAAACTATTGTGTACAAAAAAGTGGAAGAAACTGAAGGAAGGAGTCCTTTGGTGGCTGATTTTTTATTGGCCGGGGTGAGAACAAGAATGCCCTAAGGAAAGGGAGATTCCCACGGCAGAGTTCAGTTTGCCATGCCAGGAACTTGCATTGCTGCCGTAAAGCGGGTTTCAGACGAGAAAACCACCCCTTCCTCATACCTGGGGGACCAGGAAAAGCATAAAGGATTTCAACACAATCTGCTCAACCTATCTGGATCAGTTTGTAGAGCTACGTATCAGCTCTGCGGCGACTATGGGTTGCATCCAATGAAACCTTACTTAAGTTAACTGAAATGAATGGACCCAAGTCCATTCATTGGGTCTACTCTGAATAGCACTGGACATAGCTCCATGCCCCACTTAAAGAAATCCAAGCCACCATTGAAACTAACCAAAGGTTTGGCTCATAACATGAAAGGTGGATAAAACCTCTTTCCCCCCCGGTCTACTCACCACTTCCAAGCGGAGCTTCCAAAGGAGCGATCGTTAATACGCTGAAATATCTTCATTGCTTTTCTTTGCACAAGTCAGAGAGAAACCCACAGCAAGACTCAACAGCAGAAAAAGAAGCCTTGAAATAATCTTTTGGAGCTGAACTACTACCTTGCAAAAAACATCACGCCCGCCAAGTTCAGATAGCCTCTGTTTTCAGATTGCTTTGGTCAAAAAGAAATGAAACCAAACCAAACCAGCCTTGCCATTTCATAAAGAAGCAGTTCCCCATAAAAAGGAGGCTAAAAGTTGCTTAAATCAAAGGATCCCGAAAAATACCAGATTAGAAAAAGGAGCAGCAAAAACTTAGCGTATTTGTTAAATGTTCAATTTTTTTCCGCTAGGTCAGTCTGCAAAACAACAGCTTACCAAAAAAAAGGGGGGAGAAAGAAAACCCCACAAAAGAGGTTTAATCAACACCAGACGGCTTAGTGTGCCTTCATGCAACACTTGGGAAGCCACTGCAAGTTTAATCTTGGATTTTGTTAAATTCCTCTTATTAAAAGGCAACAGGAGAGAGAGAGAGCACAGCTTTCAAATTGTGTGTGTGTGTGTGTGTGTGTGTGCAGGGGGTGGGGAATAAAATTTTTTTTTGAAGCTACATGTATTAAAAAAAAAAAGTCAAGTTTTGAAGAAGGATGAAGATCTCCCGGTAGAATTTTAAAAGCTCAGCTGCCTTCTCCCTTCTTGCCTGGCAAAGCGGCTCCCTAGCTTGAAGGCTATTCTAGACTGCTGGGGTTACGATCTGCTGTCTGTCTGGGCAATTAAAGAGCTCTAAGTGCCTCTTGGAAAGCCTCTGGGCTGGACTAATCTCAACACATGCTGTCATTATATCCCTGCTCGCCCCAGAGGGAGGAGCAGCAGCAGCGGCTGCTCAGCTGCCAGAATCTGGTGATAAAAATGCATGATGTAAGTCCAAAGTTGAGTAAGTGGCAATCATCCCTTAACCCTTTGGCTCCCAAGCCGTAGGAGGCAGACTGAATCCTCACGGGGTGCAACAGAAGAGGAGTGTGCTTGCAAGATACTCTCTTCAGGGATGTGATAAACAGGGAGCAGGTGATTTGTTAGGTCTCATCTACACGAGACAGGTTATTTGTCCACTCACCTGCCAGTCAGCAAACCTCTTCCCTTCACTCCCTTGTGTGCTAAAATTGGCAGGTGGGCAAGAGAGAGGAGCCACAGGAAGCTGCCTTATACAAAGTCAGGCTATTGGAACGTCTCTCTCAGTATTGCCTACACTGGCTGGCAGCAGCTCTTCGGGGTTCCAGGTATTCCCCCCAGCCCTACCTGGGGATGCTGGGGATTGAAACTGGGACCTTCTAGCAGTGTTAGAATCTCAGATATCTAATTTAATCGCAAAATGGCAAATTAAACCTAGGTTACGGTCGCCACAGTGGAATGTCTGGGTGCTGTTTTTTGCAATTAATTATTATTATTATTAATTTCATTTCTACAGCTTTTCATTTTAAAGAAAAAATCTCAAAGTAGTTTACAACACATTAAAAAAGTATATAAAACAATCCAAAATAAAACAAATTCAAGCTTTGAGGGGAAATATTTCACATCCTTCTCTAAGTGGCATTTTGCTTTCCCAAGTCGTCAACCTGGTCTCCAGAGATCTTCACGTGGTCGCAATTGGACCCTGGCTAATTTCTAGCACTGCCTCTTACATGCTACAGTAAATGGATGCTCTACCACTGGGATATCCTTTTCCCTAAGGATAAACTAAGTTTCTAGTCCTCACACTTCTGAATAAAGGGTTGATTTAAATAAGAAGCTGCCTTATGCAGTCAGATCATTGCTTCATCTAGTTTAGTATAGTCACTGAATGTGGCTCTCTGGGGTTTCAGACTTGGGGGATTTTCCCAGCCCCACCTGGAGATACTAGGTTTTGAACTTGGGACCTTCTGCGTGCAAAGCAGATGCTCTAACCACTGAGCTACGGGACTTCCCTGAATGGTCAGCTTGCCTTTGGCTATTACAGTGGGGCGGTGGCTGAGCCGGGGGCGTGCTAAGCAGAAGATAATTCGATTTAGAAAAAAAGGACCAACATCTGTAAAAATCTGACAGTCAACCACACCTTGAAGCAACTGGAAGAGGAAGTGGACTCACCCACACCCTGCCTCTTTTGGTTTGGGAAAGTACAGACCAAGGAGGAAGAGGGGTGGGACACAAAAGAGAGAGAAAATTAAGAGCGCAGGGTGCTCTGTTCAATAAGCGTTGTACTAGAGCTAGACAAATATTAACAGTGTCTCCTGGCAGGTGATGTTCGAGGTGGCATTGACTCAGCTAGTTCACCCAATTGCATGGTGTTTGCTCCCATCCATCCTTCTGGACCAGAATTAAACAAAGTGAGGGGTGGGGAAGATTGGTCTGCCGAAAGCAAACAGGGGGATAATGTTTCAAACACCCGTATCAGGACTGAACCCAAGTTGATCTAAAACAAGCTTCACCAACCTGGTGCCCTCAAGATATTTTGGACTACAACTCCCATCAGTCCCAGCTAGCATGATTAATCTTAAAAGCAACCATGAGCTGACTGGCATGCTGGAAGCTGCCCTATATTCAGCTAGCTCAGTTGCTGTCTACACTGATCAGCAGCAAGCCTTTGCTTAAGATAGAGGAATAGAGGAAGCTGCCTTATACAAACCATTGGTCCATCTGGTTCAGTGTTGTCTACACTGACTGGCATTAGGGACGCAGGTGGCACTGTGGGGTCTAAACCACTGAGCCTCTTGGGATTGCTGATCGGAAGGTCGGTAGTATAAATCCTTATGTCAGAGTGAGCTCCTGTTGCTCTGTCCCAGCTCCTGCCAACCTAGCAGTTCGAAAGCACACCAGTGCAAGTAGATAAATAGGTACCGCTGCGGGGAGGGGGAGGTAAACAGTGTTTCCGTGCGCTCTGGCTTCCATCACGGTGTTCCATTGCGCCAGAAGCGGTTTAGTCATGCTGGCCACATGACCTAGAAAGCTGTCTGTGGGCAAATGCCGGCTTCCTTGGCCTGAAGCAAGATGAGTGCCACAATCCCACAGTCGCCTTTGACTGGACTTAACTGTCCAGGGGTCCTTTAAAAGGTAAAGGGACCCCTGACCATTAGGTCCAGTCGTGGATGACGATAGGGTTGCGGCACTCATCTCCTTTTATTGGCTGAGGGAGCTGGCGTACAGCTTCTGGGTCATGTGGCCAGCATGACTAAGCCGCTTCTGGCGAACCAGAGCAGCGCTCAGAAACGCCGTTTACCTTCCCGCCTGAGCGGTACCTATTTATCTACTTGCACTTTGACGTGCTTTTGAACTGCTAGGTTGGCAGGAGCTGGGACCGAGCAACGGGAGCTCACCCCGTTGTGGGGATTCGAACTGCCGACCTACTGATCGGCAAGTCCTAGGCTCTGTGGTTTAACCCACAGCGCCACCTGCGTCCCATAGGGGTCCTTTACCTTTTTTACACTGACTGGCAGCAGTTCTCTGGGGTTTCTGGAAGGGGACATTCTCAGCCCTACCTGGAGATGCTGGGAATTGAACCTTCTGTATGCAAAGCAGACGCTCTGCTACTGAGTCATGGCCCTTCCCCTGTCACATGTTATGAGATTCCTTGACATCCTGGTCACAAAGGTGTCACCCATTCTATAAAACCCGCACACACACTTTAGAAAGGAACGTGGTAAAACAAACAAGTACGATAAATCTTTACTTGTTTCCCACTGCATGCAAAAGATGAAATTTGGGTGTGAAATGTAATAAGTAAGAACATGGGCTCCATGTTTTACACCACTGATGACACCCACAAACCAAAGGAAAACTTTAAAAGAGGCCTAGATAACTGTATGAAGAACTTTGTCATACAGTTTTGATCAGCTCTTCTGTGCAATCCATGTTTCATTCACTGGACAATGACTGAAAGTGACATGCGTGGCTTAGACCGATGCAGACGTTAATTGTGCATAATACTTGCAGACATGGCCAAAAGAAGTAGCGCTGTTAATTATTTCCGATTGAAATTTTTCAATAAAAATTAATTAAAAACAACAACACATGATTATACAAGCATTAGAATATAAATACCCGTAATTATAATACACCATAAAACGAATCCAATTAAAATACTAGAATATAAGTATCCATAACTAAGATGCAGTAAAACAACAGAACAATTAACACACCCCAAATTTTAATCTGATACAGTTTGGTAGGCTATGGCCTGGATTTAAGAACCCAAAAGTAGATTGCAAGGTAAGACCACAGTTGGACTGACATCTCTAGAAAGCTTTCTGAACCAACTTTGCAGCAGAGCATCATCTGTTTACCACTGATGGCCGACACCTATTCCCAAAGAAACACCTGCTACGTTTTGAGAGATGGTCTCCTCCTCTATTGGATCAGAACCTGGGAGCCCTCAAAAGCCTTTGCTCCTTGGCTGTCCATTTATGAAGATGCTATATCAAAACAGGGTAAACCTACTCATGCTTTACAAAGCAATAAAGCTCATGTAAATAGAACACCTCATGGTAAGTTCAGGCAATAATGGATTAATAATAATAATAATAATAATAATGGCCGAAGCAAACAAGCAATTCAATGGTAACTGCAAACACACAAGCACATCGGTATAACTCCATTTCAGCACAGCACCCTGTATTGCCATAAATGGGCAGCCAAATCTATGAATGAATGCAGCTGAAGAAGACACAAGTATGTATGGGAATAAATGAATATGTTTAATTATTTAACAGCAGAGAATCAGATGAATGGGATCAGGAACTTTTCCCCGAAGGCGGAGGCACTTACATGATAGATTTGGGATTCTGCAGCATGCAGGCTTTTGGTCCAAATGTGGTCACTGGGCATGGTCCGTGCAAGGAGCGCGTCCTCCTGAAAGAAGAAGGAGACAGTTTAGTTAAGTTGCTGGGTTCTTGGAGAGACTTTTCAAAAAGCGTTGTTTTTTTTAAGGTAGCCCCAACTTCATGCACAAAAGCATAATTATAATAAAACAGGATTCATATTCAACTATGGCCCTCGTTTCCTAAAAAGCATTTCTAAGATTCCTCAAATGGAGCTGAACTGAGTTCCCTGGTGCAGGATATAAGATAGAAGCCCTGAAGCAGTAACAAGGGGGGCGGTGTTATTGTATCGTGTCCCTTTACGAACTATGACAGCCTCCAGAGTGATTTGTGCAAGGGAAGGAAGCTTACAAATTGCATAATACTGTATGCAAACTGCATCTTGAATGACTAACAGACGCACTTCGCCTTAGCTATCCTACGTTTCCCTAGCACAAGTAAATCATTAACACACTCACACAGTCCGCCTGAATGGCATTATATCATTAGAGCTGGAGAGGGACATTTCGTACATTCGCAAGGTGAATCTTCCATGCTTACGGGTTGTATCCAATGCTGGCCCCACTCAGAACAGATCCACTGAAGTTAATAGGCATGACTCACTTAGGTTCTTTGTTTCAATGGGCCTACTCTGAGTAGAACTTAGTTGGCTTGGTTTTTTAAACACAACATGATTGTATTTTACAATTATGCATCCATGACAATCCAAGTTCTGTGACAATCCCACTCCCCCCTAAAAAAATGCACTGCGTTTTTCACCCTGAATAAATCGAACCAATTTGCCCAGTTATGCTTATTTTCCACAATCTATTCTACCTAACTATATAAGGGATCATAGGGCTTGAAGCCTCCGCAAACTCTGGAAACTTTGTTCAGCAAGTCCCCTTTCGCCTTCTGAGATTTCTACTGGCATGGCCTGCACTCTTTCAAGCAAATCTTATGTGTTACCTAAGCACTAGCCTGGTCACCACAGGCAACAAGAAACTGCTGGCTGGTGAATGAGCTGGCTGGTGGAGAGGGGCAGAACAAAAAATGCAATGGGCTGCTGCAGCATGGAAAGAGCTTTCTGCCCCTCCTCTGCCAGCCTCCCTCCCCATCAGGGCAGTAAAAAATATTGTGGGCTAGTAACTTTCGTGCGACTCTTTTACAAGGCCCCCAATTGGGCTAGAAACTTCCTTCTTCACTTTTTAAACCAGAAGCTCAAAAATTGAGCTTCTAAAGTGCCATGAAACTGTGCCACACAAACAGGCTAGGAAGCAAAGCCAAATGCATAAGCTACTACAGGCCTATGATAAAAAAGAGGTAGTGTGGCAATACGGGTTTCTTTTATATATATAGTGGTACCTCGGGTTGAGTACTTAATTCATTCTGGATGTCTGTTCTTAACCTGAAACTGTTCTTAACCTGAATCACCACTTTAGCTAATGGGGCCTCTCGCTGCCACCGCGCCGCCGGAGCACGATTTCTGTTCTCATCCTGAAGCAAAGTTCTTAACCCGAGGTACTATTTCTGGGTGAGCGGAGTCTGTAACCTAAAGTGTATGTAACCTGAAGTGTATGTAACCCGAGGTACCACTTTACAATTTTCTGTTAGAGTCATAAACAGTAGCAACTTTTAACACACCCTGGAGGTAATAGGTTTCTGGTCACATTACCCATTTTCCTCTTTGAAATTGAAGGCAAACCTATACCAAGGCAGCAGGGTGCTGCACTTATGCCGCAGTCCCCAGTAGAGCGGCATGATCTGAAGGTGGAAGAGTAGTTTGGTACAGGAGTCCTGCCACGGACAGCAAAATCCCCCAGCTTTCTTCTTCCTCTAACCCCCACCCCTGCACTGAGCAGTAAAACTGAACATGGCATGAGATGGCGCCACAGCACTGTGGAACTTCCCGGATGTTGCAAGGCAAGGCAAGGCAAGCCAAGCAAAGCACAACACAGTCAGGAAATTCCAAAACGCATCAGAAGCCAGAGTGTTTTCCCTCTAGCAGTTCTGGAGGGTGGTTTCCCACTCCTGGTTCTCCCAAGCAGCCCTGGTCGGGATGCTAATTAGTGAAAGACAACTGCTGAGGTGTCAGGGGGAGCTCCTTGCGGTCTCCCACGTTTACGATGCAAACAGTGCTTTCGATAGAGGTGGTGTGGACGTTGACAACCACTTCCTCCGTGAGTAGGGTTGGTGCCAGCAGTTGTCCAGCTCAGGAACTGGCCTTGGGAGGGCCCCACATGCTGGTCAGACTCAGCGATGCTGCCATTCTCCACTTTCCCTGCAATGCGGGCCCCTGGATGCTTCTCAGCAGTGACGCTTTCGAACGGGGGCCAAGCCCCGCTCCCATCAACGGCAGGCGTTATCCATTTTTAAGCGACACAAAATGTAATGCTTAGGCCCACAGATCTATATATTTTACTGGTTCCATGGATCTGTGGGGTGGGTAGATTTCACAGGACTAATCCTACACCTGCCCTGGTTGGCAGATCATCAGACCATGTGAACAGTCGCCTAAAGTCTGGAACCAGCTTTGTCCAGAAGTATCTGCGCCAGCCTGCATTTTTGGTGTGTCCTTTTTGATGTGTTCAGCAATGTGACCCAGTGTGCTGAGTTTTTGGAGATTAAAATACCACCAAGAACGCCCTGTTGGAACGGTCCGACACCTCACTGCAAGAAATGCTCTTAGTTTCAACATTATTCAACCTAAGTTCTCTTAGGTACAACATTATTATATGCCACAAGCTCAGCTTTCAGAAATGCATGACTAATGCACTGTCGCAAATCGGCGATCACAAGTTACTAGTCCTCCTGCCCAGAACACACCTACGTGGCATAATGCAACAAGCTAAATAAGAGGGCTGGTCTTCCTTGGCTTCCCAACCAGGCAGCCTGGAGGCAAATTCACTTTGGCAGGTGACCAGGAAAGTCTCAGAAATAAAAACACACCTTTCTGATCACCTGGGGAAAACGAACATTGCCTCCAGAAAAGTGTGAAATGAATGCATGAATATAGACACCACAGGATACAAACAGATACACACACACACACACACACACACACACACACACACACACACACAATCTTCAAATATCTAAAGGGCTATGATATGGAGGATGGCGCAAGCTTGCTTTCTCCTGCTCCTGAGACTAGGACCCGAACCAATGGGTTCATGTTACAAGACAGGAGATTCTGACTAAACATCGGAAGACCTTTCCAATGGCAAGAGCTGTTCGACAATAGGAAAGACTCCTAAGAGAGGTGGTGGACTCTCCTTCCTTTGAGGTTTTGAAGCAGAAGTTGGAAGGCCACCTGTCATGTATAATCTAGTTGAGATTCCTGTATTGCAGGGGGCTGGACTTAGATGACCCTCACTGGCCCTTCCAACTCTATGATTCTATGAAAGTTTAAGGCCACTCTCTACAAGGTCTCCTCCAAAAGTTGAGACTCCAACTCCCATCATCCCCTACCACACTAATCATGCTAGCTGGGGCTGATGGGAGATGGAGTCCAACAACATTTAGAAGGCCCAAAGTCACACCCAGTGAGTTCCTTGGCCAAGTGGGGATTTGAACCACTATGGGCTTAGCCACCTCAGCTAGGCCAACAGTTTCCACTGCCATCCTCCAGGGCAAGGAAACTGGGCTGAGGAGAGTTGGAACTTGCTGAGATCATGAAAGAGGCAAGTCTTCCCTTGCTAATGATTGGTAACGTAGGATACCACCTCTTAGAAAGACAGAAAGCCAAGACCACATAACATCAGTCTTGAAAGACCTACACTGGCTCCCAGTACATTTCCAAGCACAATTCAAAGTGTTGGTGCTGACCTTTAAAGCGCTAAACGACCTTGGCCCAGTATATCTGAAGGAGCGTCTCCACCCCTGAGGTCCAGTGCTGAGGGCCTTCTAGTGGTTCTCTCACTGCGAGAAGCGAAGTTGCAGGGAACCAGGCAGAGGGCCTTCTCAGTAGTGGTGCCCACCCTGTGGAACGCCCTCCCATCAGATGTCAAAGAAAAAACAACTATCTGACACTTAGAAGACAGCTGAAGGCAGCCCTGTTTAGGGAAGTTTTAAATGACTAATGTTTTAATGTATTTTTAATCTTCTGTTGGAAGCTGCCCAGAGTGACTGGGGAAGCCCAGCCAGATGGGCGGGGTACAAACAAACAAACAAATTAAAAATAAAAGTAAAATAAAATCACAGACTAGGTAACTTTTGCGAGCTTATCTACAAGAATGCCTTAAAGCCCATGGCTCCTCTTCTAAAACACCATTTTTTTCCTGAACGAAAACATAGATTCTCAGAGTATTGCATGCTTCATAATTGTTTCTAAATCAAAGCACAGATTCTCAAGAGTTCTGCATCCTTTAAAACTATCTCTTTTTTCCACTGAACAAAAGCATAGATTCTCAGAATGCTATGTCCAGTAACAATATCTGCCCTTTGAAAATGTGAGCATGCCAACAAGCAGTGGCAACACACCCACACTGCGGAACTCCCTGCCTATTGACATCAGGCAGACGCCTTCTTAGGCACCTGCTGAAAACATTTTTGTTTAGGCAAGGCTATCCAAACCTGTAGAATACCGACATGCTTTTAATCTCTTTTTAGCTCATCATTGATTTTAACCATTTTAAAAATGTTTTAAATAGTTGTTTTTATCTGTTTCCCCCCCAATCATTGTGTTGCTTTATTCTTTCTGTAAACTGCTTTGAAGTTTTATTACGATCAAGTGGTATATAAATCTTGTTCAATAAATAAAACCTGGTCATAAGCTAAAATCGTGTTACCTCCACTACAGGATGTAAAAACATTTTTTCTTAATCACTGATGAAATCAGTAACATCATTATTTCTAATCACCACCCAAGGAAGATCATCAGAGATTACTCCTTAGGTAACAGTGGCATGGTTATGGCTTCTGAGTATTTATAGCAATAACCATGTCATCATTACTTAAGCAGTAATCCCCATCATCACGGGTACCTAGAACAGTGACTAAACAGTCCCATGAACTTTAGCAACTTCAAATCGACTCTGCCTGCATCCTCATCTCGACATTCATGTATTGCCACAGCCCAAATGACCTCCAGATTCAGAGCCAGAGTAGTGGTTAGAGTGTGAGACTAAGATGTAGGAGAACCAGGGTTGCAATACCCACTTGGCCATGAAGCCCACTGGGTGGCTTTGGCCCAGCCACCGCCTCTTAGCCTAGCCGATCTCACAGAATTATTAGTGGATGCAGCACTCTGAGAATCTATGCTTTCCTATGGGGGGGGGAGTTAGAACAGGGACAATGGGCTTTAAGGCAGCTGTGTAAATAACTTCACAAATGTTACCTAGTCTGTGATTTGATCTTATTTTTATTTTTACTAGCTTTGTAAGAGCAGAGCAAGTTCTAGCTCTCCTCAGCCCAGTTTGTTCACCCTGAAGGATGGCAGTGGGAGCAATTGGCCTAACAGGGGTGGCTAAGCCAGCGGTGTAGTGGCTAGTGTCTCACTAGGACCCGTGTTCAAAACCCCACTTGGCCATGAATCTCCCTGGGTGATACTTTGGGCCAATTGCCAACTCTCTGCCTAATCTACCTGCTGATTTTGATAGGGTTGCTTGGTTTTTTCTCATATTTATATATATATATATATATATATATATATATATATATATATATATATATATATAAAATGCTTTTAGTTGTCGCTGTACGCCACCGTGGAGAAAGGAGAACTTAACAATACATAAATAACTTTGGCCCATTAATTTCAATGGTTTATTCTGGGTAGGATTTAGCTGAATACAAAGTGTTTACTGCTTTAAAGTCTGCTTTTATTGCTATGTTTAAATGAATATTTTATACTGTTTTATGCTGAAAACCATCAAGTGACAAGGTACATCGTCACACACATCCATAAAAGGGAACAGTGCTAAAGTAACAGGCCTTCACGTCTCTCCTCAACAGCTAAACTGAAGTGCATCTATATGTACCCTAACTCTGTACAGAAGCAACTGCTCCAAGATGCGGTTTAAGACCTGCAGGGTTTTGTCCTGGGCCTCTTGTTGTTCAATGTCTTTATAGACGATTTGGATGAAGTAATAGAGCGGGCACTCATCAAATCTGCAAATGACACCAAACTGGGAGAGAGCGCTAATGTCACAGAAGACACAACAGGGATTCAAAATTACTTTAACAGATTGGAGAACTCACAAAATGAATTTCAATAGGGACAAATGCAAAATTCTGCACTTAGGTTGAAAGAACCAGCTGCACAAATATAAGATGGGGAACACCTGGATTCAGCGGCGGAACTAGCTGCTCAGGCACCCGGAGCGGTGCACATGCCGTGCACCTGGGGGTCAGGGCGAGCCACCCAGGGGGGCAATCGGCATGGCAATCGGCGCCCATTGGAGGCAATCGGCGTGGTGATCAGCACCCAGGGGGGCAATCAGCACAGTGATCAGCGCCCATTGGGTGTGATTGGCGTCCAGGGGGACGATTGGCACCCATTGGGGGCGATCAGTGCGGTGATCGGCGCCCTTTGAGGGAGATTGGCACCCAGGGGGGCAATTGGTGCAGCGACTGGTGCCCAGGGGGGTGGGGCAGCGATCCGCCCAGGGGGGATTTTGTCCCCTCCCCATGGATGACACCTGGGGCGGCCCGCCCCCACAGTCCCCCCTTCCTACGCCCCTGCCTGAACTGTCAATAGTACATGTGAAAAGTATCTAGGGGTCGTACACAAGTTGAGCATGAGTCAACAGTGTGATGCAGCAGCAAAAAAAAGCTAATGCACGTCCAGGCTGCAGCAGCAGCAGCAGTATAGTGTCCGGATCAAGGGAAATAATTGTACCGCTCTATTCTGCCTTGGTCAGACCACGCCTGGAGTAGTGTGTTCAGTGACAAGCTGGAACGTGTGCACAGGAGAGCGACCAAGATGATCAAGGGTCTGGAAAACAAAGCCTTATGAGGAACGGTTGAAGGAGCTGGGGCTGTTTAGCCTGGAAAAGAGGAGACTGGCTGGAGATATGATAGCCATCTTCAAATATCTTAAGAGCTGTCACATGGAGGATGGAGCAAGCTTGTTTTCTCCTACTCTGGAGGGTAGGACTCGAAGCAATGTCTTCAAGTTACAAGAAAGGAGATTCCATCTAAACATCAGGAAGAACTTTCTGACAGGAAGAGCTGTTTTGACACTGGAACTGACTTCCTCAGGAGGTGGTGGACTACCTCTCTTTGGAGGTTTTAAAGCAGAAGCTGGGTGGCCATATGTCTTGGGTGCTTTGGTTAAGATTCCTGCATTGCAGAGAGTTGGACTAGATGACCCTCAATGTCCCTTTCCAACTCTACAATTCTATGAAACATGAGTTCACTCATGCCAGGACGAAGGCTCAGTCTGGCAACCTGCAATTCAGGTACTAAAGGAAAAGACACAAGTCGTGTCACCTCAAGGCAAAAAGAAAAACAGATTCTTTTGCAAGGTGCCAGCTAGCAAGATTCACTTAGATTTAATGTACAGTGGTACCTCGCAAGACGAATGCCTCACAAGACAAAAAACTCGCTAGACGAAAGGGTTTTCCGTTTTTGAGCTGCTTCGCAAGACGATTTTCCCTATGGGCTTGCTTCGCAAGACGAAAACATCTTGCAAGTTTGTTTCCTTTTTCTTAACACCGTTAATACAGTTGCGACTTGACTTCGAGGAGGTGTGGTAGCCTTTTTTGAGGTTTTTAAAGACTTTGGTGATTTTTGAAGCTTTTCCAAAACTTTCCCGACACCGTGTTTCGCAAGACGAAAAAAATTGCAAGACGACAAAACTCGCGGAACGAATTAATTTAGACTTGCGAGGCACCACTGTACTGGGTGTTGCAAAGGTGGCTAAGCTGGTTTGATTAGGACAAATCAGATCATTTTTTTTAAAAAAAAACTGTCCTGCTACTCCCTTCCGCCCCAACAAGACAGCAGGAGCACCTTTCTATTACACTTTTACAAGAGAGACCAGAAGCTAAGGGGCAAATAACTAAATAATTAACCCAAGAGTGAAGGCAGGCCACAGTCTCTTTCCTGATCCCTCTCCAAGTATAAAGTTATATTCAAGTTAGGCAACTAAGGCTGCAATTGTAAAACACTCTTACTAGGGATCAGTGTCATTATACACAGTGAGTGAGACTTGCTTTCAAGGTAAACAAGACACTCCCTTATCTAGCCACCTCCTACACCCTCAGCTGCAACCACAAATTTCAGTACTGCCTTTCACCCACTTGCAGGTTCTCCTATCTACTTTTCTGTTTCTTTTTCCCCACGTAAAGAAAGACATTTGGAGCAAGCCAGCCAGATGCCAATTTCTACCTTAAAGAGCATCAACCTGATTACATTGGTTGGGGGGAAATACCTTCTACAACCAGCACTGCAGAACCCTGGAGAGTATATGCACACATGTGCACACAAACCCTTCTTCCCCTAGATTAGTGGTTTTCAGCAAGTGGGATTGAGCTGATGACCAGATTGCACCTAAAATGGGTTGCACCAACAGTATTGTCCTCCCCTTTTCCTTCTCTAAAGTAGGTATTATAAGCGGGGAGACAGAGGAAGAAGAAATGAGAACCAAAGACAAGAGGGAAACAGAGAGGGTAGGACAAAGGTGGATGTGCTAAAAAGTTAAAAGATGATATGTTGCAAGGCAATGGCCCACAAACAATCAAGATTTCCACCCTAAGAGATCCAAGCTTCAACTTGCCTTCATTTAAGCTCTAAGCTCCACATTGCAGCCATCGTCTATCACTCTAGAGAGAGAATTCTACCTGCTAAGCAACTCCATGGTCTCAAGCTGTACAGAGGTGACAGGCAGGCAGGCAGGCACTCTGGCGATCGAGCAAGCAGCACCTTCCTTTCTTGTGATGACAACCCGGGCAATGATCCCTGCACAGATTACCAGCAGTCCCAGTTGTCCACGTGACAAGCTTTCACAGTCATTAAGTCTGGCAAATCAGATAGAAAATGGGCAGCACTTGCATACTGTGGAGCAACAAAGCAATCTCTGGCAAGTTACCTTTGCACCATCATTAGTCACCATACAGCTGAAACCACAAAAAGCTACTTCAAGAGACCACACAACTGTTGGTTCTGTTTAATGGGGAAACAAAACTGCCTGCTATTTAAAAACTTTCCAGCTGTCATTTTAAGAAATATAGAATTCCTGATGCTTCATTTGAATGCAGTGAGACAGACTTTATCTTTAAGCTCATTATTGTTGTTGTTATGAGTGTGTGGGTGTGCCAGACCCCTCTAATCCAGCAAATGTTAAAATCTAAGTGTTATAAGAAAAAAACCTGCTCCTTTTCTGTTATGGGGCACCCAAGAGTCCTTATGTAGGTTTTCTATCGGTAGGAGAAAATAACAGAGGCCAACCAGAGAATACTGAGAAGCAAAGCAGCTAGCAAGCCTGATCTTTATTAACTGCTGCAACAGGGTGCTCACTCACCAGATGCAGGAGGGAGGAGGAACCCGGAACAATGGTGTGCAACCCCGTTATAAAGACTTTTGAAATTGCCCACCCGGGAGCCCAAGACCACCCCCCAATACATCATACATACATCACAAAAGGGGCCATCTACAGCAGAATCCTGACTGGAAGAAACCTGTTGATGAGTTTACTTTCAGAGCCTGGCCATTCTTTTGTGATGATAAATACTTAATTCCTGAGTCCAGGTCACAGGCTCACCCTATTCATACCCAAATGTGCCCTTAAGGCAGGATTTGTGAGCACAGAGACAATGGGGAGGCTTTTCCCATTTCCATCCAAACAGCAGAGGAATATTTGAGGTCACGGGGAGAGTTGAAATGACTTCAGGATTATTTTCCTGTATTATTTCAGACATGTGGTTTATATATTTATGTATGTGTTTGCCTGGTACATTTATTTTATATCTTAGACCTATAATTCTCAAAACACGAATCAATCCTTCTGGATCCAGCACAGATTCAACTGCTGGAATAGCTAGGCCAGCCTGGTAAAGGTAAAGGTAAAGGTAAAGGTACATCTGACCATTAGATCCAGTCGCGGACACTCTGGGGTTGCGGAGCTCATCTCGCTCTATTGGCCAAGGGAGCCGGTGTTTGTCTACAGACAGCTTCCGGATCATGTGGCCAGCATAACTAAGCCACTTCTGGTGAACTGGAGCAGTGCACGGAAACGCCATTTACCTTCCTGCCGGAGCGGTACCTATTTATCTACTTGCACTTTGATGTGCTTTCTAACTGCTAGGTGGGCAGGAGCTGGGACCAAACAATGGGAGCTCACTCCGTCACGGGGATTCGAACCGCCGACCTTCCAATCAGCAAGCCATAGGTTCAGTGGTTTAGACCAGTGTTTCCCAAACTTTTTTGGGCAACGGCACACCTGTTTACTGAAAAAAAATCTCGCGGCACACCACCATTAAAGCCCCGCCCCGTGACGTCAGCGCGCAGCGTCACACCGGGAGGACGCACGAAAGTGAAAGTTTTTTCCCTCCCCCCTCAGTCCCTCGCTCGGAATTCAGCTCGTTTGGGGCATCGCTCCGGCTGCTCCCTCTCCCGCCGCGCAGGAGCGATGCCTCTCTCTGGCTCTCCCTCCGCGCAGGCTGAGGGAGGGAGGGAGGTGCGCGTGTGACCCGTCTCTGCTGGGAGACCAAACCCAGCGAGGCAGAGTCGCGCGGAGGCGCCCAGGCAGCGCTGCCGGCTGCGAGGAGGAGCGCCAGGCAGCAGCAGGAGGCGCGGCCTCTCCTCGCCGCCGCCGCCCCGCCTCTCGCCGCCCGACTCGCCTGCCTCCCTCCAGGCATCTCGCGGCACACGAGGCAACGTCTCACGGCACACTCGTGTGCCGCGGAACACCGGTTGGGAAACACTGGTTTAGACCACAGCGCCACCCGCGTCCTGGTAATGGCCCACTAAAGGTAACTGCTTAAGGGAACAAAGGGAGTGGCTCTGTACCAGAGGGCGAATGGTTGGGCATCCCTCCCTGGTTAATTAGAAAGACAAAAAGCCACAGCTGAAGCTGGATGCAAAAGTGGCAGGCTGGAGAAGCAGAGAGAGACAGGTCTGATTTCTGCTGGAATCCAGGGCTGTGGCTATGGGAGAAGCAAGCCCATCTTGGGGAGTTAATGTTGTGAACCTCTCCATTGCAGATTCAGGTTGTACATGTGTTTAAATAAACCATATATCACTAATGCACCACTGCCTCTGCTGTGCCTCTTTCCAAAGCAAACACGAACCCTGGGTAAGTATCTGGAATCCCTGAAATTTCACACTGCTCAGAGACTGGGGTAGCATGCAACACTATCATTATCATCATCATCAACAACAACAACATCAACATTAATTTTGTTGAAGTTGTTGAGCTTTTGTTACAATGCTGAGCTTTTTTTAGGATTTTAGTAAAGGTAAAGGGACCCCTGACCATTAGGTCCAGTCGTGGACAACTCTGGGGTTGCAGCGCTCATCTCGCTTTATTGGCCGAGGGAGCCGGCGTACAGCTTCCGGGTCATGTGGCCAGCATGACTAAGCTGCTTCTGGCGAACTAGAGCAGCGCACGGAAACGCCGTTTACCTTCCCCCCAGAGTGGTACCTATTTATCTACTTGCACTTTGACGTTCTTTCGAACTGCTAGGTTGGCAGGAGCAGGGACCGAGCAATGGGAGCTCACCCCGTCACAGGGATTCGAACCACCAACCTTCTGATCGGCAAGTCCTAGGCTCTGTGGTTTAACCCACAGCGCCACCCGCATTCCTTTTAGGATTTTACCCCAGGACATATACAGCCACGGGGGGCGGATTAAATCAGCTGATGGGCCAGATTAGGCCCCCGAAATAGACTTTGGACATGCCTGCCATAGATTGAACATGGGACTTTCTACTTACAAAGCAGATGCTCTACCACTGAGCTACAGTGGATTTTTACAACCTTCTTTTCCTGGTTGTGTGTCTTGGTGAAAAGCTGTTTTGTATGTGTGTGTGTGTATAGGTCATCGCAAAACTATAAAGCTGTATAAAAAAAATCAAGAGGGAGATGCCACAGGTACTTAACCCTTTGGTGTCTCCCCTCCTGGGTTACCACATTAGGGGGCAAGAACTGCACTCCCATGAAAGTGGGAGAGAGATGGTGAGACTATATACTTTATACAGTTTAGATAGCCTGCTACTGATTTGCCTGCTCACTTATTTTTCAGAAGGCTGTTGTTAGATATACTGCTTTAGATATGCTGCTTTATAGTTGCACCCAAAAAAAAGAGGTAATAACTGATGTTATTGCACTCCAGATTGACAGGACGCTACAGTGTAAAAGTTGACACTGCTGCTTAGTAAGTATGCATTACGTGACCAGTGTCCTACATTCACTGCTTATTACTATTAACTTTTAATTGTTTTGCTATATAAGGCTATTATGTTGTGCACTGACACACACTGTTCGTTATGTTCTAGGTTTTGACAAAGGGTACTGCGGGGTGCTGCAGGGGGAACCAACTTTTCTCCAATGCTATTTAACACCTATTGGACCAACCACTCAGAGCAGTCATTAGGAGATTTTTTTTTTTTTTTTTTGGCGAGGTGCCAGAAATATGCTGATGACATCCAGTTCTATTTCTGGGCAACATCTGAATCAGGAGAGGCTGTGCATGACCTGAACTGGGGCTTGTCTGCAGTGAAGAGCTGGGTGGTGGAGGCTCTGTGGGTAACTGGTTTCCCAGATTTGGAAGTTGGGAAGTTTGCGTATCCTGAATGGGTATGTAGTTTGGGTGGGGGCGTCCTCCTAGATTCAGCGTTGTCACTTGGGACACACATTGTCTCAAACAGCAAGGAGCACATATTGCCACCTATGGTTAGTATGCCTATCCTGGATGGGGATAGCCTGACCACTATGATACTTACATTGGCACCTTCCAATTAGATTCTCATAATGAGCTCTATATGGGGCTACCATTGAGGCTTGGAAACTTCAGCTGGTGCAAACTGCAACAGCTAGGATACTGACCTGGAGTCTTTTGTCATGCATATGTGTTGAAAGAACCAGTGTTGAAAGAACTGCACAGGCTGCCTGTTAGCCTATTGAACAATCCAATATTTTGTTATGAACAAATAAAGCTTTGAACAACTTGGGACTAGATTACCTAAAGGACAGGCTTCCCTGATACCAGCTGAGTAGGTCACAAAGGTAATCAGAGGCCTTGCGAAGCCATGACCTACAGAGACATCTGGCAGAAGCAGGGCCTTCTTTGTGGTGGTCCCTTACTTCTGGAATGCCTTCCTCTCCATTATTCAAGAGGCACGAACTATTGGATGCCTTCATTGTTTAGTAAGAACATAAGAACTTCCTGCACCAGGCTATTGGCCCATCTAATCCTGCATCCTGCTCTCACCAGATGCCTCTAGGAAACCTACAAGCAGGATTCAAGCACAAGAAGCAATCTAACCATAGAGCCAGAACATAACCATCATAGCTGGTAATCGTTGATAGTCCTAACCTCCATGAATTTGCCCAATTCTTTTAAAAAGCTATCCAAGTTAGTGGGCATCCATAGCTGAACTATGTGCTGTGTGAAGAAGCCCTTTCTTTTATCTGTTCTGTATCTCCCAACATTCAGCTTCACTGGATGTCTGTGAGGTCTAGTGTTATAAGAGAAGAAAACCCGATTTAATTGCTTGACATTTCCCTGTAACTTTTCTGCCATAGGACTCTGCAATTTGGTTTCTCTATTTTATATTGTTTTAAATATGCTTTCTTTCTTTTTTTTACAAAACATTTACAAACCGCTCTGAGAGATCTTTTAATATAAATGGTACAGAAATATTAAAAATAAAATACCACCTCTCTCAGTGTTTGGATAGGATCTTGTTGCACAGACATCCCTGTTAACAAAGGGCAAAGATCTTCAGATGTTCAGGAGATGATTGCCAGGGTTCCTTCCCTACCGTCAGAAAGTTATGGGAGTTCTGACAATGGGCAACCTCTGGCACACATGCACAAATGTAGCTTAGCGGCCAGCAGATGGCATAGATTTACGTGAGTCAATTCAGTGCCTCTGGCTTCATACCTGAATTCTTTGGTGCTGCCTAGGGCCGGAGATGCAGACAAGCTGCGCGTCTTGGCCCGCCCACGCATGGAGTTGGCGCAGCTCCGCTCCTCGTCGGCCCGACATGAGGAGCATTGGTAGCAGGTGGAGTCTGAGCTGGCATCGTCCCTGCCAGGGCTGAAGGCTTCTGGCTCCATCTCCATCCTCAGAAAATAACTTTCCTGGGAAGAAAAAAAGCAGGGTTCAGGTGAATGTTAGGTTTCAAAACCAATGACAGGTCAAGACCCACAGAATAGCTACTTTGCTGGATGGAAGCCCAAGGACCAGCTAACCCAGCATTCAGTTCCGTAGCCATAAAGGCAAGAGTCTTTCTCAAACACATGGATCCAGCCCTTGATTGGGTACCCAGAGATATGCTGCCTCCAGGATGCATCCAACATTAGTCCCACTTGGAGTAGACGCACTGAAATTTGCAACAAGATCTAACTTAGGTCCAGTGATTTCAGATGGGTCCGCTCTGAGCACAGCCACCTGTACTAATCATGCCACGAACACATCATATTAGAATACAGTGGTACCTTGGGTTAAGAACTTAATTCGTTCCAGAGGTCCATTCTTAACCTGAAACAGTTCTTAACCCGAGGTGCGCTTTTGCTAATGGAGCCTCCTGTTGCCGCTGCACCACTGGAGCACGATTTTCGTTCTTATCCTGGGGCAAAGTTCTTAACCTGGAGCAACCACTTCCTGGTTAGCGGAGTTTGTAACCCAAAGCATCTGTAACCTGAAGTGTCTGTAACCCGAGGTACCACTGTATAGTTTTGTACCCTACATGAGGCCTTAAGGCACTGCTGGGTAAACCTTCAGTCTAGGGGTTGAATGTGGCCCTCCAGGCATCTCCATCTGGCCCTCAGGACTCTTCCCCGGCCACACCCCTCACTGGCTCAGCTCAAGTGCTTTTGCTTGGCTGTGTCATCGAACTCTGATAATGCCTCTTCTTGCTTGCCTGGCTGGATAGAGCTCTGCCTGCTGTCGAATCACCTCCCTCCCTTCACCGCATCCCTTCTCACCCCAATGCAACTTGAGCGCAACCGGATTCATATCAATTACATTTTTTATTACAGCTTTGTATACATTTCAGCCCTTGCTTCACCAAACACAGCCCTGAGTTTCCTAAAACAGTTTATGAGAAAAGGGTACAAGGCGTTCCTGATGCCTTCTGAGCTGGTTGGCCAATTTACATATTTTTTTGTGTGAAAGCAAGCCTCCCTCTGGTTTTCTGGGCCCCTCTCTCGTTATAGGGATGCTGTGCCTGGCTGGATGTTACACAAGGAGGGTAACGATTCACACCTTTGCTAGGTCACCTGCCTATATATACACAAGAGGCCTACTGGATCAGGCCAAAGGCCCATCCAGTGCAGCATCCTGTTCTCAAAGAAGTGGCCAGCGCGATGCTTCTGGGAAACACGCAAGCAGGACTTGAGCACAACAGCCACCATCTCCAGTTGAGATTCCCTACAACGGGTATGCAAAGGGATAGTGCCTCTGAACATGGAGGCAGAACATGTCCCTCTTCTCCTTAAGGAGATGCCAAAGTGGTGCAATGGTTAGTGTGCTGGACTATGACTTGGTAGGCCAGGGTTCAAATCTCCACTCAGCCATGAGGCTCTCTGTGTGACCTTGAGCCAGTCGCTGCCTCTCGGCCTACCCTACCTCACAGGGTTGTTGTGGGGATAAAATGGGGAGAGGGAGCACCATGTATGTTAAGCTGTTTGGAGGAAAAGGTGGGTTATAAATAAAGTAATAACTAAGTCTGAGTGTTGCTGGGAGTGTTGGCGCTTGGATGGCTTAAGATATTTTCTTCTTCTTTAATCTCTATGGGGCACCAGTGCACTTCAGCTAAAATGCAGAGAATTCATTGCCTCCTAGCCTGTATCTTCTCGTTTCCAAGCGACTCTCCTTCGAGTCTTCATTTTAAAAGGCATTACTTGGGTCAAGCTCTTGAAATGGGGAAGTGGGTGCTGTCGACGTTTCAATCAGCAGGATACAAAAATCTACAATGTATAATAAAAAGGGGGTGGAGGCAGTGGAAATTCTGACTATTAAAAGAGCACATGGATTTCGGTCTCGGCTATAAGCATTCTGAAACTGTCAGACCACACACAGGTGCTACCCTCATTGAGATTGGCGCATTTCAAGCTTTTAAAGCATTTCTGCCATTTTATTTAACCAACTGACCTCCTTCTGATTGGTCCCTCTCCAATACAGACTGAGAAGTACTGTACAGCCTTATGAATACTTTGAAAAAGGAAAAGGCAGCAGCAGCCAAGGTATGTTTAAATGCAAGCAAAACCGTGCTACGCCTGAGTGGAATATATTGCATTATGTTAGCAGGGGAGGCAAAAGTATTATTATTTCAATGTTTGCTCCTCCTCTTCTTCTTCTGCTTCATCATCATCACACAGCTTAAGCATGAAGTGATTCCAGCTCATGTCAGCAGTTCTGTAATGGCTTGTTTCATCCTCATAATTTGTGAAATAACTATCGTGGGCTTCTTAAAAACAACAAATAGGCGTTCTGTGCTACTTGCGCAAAATATATTGAGCCAGTGGCCTTTTGAAGCTACAAATTATGGTAAGAAAACACACACACACCGTACGTAAATCACAATAAAATGAAGTCACTCCAGTGGGTTAAAGCTTTTCTTTAGTGTCAACTTTGCAACAAGAGCACATATTCTGTGTTGCCAGGAGTGAGAATGTTTGTGGCTCTCCAGATGTTCTTGTGGCCCTCCAGATACTAGGGGTTTTTTGGGGGGTTGGGGAAGTGTTGACTATAGTTCCATAGCTTAAAAAAACCCCAAAAACCAATACAATAAAAATGTATTGGCACAGTGACATTTTTATCCAATGATAGTAGATCTATTGACATTAACAGACATGGCTAACTTGGGTCCATTAATTTCAATGGGTCTACTGCTGCAAGTAGATGTTAGTTGGCTACAGCTCAAAGAAATCAAAGGAGAAAGGAAGGTGGTACATGTACAAAAATTAAACCAGGGAAAGCTAATCAAATTTTAACCACACCTTATAGCAGAGGTCACCAGCCCAGCATCCACAAAGGCTTTCACTGGTGCCTCAAACTCTGAGCTTTCATTTTTAAAAAAGTCTCTAGCTCTGCTAGAAAGCAAGTTATGGGGCAAAAAGTGAAGGTACTTTCTAAGAGATTTCTGTGAAATGAGAGTAAGTGAAGTGTGGCCACCTTGTATATTTATCCTGTTACTGAGAAACACTTCCTGTTCCTAGATTGCTTTTTAATCCTTGATATTTAGTTTTTATGTTGGAAGCCACCCAGAGTGCCTTGGGCAACCCAGTCAGGTGGGTGGAGTATAAATTATTTATTATTATTATTATTATTATTATTATTATTATTATTATTATTATTATTATTAGCAACAGCCTGTGTGTGTGTGTCTGCAAGTAAAATCCACAGTTTGTGACCCCCACAAGGAAGACTTGCAGGACATAGCTGTCTTCCCATGGTAAACAAAAGGCTATTGGGAATGGCTCTCTCTCTAATGTTTATGTTTTGCCACCTGCTACAGCAGGCATGTTGTGACTGGGGCTCCTAGCACATGCTCAAACTTCAAAATGTGCCCACTGGTCCAAAAAGGTTGGTGAGCCCTGCCTTATGGGTTAATCTGTTACTTCACAGGGTCATCAAAACAAAGCAACCCCCAAACCAAGAAAAAGGGCTCCAAGTCCACTTGTAGGACAAGAAAGAGAGGCCCCACTGGTCCTCTCCTAACCAGACCCTCCAAGTGTCCCTATTTTCCCTGATTTAGAGAAGCCGTCCCAGTTTATTATTTGATCCCAGAATGTACCACTTTTCCTTAATATGTCCCTATTTTCGTTGGAGAAATGTTGGAGGATATGGAGTTATCCAACCCCTGAGCTGTCTGAAGGCTATCCTGCATAGGGAAGGTTTTTAAAAATGTTTTATTATGTTTTTATGTATGTTTTTAAAAATGTTTTATTATGTTTTTATGTATGTTGGAAGCTGCCCACAGTTGCTGGGGCAACCCAATAAGATGTGTGGGATATAAATAGTAAAATTATCATTATGGAATGGGACACCCCTATATTAACTGGAGAAACGTTGGAGGGTATGGTGTTAACTCAGAGAGCACCTGCCGGGGGTTCCGCTGAGGACAGCCATCCCTGCTGCAAAGTCAATAAAGGCTTCTTTTTTATTTGTCCCTTAAAGAGGCGTATCATGTTAATTTTTCTGAGACTGCCAAAAAACAAACTCTGGTGTACCAGGCGCCGATCAGATGTGACTGAACCATGACTCCCATAATTTCTGACTGCCGAGCATGCTGGCAGGATGGATGCTGGGAGTCATGCAACATCTGGAGGGCCACAGATGTTCCTCATCCCTGTCTGGTAAAGAGTATAATGAAGTAGTTCTCTGATGGCTATATATTGGAAATGGCTTTATGCTCAAGTGGAGAGGTGATCATCTCCAAATTCTGCTTTTCATACTTCTGCAATGTATTTTGGAAAGTTGTTGCTCACTATGCATTTGGACATTTCTGCGGATACCATAACGAACTTTTGCATGATGGTTCCCAAGTTCAAGGAGCAGGCAACATCTGAGGGGAAAGCCTTGAAAAGTTTCAGGCTATGATGTAAGGTAGGACATCATACAAATGTGGCCAGAATTATACATATAATTATATGAAGCCTAGCCAGCTTTCAGAGTAGCCTTCAACCCAATACTGCATTACGCAGGAGTACTGCAGAAGCACTGGGGCGATGCTGCACCCAGGTAGACTAGCTCCCTGATGCTACAAGGGGGTCATGCCACTTTGTAAACAAAGGACAAGAATGCAGGCATTGACAGCTCTTTGCCAAGTGCAATTTGTACAGCAGTTTGTAGGACCAACAACCTAAAGAGGGCTTATTTTACTGTTCTACAGGACTTTGTGGAAGAAAGAGGACTTCCTACCCTACTAAAAGAAACTTTATGCAGAAGCTTCACTCTACAGAATGCTTTATAGAATAGCAAATAAAAACCCAGGGGGGAGAAAACAAACAGGTGCTGCCTGGAAGAACAACAAAGTGAGCCATTAAGGAAACCCATATGTTGCTGAACTACAAGTACCATGCATGGTGGGGCCGATGGGAGCAATGTCTGGAGGGCCAAATGTTCCCAACATCTGGGTTAGAGTATAAGACTATACTCAGAAAGTCTTGCGTTCAAATCCCCACTAAGTCTCAAAGCTCACTGAAGTGACCTAAGGTCAGTCATTGTGCCTTCCTTAGCCTAACTTAACTCACAGAGTTCCTGTGAGGATAAAAGGGAGAGGGAGAGAAGTATTTGGGCCACCCTGAGTTCCTTGAAGGTAGGGTGTGATAGAAATACAATAAATATAGAAGCGTTAAGAAATAGGTCATTTTTCTCCCTCAGTAATTTCACTTGATGAGCGAAGATGTTCAGGTTATGCCTGCAGAGTGGAGGTCACATAATATACTTACTATAGCACCACATAGAGGCTTCAAAATATTTCTGACAGCCATTTGCTCATGCCATCATTAATTGGCCAGAAGAACTAGATTACCCTGTACGACGTCGGCCTGTACATTACACAATTAAGAACTCACCATAACTCATATAACACAAGAGGACAGTGGGGCATTCAGAAAGCAGAACAAGAAAGCGCTTTATCTCGCTCTTAGTCTCCCTTTTTGCAAATAAAATGTTTTATTCAGTAGTTAACACACTACTTCTCAGGAACCCAAACATTTTCCCTTTTCAGCACACAGAATATGAGAATGCGAGCTAAAATACACTTTTTTATTTTATTCTTTCCATGTCTCTCTCTCTCTCTCTCTCTCTCTCTATCACAGTAATTTAGCTTAAACCACACTTTCAAGACTTCACTACATTTGACCTTACACTGAGAGCGAGCTGAAATAAACACAACATTGAGGTCACCTGTAACATTTCAGCAAAGGCGGAACTTGATCTCAGGTCCTCAGGGAAGGCTGCTCCATGAGGGCAAATGGGGCACTGCCTCACCAGCCTCAATCTGCCCTCATTCAGTCCTCACCTGCCTGTCTTCTTATAATCAGTCAGACGGTGGTTCTGCTTGCCGTTAACTCCAGCGCCACCTACTGTTGGTCTCCCTGCCTACTGCCCTACCAGACCCAATGGGCACCAGACACCACTGCTGGTCTTAAAGAACTAAAGTACAGGGTAAAGTTTTGGATTTGCTGGACCATGCTATTTGTATATTCCAAATGCACGACAGAAACAATTTTTCTGAATGCATTGCAGACTCAAAATTTCCTGTTCCTGCTGCCAGTTTACTGAACTCTTACATAAGAGATAAGAAACAGGAAACATTGCTGTCAATAGTCCAGAAAACACAAGACCTAGGTTTCAGGCTGCCCTTCCTCAAATTAAGTAACTTCCCAAAATGTGTTCCAGTGTTGTTGTCTTAGAGCATCAGGGCTTCTAAATTCATGTAACCACTGATGTTTTGCAAACTTTAGAAGCCAGAATGGTGCAAAGGAGAAAAGGGTTGGTTCTCCTATTTGAAGATGAAGTGTGACTCCCAAAGTCCACTTAGTGATCTCAAAAGCAAGTCAGTGGCTCTGTTTGAACATCTTATCACATCTTGGTTTGAAATGGATATAATTTATAGAGTTAGAATAGTTTTGCTAACAATGGTTTGATGTAATGTCTGAATTGGCAAAGTAGTCAAAGTACTATGTCTGGAGTTAGTTATACAATAGAAGGTGTGCTCTGAGGATGAAAATCAAATGAGCAGTATGCAGGCAAAACCATGGTTTGAGCTGCCCAACAGGCAAGCCACCCTTGAAATAAATTCAGTTTGCTCCACAGGCTGTAAATATGTTTATCAAAGTAGTAACCACACAAACCTAGCACAAACCATGGTTTTCAATTCTGGTTTACTATCTGATCACAAACAATGTTTGCCTGTTCAGACATCATGCCGAACCATCACTAGGTTTCCTTAACCATGGTTTGGCTTAATATCTGAAAAGAACCCCAACCTAGTTTGCTTGTAACTCAAAATCCAACCATGGCTTACCATGCATGAGCAAGCGTACTAGCGCACAGGGAGAAAATCACGACCATACTGCCAGAAGCTAAACAATGGTTTGATTTAACCATGTTTTGTCCACACCTAGGCTCATGATTTGTTTTTTCCAAACGAACCATGAGCAATAAGCCAATAATGAATTTTGGATACATCTGTGGGTTTGTTTAGACATTTAATGCAACCAACCAACCAAACATTATTATGCCATTACCAAGGAGGACAGGTCTGAACACTTGTGAAATGCTGATAATTTGTCACCATTTTTACTTTGCCTTTCTGTAAAACTTGCACCCTTGTCAAAATGAAAAAAATCTGACAAATTTCCATCTTTGAACTGACATTTACCAACAAAAACTGATGTATTTTGTCACAAGACCCTACTGCTTTTGCAGACAACAAGAAAACAGTTCTTCAACTTATCAAGCCCTCTATGGGCACAGCCAACAGATGTCAGGAATGGAAAAAAATCAAGAGCCAAAAAGTTGGGAAAAGAAACTGAGCTGACTAGAAAACATAGTTAAATACAGTTGTGTGGCTCTTTTCCACTTCTCTTGATTTATGTAACAATGAAAAATCCACCCAATAGTGCCAAAAGTTAAATTTAGATAAAACTCAAGTTTCTTCAACATCCAAGTTCATCCCTCAGCTCCACTCCATCTTCAAATCCCCATCCCAAACTGTCTAGAAGTTCCCACCTGCACCCACATATCCTGCGGTGTAAGATCTCTCCCCATTTTCTTTTTCTCCTTATTCTGTCATACTCCCTGTCAGTGTTCATCATTTGTTGCTTATCTCGTTTCCCCCTTCTAATACCTCATGGTCCTCCAGCCCCATACCCCCATTTTCTCTCTCACCAACCCCATGACTTTTCTTCATCCCTGCCCCCTCTTGCCCCTTACACCCACTTCTCTCGCACCCTGCCACCTTTCCTCTCATCCCCTCCTAATGCACACACACCCACTCTCCTGCCCCATACTTCCATTTTCCTTTCTCTCGCTCACTAGCCCCTCACTACTCCAGCCCTATACCTCTGCTACACTCACCAACCCCTCCTGCCCCATATCCCACTACATTCACCAGCCCCTCCTGCCCCATACTCCCCACATCCGACCCCCTCCTGCCCCATACCCCCAACACCCCACACTCATCCTGCCCCATACTCCCACACTCACCAGCCCCTCCTGCCTCATAACGCCCCCACCCCCACCTGCCCCATATCCCCACACGCTCACCAGTGCCTCCTGTCATTTACTTTCTCACCAGCCCTTCTTGCCCCATACCCCCCACCCCACTCCACCCCTCATGCCCCATATCCTCCCAGACTAACCAGCCTCTCCTGCCCCACGGCCCCCCATCCCACCCTTCCTGCCCCATACCCCCCACCCACTCCTCCTGCCCCATATCCCGCACTCACCAGCCCCTCCTGCCCCATGCCGCTTTCCTTTCTCACTCTCCAGCCCCTCCTGCCCCACAGCCCCATTTCTGCCTGCGCCGGCCCCTCCCCTTCTCCTCCTGCCTTTCTTGCCTCACCTCCATGCCCCCTTCCCCTCCTCTTGCACCTTCCTCACAGAGCTCCCCCCCCTGCCCCCCTCTCGAGTGGGGCGCCCCCTCCTCCTCCGAACCCTGCCCTCCGGCCCCGCCCCCTCCGCCTCCCGTCACTCACTTTCTCACTCGCGCGCCAAGCGGCCCCGCCTCCGCCTCCTCCTCAGGTGCGCGAGGCCAACCCCCGCTCCCCGGCCTCAGAGGCCTGCCGCCGGCCGGCAACTCCTCCAGCCCAGCGAGCGCGGCCAAGAGCGGCAACGACGGCGGCAGCGGCAACCCCCGCCAGGCACCTCCTCCATCCTCCTCGGCCCGTCCCTCCTTCCTTCCCTTCAGGGAGGTAAAACCTGGTAAAGAGGGAGGAGCGGGACTGGGAGCGAGGAGAGCGCTATTACGCACGCGCTCCTTCGGCGAAGAGGCCACGGCCAAGCGAGCCCGGAGGGGCTTGAGGGAAGGGATTCGGTCCGTGAGGAGAGCATGCGCGGCTTGTGTTTGTGACGGGCGCTTCTGTGGACTTGGGCTCGCAGATTTAGGAAAAGTGTAGAATGGCGCGCAGTGTTAGTTTCCGGGTTCTGTAGACTCCCATATAAATGACGGAAGAACCCCAGAATTTTAACGTAGGCGTAGTGATGATGATCATTATTGTTATCGTTACAATTTATTACTCGCCCTTCACCCTAAGGTCCCAGGACGGACTGCAACAATTTAAAACACAACGCTGATATTAAAACGCAACAATTACGCAATACTAAGAAAAAGTTTAAAACAAGCTTATGATTACGGAAATAAGGTGGGCCCCTCAAATATAACACCTCAAGTGGCACAGCGTGGTGTTATATTTCCAGCAACCCAGAAACTCCGTATCTAGGCCACTCTACACTTTTCTTTCTCTGTCTCTCAGAAGAGAAAGCAGCTCAAGTAGGAGCTTCTGCGCACGCGCAAGAAGAGGCCGGCTCGAAAATAGAGCGAGGCCGAGCAACTTCAGCGCGCGTGAGCAGTGCGTGCCAGTGGCCCCGCTGCGCGCAGCTGTGGCAAGAAGGCGCTCTGCATAAGTTCAGATACAACCTGGTTTTCCTTGGGTTCTGCAGAAGTCTCACGGCCCACATCTCTCTTTCAAAACCTGAGGTGGGCTGTCGAACAAACAAAAGACGAGCAAAGGGTCTTGTGCCATCTTTTAAGCGATATGGCAGTTTAATTTGGAATAAAGGTTTTGTGCACTTTGCGCAATTCAGGATTCGGTCGTCTGACGAAGTGCAACATGGAAGAATGGAGACAAGAGAGCTCCCAAGCTTATGCAGAGTAAATCTCTTCCATCCCACTAAAGCAGCCCACGATCATACCTTTGAAGTTTATGAGGAGGAGGATACCAGCGAGTAGGCATGACTTGCACACAGAATCAGGGCCCAGGGAGCTTCCTCAGCACTGCTTCATCCATAACAGCTAGAATTGTCATACAGTAGCTAAGTGCCATCTTGCTACTGTGATTGCTTACTGTTTGTTTTTACTGTATATATTGGATACTGGATGGACTGCTTTATTGTTATGTGTTGCAAACCACCCTGGAGCTTGTTTTTTTCCTTCTTTTAAATAAAGGACAGTATAAAATGTTTCAAATAAATGCACATTTAGATAAGCACAATATGGTAGTGCATATGGAACTTGGAAATGTTTATTAGAATGAGATGAAGACTGGGAAGCAGCGTGGAGGGATTCTTTTTTTAAAAAACAAGGCAAGGTAGAAAAAGTGTCTGTGCTGTGAAAGGATTCAAACTAACTAGAGCCTGTGTGTTTGTTTGTTTGTTTGTTTGTTAAAGAGTACTGGACTAGAACTGGGAAGACTCCGGTTCAAACTCGCATCAGAAGCTCACTGAGTGGCAATGGACCAGTCATTATACAGTGGTACCTCGGGTTAAGTACTTAATTCGTTCTGGAGGTCCGTACTTAACCTGAGACTGTTCTTAACCTGAAGCACCACTTTAGCTAATGGGGCCTCCTGCTGCCTCCGCGCCACCGAAGCACGATTTCTGTTCTTATCCTGAAGCAAAGTTATTAACCTGAAGCACCATTTCTGGGTTAGCGGAGTGTGTAACCTGAAGCATATGTAACCTGAAGCATATGTAACCCGAGGTACCACTGTACTATGAGGGGAAGCCTCAGCTACCTACCTTTATGCCCATGATGGATAGCTCAGTCGGTAAACCATGAGAACTCTTAATCCCACATTGGGCAAGAAAATTCATGCAGGGAGTGGACTAGATGGTCCTTGTGGTCCCTTCCAACTCTACAATTCTATGGGGAAGGGGAGGTGCATAGTGTTTTTAAAAAACAAAAGTTTAAAGCAGATGTAGAGGGCTCTTCATTTCTCTTAGAGGAATGTGGTGCTGAGGAAGGGGGTGACTGAGCCTTTGCACTGTTCTCCCAATCAAATACCTCCCACCCCCACATACTCTGTGGCTAATAACAGGTGTCTGGGAAGGTAAAAATCCAGAAAATGGCACAGAAGGAGGGGTGTTTGATTTAAACTAGCCCACTCTTCCAAAAACCTAACCTTTAGGAAGATTTATTTAGGGTTAGGGTGAGATTTGACATTTAAGGAGTCATTCCAGCTCAGAGTACCAGTATCTTTGAGCAAGGTGCCTGAGGGAGGAGTGGTGAACGTGTATTTGTGTTCCGTCAAGAGTTTCCTCATGCTCCTATTGCACCAGCTTGGAGGAATCTGAATGAGGAAGTTGGGTGTGGGGGATAACACTAACCCAGAAATGTGGATAGCCTGTTTGCAAGAGGGGGCTTTTTAAAGGGGAAAGCCCAACTGAAAGCAAAGCATTTTTATATTAACAGTACTTCTGATGGGGGCTTGAGACCTAGGGAGGCCATCTTGCCTAAAGCCACTTGCAGCCTCAACTGATGGGGTTGTAGTCAAAGCACCTAGAGGGCACCCGGTTGCTGAAGGCTGCATTAGTGTAACATCCGGTGCTGTTTCCCTGTTGCAAGAGTTGGCTGGAATTTCAAAAAGTCGACTGAAAACAGGTCAACAAAGCAAGAGGTGGGCCCTGTCATGAGGTAGCTGCTTTAGATTTTGGGAAGCATGATGAGCTACTGACTGTCCTGACTTTTGCATTATAATCTAGCAGGAGACTCCTGTTCTGTGCAAGCCTGGTTGGAACAAACATAGAAAAGAAACCCCATTCATTTCAAGTAGGCTTTTACAAAGGATAATGTTCTGGTCAATTTTGCCTCGTGTCAATGGACATGAAGGAGGTGGGGGTGGGGACCCATTTGGATTGGAGAGCAACTGTAGCTTGCATGCAGAATGTCCCAAGTTCAGTCCCCAGCATCTCAGTCCCCTGCCTGAAATTCTGGAGAGCTGCTGCCGGTTAGTGTCGACAATACTGAGTTAGATGAGCCAATGGTTTGACTCAGTATAAGGCAGCTGCCTGTGTTTTTTTTCCTGCATCAAGACTCCCAGATGCTTTGTACTAGCTCTTCATGAAGCATCTTTCATTTTATTTAAATAGGCCTAATGCAAATTCCTCATCCTAGAAAAATAATTGTGATTCACGCTCCTGCCCTTCTCTTTCCAGCAAGCAACAAGGTCAGTTTCACAGCTGCTAAGAGGAAACATTTTTACATAGCCCGTTTCTTTAGGACATCTACTGCTTTTATGGGAAGGATGCCTCCCCCCCTTCCCCCAACGAAGGAGAGATGCAGTTCTAGTGCAATGCACTTATTACCTGTACAAGGACCACCACATGACCCGCTGCGTTGATGACCTCCTGCATTTGATGAACACTTATCCTAATTGATGGCGATTAGGCACAGTGGCTCAACGGACAAGTACACTCCTATTTTTAGAGAGCTCAATGGTTCTGTAGCCATCTCCAAAGGATATGACCTTGGTAATGAACTTTGGGACGCTTGCTTACTTTCTGGAGCATGAGTGGTTACGTGCTAGTCCTGAACCTCGAGGCAATCATAATTAAGTGGTACTGGTTGTGCCCCAGAGAAGGGCTGGCACATGGCATCTCTGGGCATTTGCTGGAGCCCAGAAGAACCCACTGATGATGCCTGCCTTGGTCTACTCATCAAAAATATGTACGTCCCAGATTCTGAGCTGCCACATTTATTTCCCATAATGCCCAGACATCCCTCTGAGGCATTGTGGGGAATTCCAGTGCAGCTATACTCAACTACCCAGTGTGGAGCTGCTGTTGATACCAGGTCAGTGGCTGGTAGGAAACCCACAAGTAGGACCTGAGCACAGAAGCTCTCTTGCCTTCAGTGCGTTCCAGCAACTGGTACCCAGAAGCACTGCCATTGCACAGCCATCCTGCTTTTTGCTGGATCCTAGAATACTGGGTTGAATTCTATTTCCCTTGTATTTATGCTAAATGATGCTGTTTTTATCTGCCATCTGCAGATGGACCACTGGCTTGATCAAGCAAGGCAATTATTATGTGCTTATTTATCTCAGCTTCTGATAGGTGTTGGTGATGCAGTGCTGACAATGTCTCTTTGAGGCATATGCTATGGATGTGTCCTGTGACATCTTTTTGGTCAGCTGCAGTTGTTCGTATTAACTTTGTTTTGGGGGGAAATCCTTGAGGTTTGTGGATGTTCACACATCCCCGTGATGCGTGGGGACAAGCAGACAGGCAACAAAAGAGGACCTTGCAATTGCTTTATGGTTGCAAAGAGCCTTGTGCTTCTACGTTGGAAGGATAAAACCCAACCACCATTACGCAGCAGTCTAAAATGCATACTGCCCTTCCTGCAATTTTGTTTGGATATCTAATTGGGGAAAATGGACTGCTTTGATTAATAGATAGGTTTGAATTAGGATTGATGGATTATTTTTACTGTTAATGGTAGCCGACATTTCTTTTCATTCTGCGGTATTTGCATATTATTATTATTATTATTATTATTATTATTATTATTATTAAAAGGATTAAATGCAGTTATGGCAGACAGGTTTAGTGCAACCTTTCTGAAAACAGAAACAATGCTTCATTCCATACCAGTTGCACTTATTTCATAAGACTGGCAAGAACATCGGAGCTAAGTTAAGAAGGGATTTAATCCGAAATAAACATTCTTAGGGGCAGTTTAAGCCAAGATTTGGTGGTCGGACAAATCTCATAGGAAGCTGTAAGAGGGGAAAAGGTCAGGGTGTCTCCCGTAATGGTCCTATCGGAAAGCCACTTTTCATAGACTGTCACTGTTAAACCTTGTTCATAATACAGGGCGGGGAGACCAAATTAGGCCAATAAAGAAGTTCAGGACTCTCAAAAAAGGAAGCACTTCTCACACAACGCATAATGAAAATGATACTTCTCACAAGACACGCTGACAGCTTTCAAGGGGGATTAAACCTTTATTTAGTGTGTGTACAGTGGTACCTCGGGTTAAGTACTTAATTCGTTCCGGAGGTCCGTTCTTAACCTGAAACTGTTCTTAACCTGAAGCACCACTTTAGCTAATGGAGGCCTCCCACTGCCGCTGCGCCGCCGCCGCACAATTTCTGTTCTCAGCCTGAAGCAAAGTTCTTAACCCGAGGTACTGTTTCTGGGTTAGCGAAGTCTGTAACCTGAAGCGTATGTAACCTGAAGCGTATGTAACCCGAGGTACCACTGTATCTATATACTGCCTTTAGGAAGCTGTTGTATACTGATTCAAACCATTGGTTCATCTAGCTCAGTATTGTCAACATTAACTCACAGCAGCTCACCAGGGGTTCAGGCAGGGGGACATTCCCAGCCCAACCTGGAGATGCCAGGGATTGAACCTGGGACCTTCTGCATGCAAAGCAGATGCTTGGCCACCGTTACACTCCTTCCCTGCTCCCATTTCCACAAGTACCTGGAGAATATTCACTCCAGCAATTTATAAAGGACATCCCACCCATTCTCCAAAGGGGCTCATTCCTTGAAATGAGGGTTGAAACTGGGGGGGGGAGGACAAATCATGCTTTAGAAGAGAAAGAGTCCTGCTTTTTGCTGGATCCTAGAAAACTGGGTTGAATTCTATTTCCCTTGTATTTATGCTAAATGACGCTGTTTTCATCTGCCATCTATCAGAAACAGATATTTGAGAGGCTGCAAATGTACTGAACATCAATAGCTTCGCTTTCATTGTCTCTCCCCTTTCATCGCCTCTCTCCTCGCAGATTAATATTCTTTTCATTTATACCTATTTTTATACCTGCCAGGTCCAGGTGGCCGAGATCACAGATGCGTTAGAAATCCTACCCAAATAAGAAAAAAAGCTGCTCCTCCCCGGTTTGGAGGGTGACCAAAAAAGAAAAGGGGTGGGGGAAGCGTCCAAAAGAAAGAAAAACATAATCAAACTTCTTACCTTTCCTTTACTGCCTCCTGGTTTCTAAAAGAAGCAGGAAAGGCTTTGCTCAAAATCCTTGCTGCTAAGTAGAGTCAAGAAAAAAGGATTAGGTGCTTTGACTTAGCCCTGCCCATGAGTTTAGATAAAGTAGGTACCCCAGATAAAATGACTAATCAGGGTGCCTAGTCCTCCCCCTCAATAAATTTTTAAAAAGCTTTTTCATGATACAATACAATAAAAAACAAACTAGAAGGAAAGAAAAAGGGAAGGAAAAAATGCAAAGCCCTCTCTCAAACGTAGATCTTAACCCTTGTCTCACACAGAAAGGGGTGAACCCTCCCAGCTCTCACCTGGGAGTTTCCCTTCCTTCTTTCCAATCTCCCAGCCTTGGAGATCTTCCCTTCCCTTCCTCTCACTTTCACCAACCATCTATCACCTTCATGTGTGTATAATCCCCTCAGTGACCCAGAGTGGAGATTGTTCTGTTCTGGAGATGGGGGTAACGTTGGAAGAAAAATACAGAATTGTTTCACAAGTGCCACCCTTGAAGATCCCAAATACTGGCATACTGTTAAGAAATACTGTGCAGTGGCACCCCCTAGTGGGATAAGGGAGCAATCATAGCCTCACCTGTCTTTTGTAGTACAGTGGTACTTTGGGTTAAGAACTTAATACGTTCTGAAGGTCCGTTCTTAACCTGAAACTGTTCTTAATCTGAAGCACCACTTTAGCTAATGGGGCCTCCCGTTGCCGCTGCACCGCCGGAGCACGATTTCTGTTCTCATCCTGAAGCAAAGTTCTTAATCCGAGGTAATATTTCTGGGTTAGCGGAGTCTGTAACCTGGAGCGTCTGTAACCTGAAGCGTATGTAACCTGAGGTACCACTGTAAAAGCAAGCTGGAATCTTGTGGCAGCTTATGCCATAAAGCACGTCCAACACATATTTAAAGCACCTTGCTTCCCTCTCCCCCCAAATCCTTGGAACTTCAGTCCTGTCCCTTCTCCCATAGAGCTACAATTCCCTGCACCCTTAGTACACTATAGTTCCACTCTTTGGGGGAAAGTCACACACATTAAATGTGCACTGAATGTGCTTTAAATGTGTGGTGCAGACTGTTCCCACAACCCTAACCAGAAGTAAATACTATCTGAGTTTCCCTGAGGCATACTCCCCAGGAAAGCGGGGTTAGGATTGCAGCGTAATCAGTGCTTTGGAGCATCTTATGTTCTTATTTAAAACATAAGAAGAGCCCTGCTGGATCCATCTAGTCCAGCACTGTTTTTTCTACAGTAGCCAACCAGATTCCTCTGGGAAGCCAACAGAGAGTCATATGACATCAAATTCATCTTTATCTGAGAAGCTAGCCTTTCTTTTTTTAAAAAAGAGAGAAAAGACAACTGCTATACTCCAACTGGGCAGCAGGTGGCAGAAGCAGCTGCTGTTTTGCCTTTGATCCCCACCCACAACGCGGAGCCCAGTGGCACAAGTTCCACATCATTGCTATTTACAGGCGGAGGCAGCTCCTCCCTGCCACCCACCCTCCCATGCTGCTCTTGCAGGATCTCTGCAGTATGAATAAGAGAGCGTATCAACAGTGCAGACTGCAGGAGTAGCAGAGCAGCCCTTGCCTTGTCACATGCGAGCGTCATAGAGCAGGTGGGGGGCGGGACCTTTGTCCCGCCAGATGAGCACACATTCAACTCATTGCTCCACCTACTTTTGCCTCTAGCCTCCCCGGTCACTGGCAAGTGGCCCTCAGAAGGTTGCCAAGAAGGGAATGCGGCCCTCGGGCTAAAAAGCTTCCCCCACCGCTGCTTAAGAACCTCTGCAACAATAATACAGTAATGAGCTAGGTGGACCAGTGGTCGGATTCTGTGTAAGGCATCTTTCTATTTCTTCCCTAGAGGGGAAGAGCAGGGTGGAGCTTTAAAGAGCAGGTGAAGAATCATGTAATCTCCTTTGAACCCGTGCATAGTAAAATAAATAAATGCCTGTGTGTGTGTGTGTGTGTGTGTGTGGTACCTGGGGTGTTAGGGGATGGATGATGGGAGACATGTTATGCTGTTTCTGGGGTTGTTTGTCCACCTTTGGTCCCCACCCTGCATTCAGCTCTCACCTGTGGCTCCAAAAAGCTGTTGGCATGCGACAGCAGCCACACCCTGAGAACGGCTTCAACTGGCTGGTTAAACCAGCTGTGGGTAGCTGATGGATCTCAAACCCTTGGTGAGTTAGGGACTTCCACTGCATGCAAAGACAGGCTCTGGCATATTGAGCAAGTGAGACCAATACAGTGGTACCTCTAGTTGCGGACACAATCCGTTCCCGAAAAGTCTGCAACTAGAGTGGCGCTTCTGCGCAAGCACGATAGATCGCTTCTGCGCATGTGCAAAGCACACAAAACACTTCTGCGCATGCACGAAGCGTGTATACACTTCCGGGTTTGCCGCGTTTGCAACCCGAAACGCCACAACGTGAAGCAAACACAACAAGAGGTATAACTGTAGTGGGTCCAACAGTCAAGAAGGTGGTTTCTGCAGAAGGGGTTCATCAGAGTCTCTCTCTTTTTTTAATGTGTCTCTGTAAAATGCTCAAAGCAGTTTTCATTTTCTTAAGGTTTCCATTTTCTTAAGGTGCAAAATAGCACCAATGCAGAAATTCAATGCACAACCATTTAGTGGACGCCACAAATCACAATTCAAAAACTATTCAAAACAAGCTTGTAAGACCACGTAATACTAAATAATCAGTATCAGTATTAAACAATTCAGCAGACCGATGCATTATTAATATTTCATCAATATAACCAGCACCATCAAAATGGCAAATGGGGGGTATTGAATTACGATAGTTATGTCACCAAAATGGGACTAGTAAAAAACGAGGGGGGGTTCACTGCTCGGGGGAACCCCAAGGTTTGCAAAAGTAGGCAAGGAGAAAATAAGGACCAAAGAGGGGAGGAAACAAATATACAACCCAAAGCAGTCAGCTGAGAACGCTTAGTGACCATGACATGCTGAACATTTGTTTAGGGTGTGTCAGTGATGGGAAACTAGGGAGAGGAAAATGTAATGGAGTGTCCTGGAAGAGGGGCATGGCTAGCTGGCTGGCATGCTGAACAGGAATACTCCACACTGCAGGCAGGCCCTGCTTGTACATCTATGACCTAGCATACAGAAAATGTGCAGGATTGTGCCGTGTATCTTGCTCAGTGCCAGCAACCTGTGGGCAGAGACTTCCCTGCTTCAGCTTTGTAAAGTGCTGTGGAAGCATCATCCCCCCCAAAGTGTGAGGCAAAAACCGGCCAACACTATTCCTCCCCGTCCCCCAGGAGAAATGACCTGACCTTTTAACTCCTGTTTAGGAGTCGGGGCTGCCTAGCCATTCAAGCACAAGAGAGACCCTAAATAATGTATTGAGAGCAGCTGCCAACAATGCTTTTGATGCCCATTGGTTCTGACGGAGCTGGAAACCTCAGCTTGCGCCCAAGCAGTGGCTGGTAGCTGCTCCTGGGAGAATCCTCTCCATCCCACTCAAAAGGAGCAAAGTCTGGCTCCGTCTTGCCTTCTCAGGTTCAATTAAGCATCTTTGCAGCGGAGTCCAGCCTCTATATGGTTTGTGCCATCTCCAAACCCGCTTACCCAGATGCCAGCCCCTCCTTCCCTTTCCAGCTCTCTAGGATTACAGACATTAAGCCTTTGCCAGCCCTACCTGGAGATGCTAGGGATTGAACCCGAGACCTTCTGTGTACAAAGCAAAAGTTCTGCCTTTGAGGTACAGCCATGCACTATTTTAACAAACCTGCAACGCAAATAAAGCTATTATAGTTGCAGGGACTGTGTTGTCTGCTTAAGTTCCAACTACTGGAATCAGGCTCCCCACTGGGTAACTAACAGGCTTATTAACAGAGCTTTTACAGAGTGTTAAAAAAAAAAGTTTTCTTTCCTCAACTTTCAGGAAACAAACCAGAAGAAATAAAAACATAGTTAAGCAGCGAGGGTTGTTTCGAATGCTAGTTGTACTCAAAACAAGCCCATTGAAATTAATGGGCATAGCTAACTTATGTCCATTGATTTCAGTGGGTCTACTACTGTAAGCAGAAGTTAGGAACAGAGGAAGCTGCCAATGTACTGAGTCATTAGGGCATCTAGCACAGTATTGTGTACACTGACCGGTGGCAATATTCCAGGGTTTTAGACAGGGAACGTTCCCAGGTTTGAAACCTGGGGTTTTCCTGCATGAAAAGCAGATGCTCCACCACTGAGGTGCAGCCCCAAGTTAGTTCGATGCAACCCTGAACGTTCATCACACAACCCGCATTGACCATACCTTTCAGATGCCCTTTCTTTTGCCCAGTCTGGTATTGATAAAGTAGGTCTCCGGGAGATACTTCAAGGAGCAGGATGCTCAATCCAACCTCTGCAGCTTCTCGTGAGGTCTTTTCAGGAGGGGGCAGGAGGTTGCTTGTTGTCTCTCATGGGAAATCAAAACCCAAAACTCAGCAGCAAAACATTCAAGAGGGCAAGAAGAGGGAGGGGGGAGGTGCTGCGTGTGGCTGGCGTTTTGCTAGTCTGAGTCATCCCTCTTTAACATGGAGTTACGTGTTTCCTTATTCGAACTTGTCTCCAAGTTCACTATGGTGCTTTAATTGGTTTCCAGAAGGATTGATTTCTCTGCAGGCTGGGGGCTGGGGAGGAAACCAACCAACTGGAAAATAGCAACTAAATTTGTAACATTTTAAATTCTTGATAGATCGCTGGAATTGAAAGCCCGGTACGTAGTAGCACATTTGCCTTTTGACAGCTTCCTTGTTAAGATGATTTGATGTACGCTCTTCTTCGTAGGTTACAGGGGCTGGGTTACAAATGTGTTTTTCTGGCCCGGTAGAACTGTCGACTTGAGGCAGTGCTGCCTATTGCCTATTTGGGCTGGTTAGAGTGGAAGGCAAGGAGCCGCAGAAATAGGGGGTGGGAGCCAGACACAATGACAAAGCCAATGCATTTTAGTTTAGTCCCCATCATCTCCCTGCTGAGTTCTGCAAGGGGAACTCAAGAGACTAAGGCAGTAGTGGAATCCACTGCTCAGGCTGGTTTTAAGAAAGGGAGGCAGGCAGGCAGGAACTGGGTGGGGTTGGCAGTGTCCCATTTGCCTAAATGGATCTTCTCATCTCCCGTTCAATTATAGATGCCAAGGATTGAACATTGGACCATCGGCATGGAGGGGTGGCAATTGAGCTATGCTCCCTTCTCTTAGAGAAGCAGAGGACCATTAGCCCATAGTTTTCTACCCTCACTGTATCTCTTAACATTCCCAAGCAGAGATGGGCCATTTTTGTCTTTGGTTGCCAAGAGTTAGATTTAAAGCCTTCTGTGGGAAAATCAGGTGCCCCAACACCAAACCATGTCCCCTCCCCACATCAGGCAGATTCAAATTGCTATTCCTAAAGAGCCATTCTTAACATCTTCTGACACTGAAATGCAGTATGTGGAGGGGAACGTGGAGGCTGTGGACCCGTGGGAGGGTTGAAAACCCATCATTTTCCAAGGGGCAGCCAGAGCAGATGGTGCCATTTACAGATTTGTTGCATTAAACAGATTCTTTGCTCTCCACTTCCAGCTCCCCAGGTAATCGCCTTCGAGGGTCAGCCGTGTCAGGCAGCACTAATCTAAAGCAAATGACTGATGAATAATTAAGGGAAGAAGCGGCGCTTTTGTTTTGAAACCATTGGGCACCGTTACCACCACCAAGAGCTCCACCACATTCAGTGTTTTTAAGGCTCAACACCCCTTCTCCACACAATTAATTTTTTATAAAAGGGATTTCTGCTTTCTTCAACACACAAGGTGAAATGTGTGCACATTTCTAGCCAACCTGAATTTAAGGGTCGGAGCCTACCTTCAGTCCTAATCAAATTAGACCCAATGAAATGAATGGAAACGATGCCTTATGAGGAACGGCTAAGGGAGCTGGGCATGTTTAGCCTGGAGAAGAGGTTAAGGGGTGATATGATAGCCATGTTCAAATATATAAAAGGATGTCACATAGAGGAGGGAGAAAGGTTGTTTTCTGCTGCTCCAAAGAAGCGGACACGGAGCAATGGATCCAAACTACAAGAAAGAAGATTCCACCTAAACATTAGGAAGAACTTCCTGACCGTAAGAGCTGTTCGACAGTGTAATTTGCTGCCAAGGAGTGTGGTGGAGTCTCCTTCTTTGGAGGTCTTTAAGCAGAGGCTTGACAACCATATGTCAGGAGTGCTCTGATGGTGTTTCCTGCTTGGCAGGGGGTTGGACTCGATGGCCCTTGTGGTCTCTTCCAACTCTATGATTCTATGGCCATGACTAACTTAGCTGCTAATATTGATGGGTCTACATTAGAGTAGGCTTAACACTGGATACAACCCTAAGTCTCAGAGGGCTGCATTCTTGCCTGGGAAATCTTTTAGAGGGGCCAGGTTCCAGTGGTGCGTGGATCAATCATTTTAAGTGTTACCTTTGTACAGTAGGCCAGTTTCTGTACACGCCATTCTCTCTCCTCCGTCCAGGCAAGCAAGAGCCATTGTCAGAGATCGGAGGCACACTCCAGCCAGGCATTAACATTAGAGGATGCAAAGCAGAGCTGGTGAGGGGTGTGGCCTTGGGGAAGGGGTGTGGCCTGTACCTGAGGCTCCCCACCTTAAAAAAATAAATACTACTACTGGGGCACTCGGGGGGTCATTTCAGTTAATTAGCAGGGTAAAAGTCCTGTAAAAAAACCTAAGAATCCAGGCCATACCTACAAAAGACTGGCTAGTGATGGTTCCATTCCCACTTAGTGGTTTACAGGTGGTGGTGCAGCTAGGTTGCTCACAGGAGCAAGATGGTCTGAGCACATAACCCCCACCATAGCCTGACCGCATTGGCTACCAGCTAATTTCCAGACCCAATTCCAAAGTGCCAGTTTTGACCAATAAAGCCTTAAGCAGTTCAAGACACTAATACCTCAAGAGATGCCTCTTCCCATATGAACCGATGCGGGCCCTGCGTTTGTCATCTGAGGCCCTTTTCTGTGTGCCCCTTCCAGGAGAGGTCCAGAGGGTGGCAACAAGAGAACAGGCCTTATCAGAGGTGGCTCCTCACTGGTGGAAATATCACCCCAGGGAGGCTCTCCTGGTACCATCATTAGGTGCCAGGCAAAAACATTTCTTTTCAGCCAGAACTTGGGCTTTTAATTATCTGCGGCTTCCTTCAGTTGGCGGGACGTTTCAGGCCTCTTTTTTGTATGCAGCAATCTGCCTCAGGAGACAATGGAGTGCACCTCTGGGGTGAGTTTACATTATTCTATTTTGTCTTTATGCTGGATTTATTGCAGGTCTTACTGTTGTAGTAAGTTGTGGGGATTTTTTGGAGGGGGTTGAGAGAGTATCATTAATATTAAGTTAACGACAAGGGCATAAGGCGGGTAACAGGCATAGATATTGCGTATAAATTGATAAAACTGAGGTTGGAGGGGATCCAAAAGACATACTCTAAGCAAACAGCATTACCCCAACCCCTTCCCTTCTGAAGCAGAGGGATGACAATGCTCTAGGCAATAAACCGTGTTCTAGAAGATCAAGCTACCACATCCTCACACTCCACTTCAGGTCAACAGTTCATATGACCTCAGGAATATTCCATCCCAACTCCGGATATGGGGATTTCTTAGTTAATTTAAAGCTGCAGTTTTGACTCCTGCTTGTAAGAGTTGAGGGCAATGTACAATAAGGTTGGCTGCCATTTTGGAACCATTATGATCTCTGTTCCAACTTGGGAGAGAAAAACAAGCGGCCCAAGACAACTCATGTCAAACTGCTTTATTACATCTTAAATAACAGTACATTTTAATATAGTATCTATCTTGCATCCAGCTTTCTTGAAGTACACTGACTTTAAAATTAAATACAAAAGGTGAAGGATACAAGGGTGTGGAGAAAGCTCTACTGAGAATAGTTCCATAAAGGGGGGAGGGCGCAGGGGAAGAAGAGGGGTTTTTTTCTTCATTTTTTCTTGTTTTTTTAAATGCCAAATCCAGGCCTAAAAACGCACAATTACAGCACATTTTGTACAGAGTGTTGCCAGAGGGAGGGTGGGGAGAGGAAGAGACACACCCCAAAATGGATAATAGCCATTGCTGTAGCAAAGGGGTGGGGGAGAATCCCAGTACAGTGAAAAAGAGAGGAACAACGTTAGACAGAGTAATTTGCTGCCCAAAGCGCTGTTTAGGTTTTTTTTTTTTGTATTTTTCTTTCATTTTCGAAACACAAAGCCAGGAATGGTTGCTTGTTAGGGGAAAAGAAAATCTAACCTGATAAAAAGGGCTCCTTTGACTAAAGTCAACAGGCTGTTAGGAATTTAAAAGCATGTTATTCCTCTCCCTTCCCCACCCTAGAATCAAACCTACAGTGATTGTTTAAAGTAAGTGGTTGGGGTTTTTTTTTCCTTTTCCTTTCAAATTAAGAATAGTGATTTATCTATCACACTACTCCAGAATGTGCATAGCTCAGTACTTTCCATCCTTTTGTTTTAATGCACAGAGTAGCAACAGTAAATGAGGAGATCAGCAATGGTTACAGCTTTTTGTTTCCAAATTAAAAAACAAAACAAAAAACAGGTTATTTCTTGAAAGAAAACACATAAGGACACATTAGTCTCATATGCACTTGAGCATTTCTACAGCATGCGATTCTAAAGAGTAATCCAACCCAATATGGCAAACCAAAACAAATTTTCTCTCTTTCCATTGTTCTTGTTTAACTTAGAAAGTTTTTTTTAAGATCATTATTTCCAAAAACATTAATTTGTACATTGTTTCATACACAAAGAATTGATGGAATAGCCAAGCGCTGAACAGGTTTATCTTTTCAACACCTCCCACCCCCCAGAAAAAGCCCAAATCCACAGAATCTTGTTTGTTTATTGAGATTATGGGGTAGTGTTAGGCTTTGAAGCACCCCTCCAAGTGGGCATAAGAAATCCATACTATGCCAAAGTAAGAGAGTAATAACATGTGAGGTGGGGTGGAAAAAACTAGAGTTTGCATTTTGTTACCCATAAAAGGTGATTTAAAAAAACAAAACAAACATTCAATACCATGTACAGCGTGTGCTTGGTTACCTTAACATTATCCTATATATGCAGTATTTGTGCAACAATTTGTGACACTAAGACAGAAATAATAATAATAATAAAAAGACTTCAGGGACTAAATTTACAGCATTAACAATCCCAGATGTATCTGGGTCTGGACTCCCTTGTCTTGGCTTGGCTCAACAATTGACCATAAAATCAAATTGCACGAAAGGAAAAAAAAAAAAAGGAAATGGAAATATGAACAAAAAGTAGATATCAACCCTGCTACAAACACGACTTCAAAGTTTGAAAGTGAGATAAAACAAGGCCCTCCCACCCCCAACTCATAAAGTCAGTAAAACCAAATCAATGGTTTGCAATCTTTAAACTACAGTGAATGTTAAAAGTTGTCTGCTTCACAATGATTTTTTTTCTTTTTTTGTCTGGACATGCTTAAACAAAGTGTGTTTGTTTCCTTTAGTTTTCTAGACGAAAGGTGGTCCCAAAAGGAATGCACAATTTTACTTCTTTTTCTATTTTGTATATAACCACAGAAATTCTTCTTTTAGAGATAATTGTGCTCTTCATTTCAGCAGTAGGAGACGTGAAAGATCTTGCCCTTTGGTGGCTGGGTAAGATGGGAGAGGGGAGGCAAAGGGGGGTGTCCAAGTTAGTATGGTTGGATTGGATACATTATTTTAAATTTTCAACCGTTGGAAAAGTCTTCCAGTCAGCGTGGAGTCCACTGCTATTCTGACACAGAACACATACAAAAGGTTTTGTTAATGATCATCATCAGTAACTTCTAATGCTAATCCTTTCCCTCTCTTCCAAATTATTTTAAAACCAACCTGGACCTTGCATTTATACTTAACATCCCCCCCCCCCCAGGTATTAAATCTATTACCCTATTCATTTCCTATCAAAAGCTAGTTTCACAGCTATGTAACAATACAACACATTTATTTACACACTACTTGGAATTCTCTCAAGCATCAACTCAGCAAGTTAAGAGAGGCCCGGATTTACATTAACAAGGACATTTAATCTGTATTAGGTACTGTGGATTAAATCATTTTATGAACACTAAGGCTGCTTCTACACACAGCTCCCACACCTGCCTGGGTGTGAGAAGAGTTGGGGGGGGGAGATATTTCAATGTGAACACCATGGAGTCTACATGTAAGAGTCCTGCTGGATCACACCAAACTAGGTAGTCCAGCATTCTCTTTCCCACAAAGGCCAACCAGATGCTATTGGGTAGCTCAGAAGCAGGAGAAGAGGGTAACAGCACTCTCCCACTGTGGTTAGCCAACAACTGGCATCCTGGAGCCATCAAGCTTTATAAGCCAATGAGCACTTTACACTTCTTGAACAACACATCCCAATCATAGAAGCCTAGAAAGAGGAGTCAGCCTCAGCGTGTGAGAGAAAGGGGTGGGGTAGGGAGAGAGCATGTTGGACCCCCCATCTTTTTTTTTTTTTAAAGGTACCTACAGACTTTAGTTCCAGATCTTGAGGAAGCTATCCCACGATCCTGTTGCCACCGCCATGCCATCATCAGTTACACCTAAGCAACTGACACGGTTATCATGGCCAGCTAGGACGCCTAGAAATTGAACAGAGAAACAAAAGCAAAAGAGTTTCAGATTCTGCATGCTCCAACGTCAAGAGAAATATGCAAACAAATAAAAAAGTATAAGTGGAGCCTGTTACTTGGCTCCCAGGATTTAAGTTGTTCTTTGGTAATTGGGAGAAAGCAACTTTCAATGACAGTGATGTACAAGCGCTCCCTTTTCAACAGGTTTACTCAGCTGTTCCAATCTGGAGGTTCTTTATGCACATGGCAATGCCCCAGATGTACAAACCTCTCTGCTAAACTGAGTGAAAGGAGAAAGCTTTGGACAAGCATATCTCCTTGCACATCAAGGGCTGCCCATACTATGACATTCGCAGAGAAACTCTTGTACACAGGATCTCAATCAGAGATGTTCTGGAGCTTTCAGTTAAAGCAAGCGAGTACAAACAAATTGCAGCCCATCATGGTTCCAAGCCGGTTGTCACACTAAAAAGCCAAAGAGTGAAGCCGTCTGCACAAGGCATAAAAGGGCAGCTACAGAAACCTCAAGGAAGTCTGAGTCAGCAGCATCTAAGCCTCAGGCACCAGAATCCTACACATTATGAGAGATAGCCAAAGCCTGGAGACCAATGGCATGTTGGAGAATACAGTCGAACCTCTACTTACCACCGCCTCTTCTTATGGTCATTCCAAGTCGCGACTGTGGCAAACCCAGAAGTAACCGCGGGTTTGCTGCTGTTTGCGCATGCGCAGAAGCGGCGATCGCCATTCGCACATGCGCAGAAGTGGGCAATCACCGTTTGTGCCTGCGCACAACGGTGCCTCTCCCAGCAGCCCGTTTTGACCTCCGGAACAGATTATGTTCGCAAACAGAGGTTCCACTGTGCATGCTGCCACACAGAAACCAGGTCCAAATGGCAGGGGGCTATTTTGGGGCAGATAATTGTCAAAATGAACAGGGTGTTTATGACTGAGGACAAAGTATGCTCACTCAAGAAACTAAAGAGCTAGCAAGGACCAGCTGCTGGAAGGGCTGCTCTGTTACGATGTAGTATAGTAAAGAGGCAGCTTTCTTTTAAAGAAATTGCCATGTTCTTCCACATTTCTTCTCTTCTTGGAACAGTAATATCAAGCATACAAGTACTGGCTCCTCTGTTGTGGGAGGGTGTGGTTTCTGGGACTACATGAGAGATCCCCCACCATTATAATTAGTAAATACCAAAAAGGGGGGGGGGGAGAGAAAGTGTCAAGTTACGGTACATGAACAGTGGAAGCTCTGGAAACAATGTTTAAGGGCAGGAACATAAAATAAATTCTATTAAGAGAGGAAGCATTTTGCTGAACGCAAGATTTTAAGTTCATAAAAATCAGCAGCTACAAATCATTAACTGAGTTACAGGTACCTTACAAACAAACAAACAAACAAACAAAAAACTCACAGCGTGAATTCTAAAAAGTATTTCTATGCAACAGAACTGACAATTCTTCATAAGAATCATCATGAGGTAATGTCAAAACATTAATATTGCACAGGTGCTAGTTCTTTGGAGCAATGGTGGACCACTTCGATTTTGTTAGCCGCAATATGGAACATGCACACGAGCACACACACTCATCCTTTCACTCTCTGAGGTCCAAAGTGTGTGCTTATTCCCACGCGCTCACATTCTGATTTCTTCTTTCCTTGCCTTCTCCTACCACACAAGTTACCAAAATGTTTGAAAATGATCGATTATGCAACTGAAGCCCTTGCATGGGAATTTATATATTCAATCCCAAGTGCTGCATTTGAAAGGAACGTAAAGCTTTTAGAAATACAACATCAAAGCAATTAGTGATCAGCAGTCAATATGGGCTTCAGGTGTCTGTTTTGTAGAATCTAGGCTATTTCTGTATCTTATTTGGATCATTACCTGCCCAGAATCGACAGGTTGAGTAAGTATGAGTAAGTTTTATATGGATTCCCACAGCTACCATCTGATGTGATGTGGTTCAGCAAGATTTGAACCATATTCTTTTGCTGATTGTGTGGCTTGGCTTCAGGTTATTTTTACCACTGCCATGCCTTTGCTAACCTAGGGTGCCCCAGGTTAGCACTGAAATTACCAGAGGGGAGTGGCTGTCTTAACTTTTGTTTTTTGATGCTATGGGGGGGGGCGGCTAATCTGACTAAAATTGCAGTAAGTTCTACGTGGGGCTGCCCTTGAAGACAACTTGGAGCCTTCAATAGCAGTCAGATTTCTGCTGGGGTTCCGTTTAGATTGCATATAACCTATTTTAAAACAGCTGCACTGGTTGCCAGTTTGTCTCTGGGTTCAATTCAAGGTGCTCACACCAGTGTTTAAAGCTCTGAATGACTTAGGCCCCAATACCTGAGAGATTCTCTCCTTCCCCACAGACCCTCTTAAGTGCTAAGAGCAGCAAAAGGAGCCCTCTTGATCGTTCCTCTGCCCTCAGAGGCTTGGGTGGTGGTGGTCCAAGCCCAGCAGAGGACATTCTCTGTGGCCAGCCCTAGGTTGTGTAACTTCCTCTCCACAGAGGTGTGTCCATCACCTTCATTATACAGTTTCTGGTGAATGTTGAAGACACACCTTTTGACCCTGGCCTTTCATCCTTTAGGTATGTTTAGGACCCACATTATTTTTGTGATTGTTAACTTGTTTTAAACTGTTTTAAATATTGTGTCATAATGGTGTGACCTGCTCAGGGTGAATGTTAGTTTAATAATAATAATAATAATAATAATAATAATAATAATAATAATAATAATGGGCAAGTGTCCGAAGTTGGGGATCATGGATTTGATTCCCCCCACTTCCACTCAACAACTGAGCACCGCCTCAGTTCTCTATTCTTTCTTCTCCATCTTGTTGCTTACTTCACCCTCTTTTGTTCAAGCACCCTGCTTGTTCCATAATCACACACATTTCTTTCCCCAGTCCCTATTTTTAGTCCAAGAGACACTAGAAGCATTACCTGCTCTGTCAGCTTTGAGTGTGTCCCACACATTGCAGTTGAAGTCATCATAGCCAGCTAGGAGGAGACGGCCGCTCTTGGAGAAAGCTACAGAGGTGATGCCACAAATTATGTTGTCGTGGGAATAAACCATCAGCTCTTGGTCAGCACGGAGATCAAAGAGCCGGCATGTAGCATCATCAGAGCCCGTGGCAAACGCATTGCCATTTGGGAAGAACTTGAGAGAAAAAAGAGAAACAAAGATGTAACACACAGGAAAGATGATCTGGAAGAGGCTTCAACAACAGCTGGGAAGCTGTTTCAAGTTCCATCAAGAAGATCTCGTGATTTTCCAATACCAGAATAATGGGCGGATATATGTAAATATTTGGGTTGAGTTACTTATAGGAGCAATTTAATGTAATAACAGGAAAGATGTGTTCATTTTTCATATGGAAGTATGGGGTTGTATCCAGCATAGCTGGATAGTAATGCATTCTGTCAATGCAAGGATTTCCACTTGTGCAATAGAACTTCCCCACTCTCCTCCCCGCTATTTCTCTTCTAGGGGTTCCCCAAGATCTTTGGAGCAAATGTGGGGAGGACACAGGGCATGCACAGGGAGAGCAAGCAAGGGGGTGATGTTCTGCTGGGCAAGTGGAAATTAGCTGGATACCGCTCATGGAATAAAATAATTGTTTTTATGATCAATTTTGAAATAGTATTTTACAAATTTTTTAAAAAGACAGTTTACTAAGAAGATGTCCATAGTAACTGCCAGCCACCTGCTATGCATGAAGACACACACCGTGAAAATCCCATCTCCTCCCCATAAAGTTCTTACGTACACAGATGGCATTGATGTCTGATTCATGGCCAGTGAAGGTTTGCCGGCACATCCCTTCTCGGACATCCCACAGCTTTGCAGAGGCATCACAGGCACCAGAAACAAAACATTTGGAATCAGGAGCGAGGGACAGGCTCATGACATCTCCGGTATGACCAGTAAATGTGGTTGTTTGCTGGCCTGTTTCTATGTCCCAAAGGGCGCTGGCGGAGAAAAGGTTTAAGGAGAATCCAAAATGAAAAGGGTGACCATCATAGTAAAACAAGCAAGCATTTATATAGTGCTTCCAATTGTTTGTTTACATATTATTAACCCAGTAACAGAAATCTAGGGAAGGAAAAGAAAAGCAATACTAGGAAATAACACTAGGGAAAATAAGGCCGAGACACTGTGGTTTGTCTAAAATAGTGGTTCACTTTGGCCTTGCTTGCACTGAGGTAGTAGGCATTCATATGGGCAGATTAAAGGTGAGGACACACATGACAGGAGTGCTCTTCCATTTAAAAAAAAATCCTGGGGGGGGGGAGGTGCTTCAGGGTGCATAACTATACTAGGAAGTACACTCTCAGATGAACATATAACAGACAGAGGGGTAACATGAAGATCTGTGGGAAGTTTACAATAAAAAATAAAACAGTGAATCTGCCACCTTAGATACCAGCATGTTTTGAAGATCCAATGAAAACATTCTTAACACACAGGCAAGTAGACTTTTTCCAGATGGGAGACTCATTTTTTTTGCCTTAGAGCTCTCTTTCTCGAAGGAATTAAGAGCCCTAAGAAACTGCATACAGGTAGTGACCATTTTGTGCACGTTCAAGGCATGTGCAACTGTGCACTCCCGCATCACCACGAACCCAGAAGTGGCAGGAAATGGGAGCAGGGGCAGGCTTATACATGCTCTGTCGTCACACTCAATGTCCTGGAACACAACCCCCACACAAGCAAAACAAATATGTTTTTTTTACAGCTGGAGCACCCACCTCAGTGAAGATTGCAAGGCTATAGCAGTAAAAATATTGAGTCTAATCTACAAAACTCTTCTTGTGTGTTTTTTGTAACTTCAGTTTTCTGAATTTATCCTAACATTAAATATGTATGCTACATTCACACATGCAAACAGGAATAGCATTCATGGGAAGGAAAGGTATGCTTAAGCTGTCCTGTTCTCAGACTGGTAAAGATCAATGCTTATTAAATCTCCTTGCTAGTCGAAAGTGAGCAAAGCAGGGAGTAGACACTACAGAAAAGGCACTCCCTAAGTTTGTTTAGCATATAAGCCAATCTCTACAGTAACACTATTGGCGTGCTCCTTACCAAGTGGTATCTCCAGAGCTGGTAACAATTTGATTATCATCCACAAAACGGCAACATGACAAGTAACCTGCAGCAGAAAAAGGATTAAAAAAGAAAGAAATGTGATTAAATATGGACAATTCCTTTTTGCACCTCACACCCATTGTTTTTGTTAACTTCCACTTTCTTTTCTCCAACAGCAAGACAAAGATGTAGGCCAGGGCCAAGGGACCCCAAACATCTTAAACATATTTCGGGAAAAGCTTTCACACAGTAAAGTATTATAAGAAAAGCCCTGCTGGATTGGGCCAAAGGCCCAACTAATTCAACACCTCTGACAGTGGCCAACCAGATGCCCACAAGCAGGGAGCTGAGCACAACAGCACTCTCGCCACTTACGATTTCCAGCAACTGGTCTTCAGGAGCAGACTGACTCAAACTCTTGAGATAGAACAGAACCATCCTGGATCGCATTCACTGATAGCCTTATCTTCCATGAACTTGCCTAATCTCCTTGTCATTAATACAGTGGTGCCTCGCAAGACAAAATTAATCCGTTCCGCGAGTCTCTTGCGGTTTTTTCGTCTTGCGAAGCACGGCTATTAGCGGCTTTAAGAAAAAGGAAACAAACTTGCAAGATGTTTTGTCTTGCGAAGCAAGCCCATAGGGAAATTCGTCTTGCGGAACGACTCAAAAAACGGAAAACTCTTTCGTCTTGCGCGTTTTTCGTCTTGCGAGGTACCACTGTAATTCAAGTTAGCAGCCACCATTGCCTCCAGGGGGAGTGAATTTCATAGCTTAAATTACATGCTCTGCGAAGAAGTGCATTTGCTTTTCTCAAACCATGCATAATTTTGCACACCTCTATCATGCCCTGCCTTACTTTCTTTTTTTTTTCTAAGCTAAAAAGCCCCCACTATGTTATAACCTTTTCTCACAGAGGAGTTGCTCCAGCCTCTTGATCATGTTGGTTTCTCTTTTCTGAACTTTTTCCTGCTCTACATCGCAGTATTGCTTCTTAGAATCACAGATTAAACACATCAACTTCTGAGGCCTGGTCCCATAGCTGTTACTATCATGACTGGCCACTTTGCCCTCACCCCAAGCTCCTTGAACTGGGTTTGTAATAAATTAGTTATATGGACAGATCAATTCAGCAGAGACCATAATTCCAGAATGCAAAGGCTACGGCCGCTTTTGAAAGTAGCTAGCGGTGTCAAACAGCAGTTCACCAGAAGTACAGGCCTATCAGGTGTCCTCTCCTTATGCTCAAAGAAAAGGTTGATCAAACAAAACAAAAATCCCATCACAACAGCTGTTCACTCTTTTTCTCTTTTGCCTCCTACGAAGAGCTTTTTTTGTGAACATGATTTGCCTGCGTTATCAAAACTGCCAAGAATCAGTTTTAACTGCTCATAGCACAGAGTTCCTATGAAGCAGCTAAAAGACGATGCAAGAAATGCACCACAAACACCAGTTTGAATACGGCATTTGTTATTCATTACATTAAATTGAGAGTTCTGAACACTTTGGCTTTGCTGGATTATAAATAACTATTCATTGCCGAGTAACCTTAGTTCCCCTCTGTGAGCAGTTTTCAGAGAGCTCCCTTTAGCCAGTATCAGTAAAGCCTTGCAGCGGTGGAAAGCCAGCAAGACACAGAGCCCGCCTGAGGTTTCCTCTTAAGAACTGTTAAAGGTTTTTCCGGAGCCAAGCTGGCAACCTCTGGAGGAAGAGGCCTCTGCGCTTGGCCGCACCTTGAGATTCTGTTCTTTTACAGAAACAAAAGACGGCGTAAAAATGTGACATAGCTCTGGGAGAGGTGGCGGGGGGAGGGGGCAGGAATCTGTAACCTTGCAAGATGGAATCCCTCCTGAGCCAGTTCTCTTCTGCAGCTCATCTGATGTATTACTACTGATTTCAGAAGCAAACCGAAACTTTGTGGGGGCTTCACTGAATGTTACATATGGTGCCCATTTGCATAAAAGTACACCAAGGAGACCAGCGTCTAAGTAAAGGCAGGAAACTTGCACTCAGTTCCAAAGTCCACACAGGCAACACATCAACACCAGAAGACTCGGCATATCTAAGAGACTAGCTCTTTTGCTATCTCCCTCTGCTGTCCAGATGAACATCTACACCATGAAGCGGCTACACAATTATTCCCCTTTCCAGGGAATCCTGGGAACTGTAGTTTGAGGGTGGAGTAGGAATCTTCAACACAGAATTCTCGAACCTCTCAACAAATTACAGCACTCAGGATTCCCTGGAGGTAGTCATGCCAGTTAGCTGGCACACAAACCATTTAGCTCATAGTGGGAAAACGGGCATAGAGCAACACACACACAGACCAACCAAAGCCTGACCAAAGTTCCAATAATACATTTGGAACTTTGACCAAAGTGAAACAGATGCTCAGTCTTTAGAAGAGAATACATCAGGATTTTAATCTACTAAATAAAGGAACCTGACCATGGTACTGGAAAATAAGGAAACAAAATGCTTAAGCACCTATCATAATGTTTGCTACATAAAGATTATTTTTAGTTTATATAGTGTTGGATGTGGCAATGTTTGCTTTTTTTAAAAGACCGGTTTTGGGAGGAATGTCTAGACAACAAGATTTACAGAAGACAAGGGAAACCATTAATGCTTTTTAGTAACGTAACTGCCCGTAAAACTATGGATTTATTGCTAAATTTGTCCCCTAGCCTTTGTGCTTTTGTTTTTTAAGGTGAAAATGTGAGGAGGAGGAAGGTGGCAGAAATAAATATCACTAGGTTGGTGAAAGCCATGTGTCACTTGCAAGCAAGATGTAAGGCAGTCTTTCAAGAGATGCCACGGGGGGGGGGCACTGTTTAAAAAGACATGTTGAAGGCATGTTGTAGAGCAGGGGTCAGCAAACTTTTTCAGCAGGGGGCCAGCCCACTGTCCCTCAGACCTTGGGGGGGGGCAAACTATATCTTGGGGGGGAAATGTGAAAGAATTCCTATGCCCCACAAATAACCCAGAGATGCATTTTAAATAAAAGCACACATTTTACTCATGTAAAAACACACTGATTCCTGGACCATCCGCAAGCCAGATTTAGAAGGCGATTGGGCCAGATCTGACCCCTGGGCCTTAGTTTGCCTACCCATGTTGTAGAGCTAACTGAAGCAAAAACACACTCACCTGTATGGCCAGCCAGTTCACGGCTTACACGTACATTGCCTTCACGTGTTTTCAGGTTGTAAATGGAACAAATGTTATCAAGACCACCGCAGGCCACATAGTTTCCAGATGGAGCATATGCGCAAGTCATTACCCAGGATGAACGCAGGGGAATAGCATGGACCTAGAATGGGGGGGAAAAGAGGGGGTAAAGCTGCCATTTTGTTAGGTTCCTTGCCCATTATTAAGAGGTAAAGAAAGGTGGCCAACCCAGGCTGTAGAAAATTCTCCTGCAGAAACCCCACTGAAACAAAATTAGAACTGTGCAAAAGGTTACATGCTCCAGAATAAATATTACTTGTCAATTTGTATACTGCCTTCCAACATTTGCAGAACATCCTTAAAACCCTTTTTAAAACAATACAAGAGGAAGTGAACCTCTAAAGATTGCTGGGAAACAACAGCAGGAAAGGATTATTTCCATCATGTCCTGCTTGTGGGCTTCCCATAGGAGTCTGGTTGGCCAATGTGGGGAACAGGGTGTCGGCCTACATGGGTTTTTGGTGTGATCCAGCAGGCTCTTCTTGTGTTCTTGTATATAGTACTAGACAGAAACCTGGCTGTAAGAAATAGCTACATGCAGTAGATTAGGTTTACAAGAAACAGAGTCCTAATCTCTATGTTCACATGGTGGTTGCAAAGAGGATTTGAGGAAGGTTACAAATTGTCTAGCCAAGGCCCTATTTTGGAGCCTGCATCCATTATTGGAAAATTTCCCATTCCCGGCCATCAATATCACATTTTCAGAAGCCCAGGCTTCTGTCCTTTTTTTCCAACCCCAACTACATATTACCATAGTCTGCATTTTAAATTTCTTTTGCTTTCAACAACGGTAACATTTCCGCATTTCAATTCTAAGCTTTTTCAGCTCGGCTTAATTCTACCTTTTCTCATCAAAACTTCCCCATCTTTCATGCTTATAAGCTCCATGAGCCAGGGCTGCTGCATTTATTTGTGTGCCCCTGAGATTTACTATGAAATAAAGCCCTTGGAAGTTTTTTTTTTACATTTTCTCTTTTAGGGATTAAAAGAAGAAAAAAATCAAGACCCAGCACATGTTAGTTGAGCACGTCACTGCAATAGGTGTGATGCTTCATTACTAAAAATACAGCTATTTAATCACCAAAGAATATATCCCCTCCCTGACAGCCAATGAAATGCCTCAAAGTGGTTGCTCATAAACGCATCACTGGAAGAGGGCACTTTTTTTACGGGCATCTTCTTTGTTAGGACCACCATCATATCCAGCACAAGTGCAAGACTGCTTAGCTACAGCAGTGTTGCTAGAGATATATTTAGACATGACTTCATATGTGTAATCTAGCCAAAGACTTATAAAAATACTAATCTAAAACTACATTCTGGTTATTGCAGAACTGTCATCCAATTTCCTGGATTTGATTAATACCCTTTACTGACAAAAGTCTCCTTATCCTTTTTTGGCAGGGCAGGGGGAGCAAGGGGGTGAGAGATAAATATGACAATAGCCTGTAATTTGACAACAGGACTCTGGTAAGTTTCCCATGTCGGAACGTTTGATCTTCTTGGAGGTATGCAATTATGCTTGATCACACGGGAGGACAAATACTGGGGAACTGCAGAGTCACTTGACTTTCATAATACTGTCTTGAAGCTTGTGGATGGCATGAGCAAATATAGAATACAGTGGTACCTCGGGTTAAGAACTTAATTCGTTCCGGAGGTCCGTTCTTAACCTGAAACTGTTCTTAACCTGAAGCACCACTTTAGCTAATGGGGCCTCCCGCTGCTGCTGTGCCGCCAGAGCACGATTTCGGTTCTCATCCTGAAGCAAAGTTCTTAACCTGAGGTACTATTTCTGGGTTAGTGGAGTCTGTAACCTGAGGTACCACTGTATGGCGGGGGGCAAGTGTTCATTTCTCACCCTTCCCTGCCCACTGAAACAGGAATGTGGTGAAAAGTAACACTGTAATGCAAATTAGTTACCTCATTACAATCATAGCCACAGGGTAATTTTTCTCCCCTATCTTTTCACTGTAAACATAGGGGTTCTGATCTGCTGTAAGTGACTGTAGCAAGTTATTGCAGACCAATTAATGTCAGGTGCATTACTTAGAAACACTCCATGACATTCTGCAGTGCCCCAGAAATTCGTTAAATGGTATCTGCTGCTAACTATTGCCCAAAGGTGCCAAGAGAGCAGGGCAACTACAGGTGGGGGGGGGCAACAGGGTTCTCTAAGCCCTCTTCTGTTTCCCCCACCATTTTTACCCTTGGGAGGTTACTAGTGATAAAGTGGTTGCTCTATCATTTGCAAGGGCAACAGCAAGGAGCTGGTTAGCTCTTCTATATAGTGACAGCTTAAATAAGAACTGCCTCATGCAAGCCATTGGGAATTTTGAAGGGTCTCCCTAGTGAATGGCCCTGTTGCTACACTAATTTCTGGCATTTTGGTTCCAAAAGTTGTAGATACAACTAAAGGTGAAGCTTTTTCTACTTAAAATCTCACGAGCCCCTAATCCTTAGGCATTAAGGTGGCATTGGATGTCCATTGCTCAGGTTCTCAAGCCTTTGACCCAATGAACTCCTGGTATGCACACCTCATCAAAATGTATGTTTCTGCATTTATAGAATTTGACTAAGGTTTTTGCCCCTGGTGACAAATGCAAGCTTAGATGCCAAGATTTTTATTCCCTACACTTTAGCAGCCAATGAGGTCAAGCTAAATGTAGGGACAGTGCTTCCCCAGTCCAATATAGTTAAATCCACTGTTACGTGGACTTTGTATTGTTCCTTGAAAAGAATTCCCAGAGATCACTCCAAGTCAGCACTGTCCAAAGGTTGCAGCCACACCCTATGCCAGAAAAAAACAAAGATGAATCTGACAGTATCAGGAGACCAAGTCCACCCTCATTGTGTTCACCAAGGAATGAGGAACAGTATATACACAGTTTTTGCCAAGCACCCGAGGTCTACATTAGACTTACTCAGGACCCTGGGCTCTCAATTTGCCAGTACTGGTGAGCAAGGAAGAAATCCCCAGAAGCATAATCAGTATAGGGGTTAGGGAACACATTGGCTAACTTATTATGCACAGGTGTGGGTACACATGGGTGTAACAGCCTTTTTTCATGCGCGGAAAGGCTACCACATCTGCCTTGGGCCAAAGTCACAAAGTGGTCAACAGGTCAATCTCCATCCTCAAATGACATTCAAAGGTCATCAAGTTTGGTCATGCTGAATTATCCCCTCCATATATGGGCCCTACAACAGGTGCTATAAAGAGTTATTCATTTCTCTTTGTTTTGGGGTTCATGTTCTTGAAATGACATATTGGACAGCCTCCTTGCTGTCTATTCCTCCACTTCCCAAGAATGGGAAGCTGGGTGTGGAGCAGACAGATCCATCCATTGTGCATTTTCACCTATGCAACTTCCCACATTAACTCTTAGGTACACTGTTGGATTTCTCCTTCCTGTTCCTCTAATAACTTTGTAACTACTATTAAATTGTTGACAACTATTTTTTGTTAATGATTTCCTTTTTCTTTTTTAATTCATAAGCAATTTCTATGCTGGAGTAAATTCCTGTAACTGGAATGCTTTTCATCTCCAGGAAGGTCATAACAATCCCACCCCATCCCCCTGGTTTGGCCGTGCCTTCTTCCATTTGTCAGCTCCATTCCCTGCTGATGAGAACATCACTTCATGGTTAAGTCCAACTTTCTGTTCTTGCCTAGCTATACTTTTCAGTTCATAAATCACTACAGTGCTTGCTTTTTCTTTTCAGTACCCACATAACTAAATGCAAAATCACTTAGTGTTTAACCACTGTTAAAGGTGTTAAGCCTGTTCTAATCAAGATCCATGTCACATGCAACTGCACCCAGGCTTATCTTGAATATCCCCATCAGTTTTCACTATAAAGGCCAAAACCACAGAAGCTATTCTTTGCCCCACACAGCTTATGTCTCTAAGAAAACAAACCCGCTACTTAGCTTCTTTCTTCTCATCTCCCAAAGAGGGGGGAGGGGGTGGACGGGACCCTGAGCTATTACTTTAGTCTATAATTAGTCTATATTTGCCCCTCCATGGGATACTTCTTTCACAGAATAAAACAAAAGCCGAACAAAAATACACAATCTGAAGGATTTGTTTTATTAGTGTTCTTCCTGTAGTTTCCTCCCTTAGCCAAGTTGGAATTAAGTCATTGAACCTTATTAATTGCTCTCACCTTGTTTGTGGTGTAGCTGTCCCAAATGATAAGCTTGCCATCCTGTGATGCACTAACGAGAAGCCTGGAAGGGCAGGTTAGGGAAAAGAGATAAAAAGTTAAATGTAAACAAAGCATACATTTTACTGTATTTTTGGTTTTTATGGAAGCCACCCAGAGTGGCTGGGGAGGCCCAGCCAGATGGGCGGGGTATAAATAATTTTTTTTTATTATTATTATTATTATTATTATTATTATTATTATTATTATTATTACATCAGAAGTGCAGGAAGACAAATTACATTGGAATACATTAGTCTTAATCAATTCAACAGTATATTTTGATATGCAAAATGCTTTACTCCCGTTATCATCTAAAGCTGCCACTGAAAGTCCTTTTTACATATTGAGAAATTGAGGCAGCGGGATCTGCCCAAAGTCATCCAGGGAGCCCATGATGGAGTGAATATTTCAACCAAGGTCACCCACTGATCAGTGGACTGAACTGGCTCTCATTGTGAATGTTTCCAATATAACACATATCCTACGAAACTGTATTAATGGAAGCAACAGACAGAATTCAACTGGAAGTGACATACTTCCTCTAATGTACCATCTTCCCAGGTCTTTTCTATTCTTAAAGATAGATCTAGGGTTCTGTAAGGTGCTTAAGAGTAGTGCAGATTATTTAACTTGAACAAACAAGCTCAAGTGAATTAATAAGATTGCTTTCATTAGATTAAAGCCCTCTCCCCCCATCAGCTTCTGCTGATTTAATCACTATTAACTATGAGCAGACAAATCCACTATATACAAATATTTAATTAAAAAAAAATATTATGAGAACATTGATTGTGCTCTGGCAATCCATGACAACAGCATATTCACCCTGCTGATTGCCAGCTTTGGATCTCTGAATATTTAGAAGTGTGAAAGCTTCAGAAATATTATTTTAAAATAATTTTAAGCAGCCATAAGGCATTTTCTATCTGTATTTCTTCCACGCAAGGAGAAACCAACATATGAAAATGGATTTCAGTTTTGCTGCCGGCATAGATGAACAAATGTTATTAGTTTTCAGTGTTGCTCAATTCCTTTGGTACTAGAGTAGGGCAATAGAATTATGAAATTCCCTATGAAGTAACTGCCTGTACTTTTAAACACAAGACTAAGTGGTGGTGCTAGCGGGAAATCTCTCCTGCTAGGCAAACATATGGCCCTTCAGAACCTTGCCTATGTAAAGTGTACATCTATCCCTTGTACAGCTGTGTAAAATGTACATCTATGTCTTGGGTAAAAGGAAACACATTTTGGGGGTAAAAGTGACATCTTCAAGTGGGAATCCCCAAAATGCCAAGGTTATATTTTAGGCCTGCCAGGGCTGTTGGAAAGTAGAAACTGGCAGTCAGACACACACACACACACACACACACACACGTGTGTGTTGCTGTTGCAACTGCAATCTCTGGACTTAGTTATCCCTTGTTATCTTTGCCTTCCTCATTTCACCATCCTGCCACTAGTTTATTTCCTCTCCCTCCTCCTGTCTATAGTCTGCTTCTTAAATTCCTTCAAGCAAGGACCAGTCATTTATTTATACATTTTTATCCCACCTTTCCTCCAAGGGGCTCAAAATAGCATACATCGTCCCCCCCCCCATCTTATCCTCACAATCATTAGGCTGCGAGGTTGTGACCAACTCAAGATGGTCCTTCTGCAGCGCAGGAACTCACCTGGAATCAGTGCCCCAGTGCATTGCATAAATTTTAGCCAAGTGTCCCCGCAGTGTTCTTCTAGTGCGCATCTGAATACGACCCACTGGATCAATGTTGGCTGTGATCTAAATGGGAGGTTAATTGTACATATTTATACCTGTCAGCTGCAAGTGCATTTCCTGACCGAAGAAGCATTAACTGAAACTACTCTCTCTTCTTGAATTTCTTTCCCTGTTGCACCAAAGAACTTGACCAAAACACCTTACTAGCTGCTTTGAAAGGTGCTTACTACTGCTTCTTCCCAAACAAGCTTGTCATTTCAAATTTCTAATATAAGCATAATTTATCAGAGGTGGGCAACCTGGGAACCTCCGGATGTTGCTGGACAACATCCCATCACCTGACTATTGGTTATACCAGACAGGACTGATGGAAACTGGGAGCCAGCAACATAGGGAAAGGCACAGATTCCCCACCTCAGAATTATCACAGAACTGAAAAACAACTTGCAGGGTTATTTTTTTTAAGCAGAAAAGTACTCATATGGCATTTCCACTGCTTCATTTTTCACTGTCTGCTTTCTGACTTACTTAAGGACTGTTATAAATCCAGATAGTTCCAACTCTTACATAGCAAAATCAGATCTATTGGTACTGACTTGGAACTCTTGTATAATTCAAGTGAGCAATATATTTATTGTAATATTCAAACCAGATTATGGGACATTGAAAAACAAAACATTAAGTCAGCTGTAAATAAAATTTGCTCCCCCAACTTCTATGATTTAAATGCAACAGATAATAGGGTCATTTATACAGTATTTCAAAATTACTAATTCCAATCCAATGCAGGGCCTTTATGTTAGCTCGACTGAATGTTTTCCCCTCAGCTTTTGTCAAGGGCAGATATTTAAACATCCCTAGAAATGACAGGCATTGTGGGTGTTCTTTCATCATCCCTTTTTCTGGAACCATATTATTTTGGTTTTGTATATTAGCCATACATTCACACTCCTACTTGGCAATGGAGGCTATCATTTCATGCATCTTGATGGAAATGACCTCTGACTTCATGCCATAAGGCAGCCTTCCCCAACCTGGTGCCCTTGAGCTCACAATCATTCCTGATAGCTGCAGTCCAAAACATCAGAGAGCACCATGTTGGGAAAGACTGCCATAAGGGTTTTAAAAACCCTGCTACAGGTTTTGTCTAAAATAATCTTTTAGAGTATTCTTTGTTGTCTAAAATAACCGTATACTCTAGGAAAACACTAGTAAAAGGGAGATAAATGCCTTCAACACATTTCCCTGTACTGTGGCCAATTAAATTTAAGGCTTCTCTGTAGCATACTGCAGTGAAGCCAGAAAAGTTTGTAGCACAGCCCACTTAAAAAAAATGTCTGCATATTTGTTCTGTCTCCATGTAACACAATTATTTAGCCAAAGGACACAGGCAAAGAATTCTTGCTTCCTCTTGAAATCTGTCAAGGCAGCTTAGTAGGGTACAGGCCGCTTTCCGGATTTAGAATTCCTTCATAATTGCTTTCCTCTGCTGTATGTCAGGTTCTTTGAAGCTCCCTCCCTGTCCCCATAGTCTACGTTACAGCATATGTAAAAGACTGTTCATTCAGCATTTTTGGGCAACTGTCAAACATGAATGATTCCCCATAAATTGTGCTAAAAAGAATGTTTTGCAGTTCACATCACTTTGAGTCAACATTAGCAGTAGAAGCAAATAACGGGGATCTCCTTCCTCCATTCACACACCATTATTTTTAGGTCCCATCTAATTTCTGTATTTTAAAAGTTGTTTTTAACATTGTGCAAATGTGGTTTAATAATAAAGTTATGTTTTAACTGTTGTAACCCACCCTGGGACCTTAAGGTTAATTTGAATGATCATAATAATCATGTCATCTAACTTCAGATTCTGGCCAAAAAGCTTCAGCAGGACAAGCAATAGGAAGCTGAATTCAAATTGGGAACATTAGTTGTTGTTGACTCCTTTTTATGTGTGGGTAGCTTGCCCCACTGGCTGCAAGAGGTCTAATGTACTTTGATTTTTTGACCTCTTGTTCAAAAATCACTAACAAACTTAATGCTGCGAAAGGCAACAGATGGCCAAGCAATGCTTATAACATTAGACAAACTGAAGGCTACATCTAAAGGACAAAGCCCAGCATAAGCAAGAAGGTGAACCTTCTCATTAAGGTGTTGCAAGGCTTTTTGTTGCTTTTGTTGCAATGGACCAACACAACTACCTTTCTGGATGTCTTCTGCTTTACACACCCTCTGGTGCTGAATAGAAAAAGCACTTCAAGGCAATAGTTGTTGGTCCATCATCACATGCAACAGGCATTTTGGGACAGCATCTGTGAACCGGATGCAACTCCTTAAGGACTGCCGATTAAAAAGGGGAGGCTGCAGGACTCCAATCACCCTCCCCGGCATGAATCTTCCATATGATTGCTAACCAGTGTTTACAGTCAAATCAGTTTTGAAACAAGCTTCAATCCTGTGCATACCCAGGTTAGCAATAATCAGGGTTAAAGCCTGCACTAATGTAAGCTTCAGCCATGTTTTAAGTCATCCAGGAGAAAGCACAAAAGACTGAGAATGTGATGTAGTTATAAAATTGAGAGCATTACATATAAATCAGACAGGTGACAGCAATAAATGAGGATGATTTAAGGAAGCTTTCTGTGGTAAGCATAGCATCTGCTGCCAAGAAAACTGAAATGGTGATCATACAGCAACCTTTCAAAGAAAACATTCCTATTAAACCAAGTTGAAATACCTCAGCTTTGTCCTTCATATAAGCAATTTTTGGGTTGTTTGTTTTGTAAAAAAAATTTGATAACACCAAGATACTTTTGATTACATGTTCATTGAGCATCCACCTACCTGGGCCAACGTAGCATCAGCACATGCTTTCCTAGCATCCTGAAAAATGGGAGAATTAAGAGAGTGTCAGAAAAATGGAATATGTTCATTGATATGACTTGCTCCTAAGCTACTATCTACTTATATGAATAGATTTCACAAGGTGCTGAAAAATGAAGAAACTGGGATGACCCAGTACATGCGTCTCAAAGGAGGATCTTATAATCCACAAGTAATTTAGAAAATAATTATAGTAAATTTGGATGTACATCTCTCTCTCACTCTCTATCAAACTGCGGAAGTAAAATTAGGGTGACAAAATAAACACTAAGATCTCATAAAGCTAAGTAGGATTTTGTTTTAAAAAAAAGATTTGAAACCCCTTCCTCTGGGCACAGACCCAAACCAGCTGAGTACATAAAGCTGTGCTGCTCACATTTGTACAAATTGTGTGTGTGTGTGTGTGTGTGTGTGTGTGTGTGTGTTTCATTTAAAAAACCAGCCTTCAAAATAGCATCTGGCTGCTGTAAGTAGCCAATTACAGCCACTGGAGAACTCCATCACTGATTTTAAAGCAGCTAACAGAGATTTAAAACTAGTAGTACCTCTTAACTGACTAAAGGATCAGGCAGCAAGTGATGTATCCATCAATACATCAGTAAGGAAGTTGAGATGCTTTACAACAGGGGTTGAGAACCTGTTTCAGCCTGAGCCTTAATTATCCTTGTGGGTAAATCTCTGGGGGTTGGATGCTGGTGGTGAGCTTGTCCATCCCACCCCCTCCATTAACCCATTCAATCCCCACTCACACACAGTCATTTAAACCTCCCTTCCTCTTATCTCTTTTTTTATTCCTTCCTTTATCTCCCTTTCTCCAGCAAATGGCTTAGAAAAAAGGCAGCAATTCAGGCATGGGACCTGTTTTCCTAAGCCTAATGGGGCACACCAGAAGAGGGATTTTCCAGGGGTGGCAGTGTAGGGAGCCATTCTGATAGAACCACATCACCCCCTAAAAATCATGCATGGCTTAACTGGCTGTAGATCCTCCAACCCTACCTTACAGCGATACTGCAGCCAGTCACCATAAAACTATTTTCAAATAAATCAACAAGAATACTATTGTGAAATACACCTGATAATTCTCACCACATATATCCTTACAAAAATCATGTGAAGTAGAAGAAGCTTCATTTTTATTTATTTATTACAGACAGGAGGAGCAGGGGGCCAAGATAGGGTGCTTTCCCCCAAGGCCCCTCAAAATCAGCTGCTTTGAATCTTACTTTTCTTTCCCACTCTCACTGCAGCCATGTAAATGCCAAGTAGGAAGACTTGTTTTAGCACATTTTTTCATCATAATTATTTTAAAAGCACTTGAAATTTACAAAGCACAGCACAAATATTAAATACAAGACAGGCTTACAATCTAATAGACAACACAGAAGAGAAAAATAAATAAGTGAAGCCAGGCACTAATTTCAAGTTACTTAGAATGGAAACGGTTGAGGGAAAGGAATAGAAGTGGCTTTAGTTCTACTGATCTCACAGCCATGGCAGTGAAGTGTCCCCCAACCCCATCTCTCCCTCTGCTGCAGCCTGGTGGGAGAGGAGTAAAATATAGAAAGCCTCCAGGTTTTAATGCCACTCTCATGTTGTCTGTGACACAGGAAATTATCAAGTGCTCAGATTCAAACTGGGTTGTGTAGGGACACATGTGACATAAACAGCTGGGAGTAGAGGGAGAGACTACCAGTTAGGAAGTGTAATTGACTAGCAAGACTGCACAGAGATAATGAACACAATCTACAGCAGGTTTCCAATGCACCAGCAAGTATGCCCTTTCACAAATTCCTAAGTTCAGTGGGGTTTGCATAGGAGTTCACTATAATGTGTGTCAACAGTTAGGTTAGATAGCTCTTCTCAATAATAATAAAAAGAGTGGGGAAGAGCCTCAGAAATGTCTGCTGTACTGTAGCTTCTCAATACACCTCTTGCTGTGCAGTGTATTTGTTCTTATTTTAAACAAGAGAGCCACACAGGAAAGCAAGATAGAGAAAGTCTCCTTGCTGAAGCCAAAACCTTTCATTTTTGTTTAAAGAAATTTAGAATTAATGAAGGCAGAAAGACATGGATATTAATTTCTTTAACTAGTTATGTATACAGAGGCTAGATAATTTGTGAGTTGTCCCACAACAGTCTTTTATACTGATATATTTAACATTAAGCTATTTTATTTAGTTTAGGAAGGATGTGGGGGAGGGATGATACAATGGCTGGAATTCCATGTCACGCTATTACAAATGTTCCATTTGCAAAAGCTTTTTCAGCTTGCCAGATGGAACAATCTCCCCTTCCCTTCTCCACGGTTTCAGTTTCTCCCACCCACCCTCCAGCCAATTTCGGAAGTATGGGGCAGGGGAGGGAAAGTCAGAGGTTCCACTGACAGGCCACATTAGGTGAACCCTGCCCAATAATTATGCAGGCTGCTTCTGAGAAAATACTCAAGGTCTAGCTCATAGTTTGTTAAGAAAACAGTCCTAATGAGCATCTTCATTAAGGGTTTGAGGAGCTTTTTTTAAAAAAGCAGCCGCCTAAAAATGCAGCTTGCAATCAACATAAAGAAACTGTAATAAATGTACTCAAAGGATTCTAATGATGAGCAATTTGTTGCCAATGTTATGCAATGGGGTGCTGCATTCATATATGGGAAGTCCATTTTCAAAATCTTGGATACTTTTAAGACACCCATCCATACATCACACTGCCCAGAACAAAACAGAACTTCTCCTACTCCTTTACTATTACTTCTATTGAAAACTGTTCCAAATTAGGCAATTTGGAACCTAGTCTGCCTCAATTATCCAACTACTTCTCGTTGAAAATCATGGAACTAGGTATACATCTATGTGCAGCATAATAGATCCCTGCCCATATATATTACTGATAGGAAGCTATTTCAGTGCTTTGGTAATCTGCTCGAGTTAACCTCCAAGGCACACAGACACAGCACAACTCATAATAGGATTTCCCAAACAGGTAAGCAGTGTTCTGCTCTTAATCACTCGACTGAGAACTGAACTACATATAACTGAACCTTTAGGAGAAAGTAGAGTATAAAAGTAAGCACAATGAACTCAGCATTCAGTGTATAACCCCACCTTTAATGCACACATAGACAAATGCACATGAAGAGCAGGTCTGGTAAGTCTATGGTGCCATCTCCCTTTTGGAGGGATTCCAGTGGAGGGGTCAAAATGAGGCTAATTATGCTTCTCTTGATTTCTTGTTCACCACAGTCAGTTGCAAGAGCTTAAATCCAGTTTTGTAAAACTCCTGACTACTTTTGCTTACACAAAGTGTGTTTCATCAGAAGTTTGTTATTTACACTATTGTGGCTGTCAAAAGTCTTGTTTCACAATATACCTGTACAAAATTATGCATACATTGTTTTAATTCTGTGTTTAATAGTGTATTCAATGTAGCTCTACTGGTTATTGACATATACATAAACTCTCTCTCAACCTAAAATGAGATTGCCTCAGTTTTAAGCAAAACTGCACATACTATGCATCCAACAAAAGCTCAGGTATACGTGACCTAAAACTTTTATGCCAGGTCAACTGAATGATCTACTTTTATTATTTGTGTAAGCTTTCAACCGGAAGGAAAGAATTTTTTTTTTCATGTAAAGAAGCTTGATGTGCCTTGACTGAAAGTAATGCTTTTTTCAAACTTCTGGAGGGCTTTGTGAGGGTTTGGCCATGAAAAATGACTAATAAATAACTTTTAAAAATAAGTAAGTTATTTATTAGTCACTTTTCAAAGCCAAGCCCTCACAAAGCCATGCAGAGAGAGAGAGAAAAACAGTAGAATCTCAAAAGGTGCATAAGGGATACTGAATGAGATCATCAAAATTGTCTTTAGAAAAGGCAACAGTAAAAAATGATTAAGGCCTTATTGAATGCCAGAATTGAAGTTACAGCATATGAAAATTATCACCTTGGAATAAGTAAAATAAAGGGTTTGCAGGAAAAAGGAAAATGAAATTCAATCTCTGCCTTCTACTACTTAAGAACTTTTCCAACATGATGCAGTTATTTGTCCACAGAGAAGCAAGAGATATCAATTATATAGCACATATGTGCTTCCACATATGTTACACCATACTAAGATCAGTCAGTATATCACAATAAATGACTAGAAACTGTGTTGACAGCAGCTTGCCTAAACTGATGGCAGAGATGAGAAATGAGCCTGGGGTTCTGTAGCATACAGCTCAGTCTCATAGTTGTTTTCCTCAGAAAGAAATGCCAAGTAGGAACAAGCAAAAGTTTGTTTTCTGGAATAAATATGTCATATTCCCCAAATCAGATTTCCGTGCATTTTGAAACAGAATGGTTCAAGCAACTGTGCAACACCATTATTTTTGTATGTGGTGGCTAAGTTATTTTGACACTGATTTGCTGAGTTAATGTGATGGCCTGAAATGTTTAGTTGCTTAGGGAAAGAAGTGTGTAGTCCAGCTTCTGTATCGGAGAAAGAAGAAAGCCAAGATGGCACAGGTTTGTTAAGGGGAGTTTTGACCCTGGCAGGGAACTTCTGCCAGCTGCGGCTCCTATTGCCCCTGCATGATTCTTACCTAGAAACCATAAAGGGAAACTGAAGATGAAGAAAGTGGGTGGTGTAAAGGATGAATCTTACGAATGAGTTAGTAGAAACCTGGAGCTGAAGAACTGGCTAGTTGCTTCTTTTTTTATAAGGTGGCTGTTGTCTGGATGGTTTCTGTGTAGTCCCTCTTCTTTTACACAGAAAGAAGCCAGATTATACTAGCCTCTGAAATGAATGGTATTAGGCTATAAGTCTCAAGACTATAAATCACTGTGCATGCCACATGCTTTTTTCCTTCACTGGAAGCTAACAAACAAGTTTGGAAATTTATGCCATACTATAGCACAGTAAAGTAGCACTTTGAGATGAGTCAGCATAAGTAGTTAATGCCAAATGGCAACATGAAAGGCACTGAAAATGTGCCACCATAAAGAGCAGTTTTTAAGTGCCATCTTTATGTGTTTTGTGGTTATATTTGTTCTTAATGCTGCTTAAATTTCTTTATTATACATTTGTTTTGTTAATCACCTGGGAAGCTTCAGCTGAGATGTGGCTTAGAAATCTTTTTATATAAAAGAAAAGCTCTTTATTTTAAAATAGCAGCTCTTTTAAATAAAACAAGCAAGTTGTTTTAAAATCCACCCTACCACACAGATTAATTTGAGAGAGAATGAACGCACCCAAACATCCAGAACAGGTGAGAAAGGCAAGACCTTTAGTCTATAATACTTACTCTGATTTGGTTTTTCAGTTGCTCCGCCTCCTGGCGTAACTGGTCAAGTTCACTCATCTTCCCGTACTAAAGGTGTGCTTCTATAACACCTCTCAGATGCTCAAAAATCTGGGAGAAAAGTAAAAACAATGTGAAGTCAATTGAACCTTTTTTAAAAAGAAAAACATTTTAAGTAACTATGTTCTTTACAATTAAGCTAATATACATAAATAAATAAATATAAATAAAAGCAAACACCAACAGCACATTAAATAATTAGCTTAACATAAGTATCCTTACAAAGTTCAGTCATATGCATATTTATTCAGAAGTAGGCCCAAATAAGTGCAGCCTTCATCTACGTTACTTAAAGACTGTTTATGTAACTTTAGGTCATAGCTAGGGGGGAGTATGCACTCCGCATTAAACTTAAACACATGTGGATCCAAGGTAATCCAAATTCTATGCTAAGTAAAGGTCAGCCCTACAGAGTATGTAAATCGTGCCAATCTGCATGTTTCTCATAATTTGCGTAAGTTATTCTGGTTTTCATATTCATGGGGAGGGACAAGGAATGATGCATGACATGGAAGCTCTACCACTTTCTACTTGAAATGTTCATCAATTCCTCTGGTTTGAAGTTTCAAAAGACTTGCTTCATACATTTTCTAGATCAGCCTTCAACACTCTTCCATTGTCTCCCAAGACAAGCAGATACCAACTAGTCTTCCCCAACCTGATCCCCCTGCAGATGTTCTAGACTACAACTTTTGTCACCTGAGCCACTGGCCATGATGGCTAGGGCTGATGGAAATTGGTAGTCCAAAACAGCTAGGAAGTTGCCAGCTTGGGGAAGGTTGTTTATAAACATATTTGCAACTACAAGGTCGATACCTGCCTTTTTTATAAAAAAAGGGGGGAGTGAAATCTGGAATCCACTGGAAGTCAATTTCTGCATCCAACATATTTTGCAAGCCTTCTGCACCCTCATGGAATTGTGGAACGCACGCATTTGCCTCTCTCAATACAACTTATTGCTAAAAGTTCTAATCACTTTAGGTTACTGCCATCTTGCTGTTTCAAAAATACACAGAAGAAATAAGTTCACAGAGCCAATTCTAATATTCAAATATTTCATCGGAACTGGCATTTGTTATTAAAATAGCAGTTTTAAAAATCTTGATTAAGTAAGATATCTCAGTTCAGCATCTAAAGAAAGTATAGAAAAAACAGGGTTTGCACGGTTTTGCCCTATAATCACCATCAATAATATTTATATACAGTTTAATATGCAAAATCCCTAAGCGGTTTACATTACATAGTAAGAGTTTATGATCTACCCTTGTGTGTGGCAGGAATAGTTAATTATATAAGTTCGCTTCCATTAAAGTACAGGAACTGGGAATCAGGGTATCTGGAAATTAGTTTATGTTCTACCCTCCTTTAAGGGTTGCAAAAAATTGAAAACTGTGAAATTTTGATTTATTATCAAATTAACTAATATCTGCTTCTGACAAAGGGCACTTAAGTGGAGTACACTGTAGTCTCTCACAAAAATATAAACTGTGTCAGAGCCATGTGGGGTAAGAGGTTTTGTGCCAGAAGTGGGTATGATATAGCAACAAACTTGTGATTCAAACGCATCACACACAACATGGTAACTATTTATTTTGTGCTTTTATCCTGTATTTTTGTGTTGTTAACTGTCCTGAGATCTTTGGATGAAGGGCAATCTATACATTAAATAAATATTAAATGATTGGGTGGGGGGGTGAAGAATAATAATTATTTTGAGGTAGCTACAAACACACTAGTGATGTTATGGGCCGAAATCCCCTTTACACTGCAGCACCACAAGACTTTATTTTTTTTAAAAAAAATTAAATAAAATTCCAAAACAACCTTGGAATTCAATGCATAGGATTGAGTCAGTGTACCCACAACCTCTGCTCCTGCTACTTCTTCTCCAACGAAGTATATCTCATGTTATTTCTGCCTCATCATCTGCCTACCACAGTCTTACATTCCTCTCCCCAGCTAGTCAACCCACTGATTTCTCCACCACCACCACCCCACAGTCAGGAACATAATCTTCAAAGTTAGTCCTTCATGGACCCTCTCCTGCTGTTTAAAATCGCAGCCCTCTGTACTTAGGTGACATCCCTTTTCCCCATGCTGTATGTGGGGGAAAGAGTTGGGGCAAATATACCTGACTTTTCCAACAGCCTCACTTGAACAGAAAGCTACATAAAAAACAACAACCCTGAACAAGCAAAGTGACTGGTCTTAGCAGTACTTAAAACATACTCTACAGTCAAATGCTGTATTGATATCACAACTTTGAAGTTGTAAGATCAGAGATTGCAAACTTTGAAAGAATCATTTCTGAGGCTGGCTGCTAGTGAGGCAATTCATCTATGAAACCCAACAAACCCTAGCCATGAAATTAAGATAATATTCTACTTTGCTAACATTCACGTTATATGAAATTCTGCTTAGGTCTGAAGAACTACCACCTTCTAGTTACTATTCTGATTCCCCAAGTATTAACAATACATTCTCAAAAACTGCCCAAAACATACTTACAAGACACAGAGCCTGTAAACCTCCCCAGTCCTGTGAATTTCAGAAGCTACTGGTACAATTTCCACATGAACACAGGCCTGAACTGCCTGTCTTCTGGTAGCAGTGTCATTGTTAAGCCTTAATAATCTCTTGTCTGAGCTTAACTACTCATTCAAATCCAGTTAAGGTGAAACCTACATTTTAACACCTATCACTCTCCTCATCTCTTTAGAGGAGAATCTGTCTCAGAAATCCTGCCACTTTGGGGGTGGCTGGGAGTGATGAAAGTTCCACTATTTAGGAGTCATTTGTGAGGCAACCACACTGAACATGTGGTCCTGACCTAATGTAATATACTACTGTGGCAAACACAATTATCAGTTCCTCCTTATTTGTTGCTGCTAGCTCTTTTGGTTCTTTAAGTCCAAGAGAAGCAGCTGCTATAAGCACCACATTCCTCGTGCCCTGTACTAAGAGCAGTGCTGAAGTCCTATTGGAACTGGCTCACAGTGTCTCACGTGGCAGGAGACAGCTGTCATAGCATCCCTGTTGTCCTTTCTGGCCCAGACAGCAATTACCCCAATGCAAGTGTATCCTCCAGCCTTACCCTGCCAAACTCATTGGTCTCCCCAATTCTATCAAAGCTTGTTGGAAGGGGGGGGGGAATCTTACTCTACTGCCCCAACAGTGAAATACGAGATTCACTTTCTGCACAAGTTCTTTATTGCTGGTGCACAAAACCCCAGATTCATTTTATCCCAAGGGTGCTTAAAGCAAACTACATAATCAACTAATAATCATTTTCTGCCTAAATGAGGTCAGGATGACATGAATCAAAGTGCTTGCAAGTTGAAATGGGCCAGTATTCTCATCTTCCTCATATTTTCAAGACAGCACAAAACCTAAAGGGCCTAAACGTTTAAAGAACAGCCTGCAGAGGACTGAACACAGTAGCCACACAATGAGCATAATAAATAAAAAAAAATAAATCAGAAGGAAGGGAAGAGCAGGGTGAAGGAATAGCTGACTGCAACCCCGAACAGGTATTATAAAATGCAATTACTGTATTTTTCGCCCTATAAGACGCACTTTTCCCCCTCCAAAAATGAAGGGGAAATCTGGGTGCGTCCTATGGGGCGAATGCAGGCTTTCGCTGAAGCCTGAAGAGTGAGAGGGGTCCGTGCGCACCGACCCCTCTCGCTCTCCAGGCTTCAGGAAGCTATCCCAAGTCTTGCAAGCCCGGCGGGATGCCCCGCGGGCTCGCAAGGCTTGCGGGCAGCAGCCTGCGCCCAAAAGCTGGGGACAGCGGGGAGGCGCAGCGCCGCCACCCCGCTATTCCCAGACCTGAACTGGAGGCTGGCGGGGGGAGAAGCAAGCCTGCTTCTCCCCCCGCCAGCCCCACAAGCTCGGGGGATAGGGGGATGGCGGAGCGCTGCCATCCCGCTATTCCCCGACCTGATCTGGAGGCTGGCGGGGGGAGAAGCAAGCCTGCTTCTCCGCCTGCCAGCCCCACAACCTCCAGATCAGGTCGGGGAATAGCGGGATGGCGGCGCTCTATGGGCCGGTGCGTCCTATAGGGCGAAAAATACGGTATGTGGTTGAAGGTCCCACTTACCTATAAATTAATTTCAAACAATCCTTCAGTCAACACTCTCCCAACATTCTATCACTCACATCAAGGCCAAGCCAAAGGATCAAAAAGCAGGAAGAGGCAACTTGATTCCTAATGACTGGAGTAACCAATGGTGAGGTGCAAGTTTTGCTCCAACTCCAATGGTGCCTCTGAATACAAAACCTTTTCTTTCTCCTATAAGAGTGACAGGCTGCCATTCATTCCTATGAGAGACTAGTGCTGAATCTGGCACTGTTATACAAAGGAGTTTATCGTTATCATTATTAATGTTAAGGGTCATGTTATTATTTTAAAATTTTATCTTTTGTCTAAATGCTAGAATGCTTGCAACATAAATGCCTTCCTCCACACATACTTTATCTTTAAAATGATGGGGATTTTTGCTAGCACTATATATGCAAAAGTGTGTCTGAAACCACTGTTCCTATAGTTATATTTATGATATGAGGTGGGGGTTATATGCTACTTATAAATATAATACACCACCAGTTACATTAAAAAGATGATTGGGTATCATAGACAACATTCTTAGAAAATACTCTTCCATGCAACATCATCTGATTACTAGAAACATGTTTAATCTGCTGTCCAATTTAAATCCTCTTATCAAAACTGATACACAGCCTGCACCCTTTCAGAATGTGAAAGTACAACCTAAAGTACAAGTACTTAAAGTGTAACATTTTAAAGTTGTGAGTTAGGAGGATGAGATAAAAACAGGTGCAAGCCTGACTTGACTATGGGTAGATATGAGAATCTCCTAGAGATGTTAAAATTTTTGTAACAAAGTAACTTTTATTCAAATGCAGTCATACCTTGGAAGTCGAACAGAATCCGTTCCAGAAGTCCATTTGACTTCCAAAACATTTGAAAGCCAAAGTGCGGCTTCTGATTGACTGAAGGAAGCTCCTGCAGCCTATCGGAAGGTGCGGAAGCCCCGTCGGACGTTCAGCTTCCAAAAACAGTTCCCAAACCAGAACAGTCACTTCGGGTTTGCGACATTTGGGAGCCTAAACATTCAGGAACTATATTCAACTTCCAAGGTACGACTGTATTAGGGATAAGCAGAACCAGCGCTCTTGTTTAACAACAAACATTCAGCTAAGTGAGGGGACTCACTTGAAATTTACACAAGGACAGCCTGCTGGATCAGGCCAATGGTCCATCTAGTCCAGGATCCTATTCTTAAAAGCGCCCACAGAGATGCCTATGTGAAGCATGAAAGAAGGACTGAGTGCAATAGCTTTATCCCCATCTGTGCTTCCCAGAAACTGGTATTCAGAGACAGACTGCCTTTGACAGTGGAGGCAGAACACAGCCATCATGGCTAGTAGCCACTGACAGCTTCATGCTCTATGAATTTGCCTAACCCTCTTCTAAAGTCTTCCTGATTGAGTGGCCATCACATTCCAATTTTTTACAGTATTGTTTGCTGAAGGAAAAACTTAGATGAATTTAGAGGTCCAAGACACATGGCCAATGGAAGAAGAATGTTGCTTAAGCACAACAGCACCAATTGTAGGCTGGAACTTGCCATATTTAAACAGATATGTATGATCACCAATATATAAATGATTCTTATTATGCAGTTATGACATTAATTTTCGAATATATGTATTCTTTGCCTTCTGAGCCTCAGGCAGAATTTCTGACAGCAGACCTAAAGAGTAAATCTATCTTGCACCAGGGAGAAGAGTCGGTGGAAGAAGATTGGAGGAAATTTAAAACTTATTTGCAGAAATATTGTACAATTTTTGAATGTTGAGGACATTGAAATGAATTGCAGGGGTTCTAGCAACAAGGTAAAATGTAAGATTGGATTAATAATAGACAGATTAATAGGACATGAATTTGCTGAACCAACTTCTAAATGGGATACAAAAGTGGGAGACGTGAGGAAGTCAGGAAAATAAGTTAACTAAAGAGGAGAAACCAAGAAAGAGGGATTTTTTGTCTTTTTTCTTCTTTTTCCATACGTGTTTTTTCCTATCTCTAGTTGTGTGTTTAATGTCTGTATTTTCGTATTTTATAACTTTGTATTTTTTATGCTTTTTTGCTTTTCTATCTTTTTAAACCTTTTATTGTCAAAACTTAATAAAATATTATAAAAAATAAAAATAAAATAAAGAGTAAATCTATCTTGCTTTCAGTTAGGAAATAAATGGGCCTTGGTTTTTAAGAAAATATACAGGTCATGTTTACTTATTTTTAAGGTGGTCAATGTTTAGTGTTTTTGACTGGTTTAATCAACTGTTCTTTTTTCATCTTACTGTTAATATCACATGGAGTGTAACACACACACATGGTGTGATATAAATTGAAATAATATATAGTAATATAATGTAAAATTCCCTGCATGTAGCACAACCTAACCGATTTTAAGGATTGTCTGCAAGTTACAACATGGGAGAAGAAGGAAGAATGTACAAGTGACTCTTGTTTACTTTTCACTGCATGTTGGCTCATTCCCAAACAGAAAAGAAAGTAATGTGCACATGTCCCCTCTGTAAGGCAATAGTTGGGGGCCCTGTGAACTTACGAAACGTGAGTATTGGCAATGAAAAGCAGAGTCAATTGCTCATTCTATTCTTCCACTACACTGTCACATTTGAACAAATCCCAGGACTTGCAGACTTGCTTAAGAGCAATATAGATTAAATAGGGAATATGTTGCCTTTTGTGTTGAATATATCCAAGGAAGTATCACGAAAGGCATTTATTAGCTGATTTTCCAAGGTTTAGGGTGTCTTGAGTTAATAGTTTAAAACAAAACTTAAGAAAGCGCAGATTTAACAGCACCAGAAACATCCAAATATACTAACCAGCCAAGCCAAAAGCTACTGTTTTGCTGTTTTGTTTTTAATTTACATGTTTTTATCTTGTATTTTATTCTGTGAACTGCCCTGAGATCTTATGATGAAGTGTGGTGTATAAATCTAATAAATCCAATTAAAAATTTAATTAAGTTCTCTGGTCAAGGTGAGATTTGAAGCCAATCTTGGACCACAGACAGCAACACTTCACAATAAACGAATTCCTGGCATTCAGGGTGAAGTAGCCTTCACAAAGAATACAACAAAGGGATCCTTTTTAGAAGTAATGTTATTATAATCGATAACTAAATCCAGAGACAGATATCATAAGAGCATGTTCAGAGTGCTCTAAAACTTTTCCAACTTACTTTTGATCTCAGTATAATGGAAAGTCAACTTCTACAGCCCAATATGCAACTACTGCAAGAAAAATAAACCTGAATCAGTATTTTAAATTTCAAACTGATAATCTGCAGAGACTAACTACATACAAGCTCATGGCTACCTGGTAGGCTTTTTCCCATTGACCTGCTACACTTTAAATAATTACATCTCTCAAAATATGTCAGTGTGTCTTCTCCCAGATTTAACAACAACTGTCTCTTAGTTTTATGAAGCTCCAAAGATTTAGGGTGGAAAGGGGGTAAGGATTAGCAATCTGATAAATAATCTTACAGGTCAAATTTTGTGAAACAGCAACCAAGTATTTGAAGAATTAAAAGAACAGAGATAAATTTACTGTAATCACAAAAGTTAATTATTATAGAATAATTATGCAAAACTGTTTATTTGTAGCTAACAATATTATGTGAATATTAATGTTATCTGACCCATATTTATGCGACTCAACAGTTTTTCTTGGCTTTTCTCCTGGAAGCCAGAGAAACAGGCTCAATTACAAATTTCATTTGAAATTAAAGTAAACAGGCACCACAAATGCTGCAATTACAGGGCAAAGGTTCTGAAAGGTGGTTATGGTTATATTGCAAAGCACAGAGTGCAAGCAAGGACACACAATTACTGTCAAATAATACAAGAAAGAGTCAGTTGCCCCAACAGAGATTACCAACTGCCCAGTTTGGTGCTGTCATGCAAGAGGATCTTCTCCAGGGCATTTCCCCATTTGTGAATTGTTTTCCCTGGTGAGGTTTGACTGTCATTATTAATACATTCCCATTTAATCAGGCATTTCATAGCTGAAAGAACCGTTCCTGGCAACCTTGAAATTATTAGCTGTGAGGGTATGTGATTGTTTTTGAATGTTTATTTTACATTTCAATTTTAATTGTACTGTTTGACTGCTTAGTTATCCGTTGCACCTAGACACCTTTGGGAAGAAGTGCAGGACAGGAATTTAAGAAGCAACAATAATTATAACATCTAAGAACTTAAGAAGAGCCTGCTGGATCAGCCCTGTGGCCAATATCATCCAGCACTCTGTTGTCACAGTGACCTACCAGATGCGTATAAGGCCAAAAGCAGGCTCAAGTAGCAAGGCTTTCTACTATGGTTCTGCTTGATCAACAGGTGCCATTCTTTTTCTACCTTGCTTTCTACTGTGTGTTAAAATGGGAGACTTCCCAACATGGACTACTTGGTAAACGGAACATCCAGTATTAGCAAATCACAGCAGCTGAATTGAGTGGGGAAGGTATTCTCAAGTTAGAGTCTTTCATGGTTTTCAATTAACAGCTTGCCTTTCCCATATTTCTTCATGATTTTCAGATATTACATTTCAAGTATTTACACCTTTAGAAAAGTGTAAATATATGTAATCTCCATGAGGTATTTAATTTTCACTAAAATTTCTTATGTTTGAGGGATGGGGGGTTTTTTGGCAAGGAGCTGCAGTCCGAAGGCCATAACAGTTCTCACTATGTTGTGTGGCAAGAGGGCTGGGTAAGGTGTATATTCATCTTGATTTAAAAATATATACATTCATTCATCGTATTTATACACTATCTTTCAGGCCATGGCTCTCTAAAGATGGCTTACAAACAATTTTAGTTTCCTACAAATACAGGTTAATTTTGCTTCAATTACATTGCAGAGACTTTCAGCTGGAGCTGTATCCAGGCGTAATACATTAAAGCTTTGTAATGCATACACATTCACACCTTACAAAAACATGCCAACATAATTTTTCAATTATTGAACAAAATATGATCAATATTTATCCATACAGAATATGGAGATGATGTGGGGCTACATTAGCCTGCTAGTGATAGACCTCATTACCTTTTGGAACTGCATGCCTGCATTCATTTTTTAAAAAATAAATATTTATTAAAAATTTTCCATTTTAAAAAGCCAAAAAGAAAAAACAAAAAGAAAAATTAAAAGCATATAGAGTTTACAATCCTTATTTTCTATAACATATTTCCCTGACTTCCCCGCACCTCCCCTTCTTATATTCCAATTCAAATTGTAAATTCAACAAGTTCTTATCCCCAATTTTTAACCTTTTTATACTTAATTCATTTTAAAAAACCAATTTTACCTTATAAACCTCAAAATTTTATACCTCAGTACTCATTCTTAAATCCTTTTTTCTAAAGTCAACCCAAATTCCCTTCCACGAATTCCCCACTTTTCATGCTGATAACAAAACAGAATAAAAAGAAAAAGACAAATTATAATTATACACCCTTTGGATCCCCAAACCCCACCCCTATCCCCTTTCCCGGTTTCAATCCCCAACAAATGTCCATCAGTCTTGATCTGCTATCAGCCTGGAGATCTCACATCAGAGGCCCTTAATTGTCTCTCAGTTCCTCTCTGCCGGTTTTTTTGATAGTCCTTAATATTAAACACCAGATCTCGGAGATGCTCTAACCCGATGGGAACAATGCTTCCTCCAGCCAGACCACCATACTTAAAAGTGAAGCCCAGGTCTTGTTTCTTGCTCCTTTCAAGTCCAAATGTCCCCCAAGCTCCAGCTTTCACCTTAATCAAATTTGTAATCCTTAGGTCTTCAGATCTCCACATATAGAGATCTCTCCATTCTTCAGTCTCCAATTTGGACCAGATTTTCATCATCCAATTCTTGTTTTCTTTTGTAACCATCATGTCAGGACTCTTGACTCTCCTTTGTCATCTGCAACACCACATCTCCTCCTTCCCTTTCCTCAAAAACAACATGTGTCTCTTTCTCCACACTCTCAAAGTTCTCAACTTTCTCCTCTTGTCCAGCTGCATGAACTTCCCGGATCAAATCCTTATCAAATTCAATGCACTTATTTACTGTTAAGTCCAGGGTTGCAACATTGGTAGCCAAAACATCAATTTGGCCTTGTAACTTTCCCAAGAGGAAGAAAATTCTGTCCAATTTAGCTTGAGTTTTCCCTCCTTCAGCCATTCTTGTAATGTCCCAAAACCCCCTCTAGAGGGATTTTGGTTACTTAGTATTCCTTCCAGTTCAAATTCAAAAATCAAGTTAGTTTGTATCGGTTCTTCCTTATATTCAACAAAATATAACCAAATTGTAACAAATATAACCAGCAGAGGAAGAAAACAAGGTTCGCTTTTTCCATCTTGACAGCTAGTTTGACAGCTGTCAAGCTCTTCGATATCTCTCCAACAGGCTTTCTCGCAGATCACTCCTGGGTCCGGGGGGGGGGGGGTGACACTTCAGCTCCAAAAATTAGTTCTTATCCTCCAGTAAAAATTACTTAAACTGCCAAATCGTGAAATTAATATCTTTTGCCCAATAAGAAGGAAAAAATCCTCTCGACCTTAGTTAGTTAGTCCTTGCTTTAGATTATTTATAGGACGGGGAGACGGACTTCCTGTTTACGTCTTCCCCGATCGTGCCTAATTCATGCATGCCTGCATTCATGAGCATGCACCAATTTGTAAAAAATTGACTGTGCTGAGTGCAAAACACATACGGGTAATCTAAACAACTGCATGTCGCAATAGATGACTTCACAAAAGTAAAAGGAACACCATCTTTTTTTACAAAAACCAGCCACTGTATCTAAGGATCTACTCTTTGAAGTACCATAACCAATATGAAAGAGCTTTTAAGACTGCAAGTACTTCCCTAAACAAAGAACCAGGAAGAAATACAACACTACAGAACTGCATAGAGGGATGGGTTTCATGCCACAGCAGAGCAGGTCAGCAACAAGGGGTGAAACAACAATCACCATAGAATAACAGAAAGCCAGCCACAATTGTCTATGTTAATAATAATTTTTATTTATACCCTGCCCTCCCTGGCCAAAACCAGGCTCAGAGCGGCTAACATCAAATGTATAACACATAAAGGTCATGTTGCTGACCTTTCGCACACCGTGAAGAAGCAGGTAAAACGTCTCCAGATGTGGTAAGATAATAACTTGTATTTATTTAATTGGCAATATCTAACCAGTTATTGAATGGTAACCAAATCCTAGGGACTTAGTATTCAACTATTGTTCAAATTTTGGGGCAAAACACCATTAGAACATAGGAATAGGCAACAACTTAGGTCAGGGCAACTAGAAGATTAGATTCTTAAGTCATTATGCAAATGACAGTTATTATGCTTTCTCCCTCAGATACACATAAGCACAGGCATCATAAAATGGAGAAGGGAAAAACTAACGGAGCTTATACTATTGATTGATTTATCTGGCAATGCTAATGTTATTGCTATATATGAGATGACTACCTCATTAGGTACTTTTCAATACAAAGGAGTTAAATACTTGAAATTATTTTATTTCAGCCACTTTTTAAAAAAAAAATGTGTATCAGGTGTTAGACAACACAATGGAAATATGAACATAGTTCCCCTGAAAATATAATTATGGATTGGCTTTTTATTTCTTTTTTTAAGAGAGAGACAAAAGCTCCTCTTTTACTGGCTGCTTAAACACAAGCAAAGTTAATAATGTGGGTCAGTTAAACATGTTCCTCCTACTTTCTGGGTAACAAGGGAGACAACTGGAATAAAGAGCAATACCTTGTTACAGAATTAAGATTCGTCCTGGAAACTGTCATCTTTGCACTTCTCTACGAGTTCATGGTTTCAGCTTTGTCATATCTTTTTCTGGAGACAGAAGATTGAAGGATTTGGAGATGGTACTTACACCAGCAGCCATCTGCACAGCTGGCTGTTATCCAGATTACAGTGTAGCCTGGTTTACCAGATCAAACTGTGGGTATTGCAATGCTTCCACATTCCCATTTACTTTGTTTTCCCCTCTCTCTCTCTCTCTCTCTTTTTTTAGTACTCTCCAACCCAATGTTATTGTACTAGTTTCTTGATGCTGCTTGTTTTAAATTCCTCTTACCCACTTTAGGCTCAGTTGTTAGAAAAAAATATTGTTGCTGTTGTTAAAAATACAAATAAAGGTCAGTTCTTACAACGGTTCTTACAAGACAATTGGGAGAGGTCTATCAGTGACAGGACAGAAGCAATGAGCTAGCTTCCTTCTGAAGAACCAGTGTGGTGTAGTGAGTGTTGTACCAGGACGTGGGAGAACAAGGCTCAAATCTCTGCTCACCCATGAAAATCACTGGGTCACCTTGGGCCAGTCATAGTCTCTCAGCCTAGCATACCTCATAGGTATGCCACCCTGAGCTCCTTGAAAGTGGGATATAAATGCAACCAAAAAAAAATATTAGACACAGCAGCAACATCTATAGGACAAGCAAATGCATGTAGAACGTCAAGACAAATCCACCTTCAGTTATTTGGTTTACTTTGGTCAACCAAACCCAACTAGAAAAATAGGGATTATCAGCATTTACACAACACTTTCAAGTGGTCAAAGCTCATCAAATAATAGAAGCCAGTATTATTATACCCATATCATTCTTAAGGCAGAGAAAGAATGAATGCATGAACCCTAAAGGCCATGAAGTGAGTCTATGGCACAGGCAAGATTTGAAACAGGAACTCCCTCCTTGTGGTGTTTCATTCCCTCTTCATACAAAACATGTTTGTCTTTCTTTTTCGCATTCCTTCTCAGAATTTCACTTTTTTTCATCCATGCTTTTAAATACATAGCATGGCATTCATACAGTGCAATTTCACCCCAACAAGAGTTTGTACACAAGGTGGCATTTGACTGGTTGATAGATGAAGCAAATTTTGCAGTATTACCCGACCATGCCACCCAGGCATGACATGCCACACTGTCTGCTATGTGTCATTAGGTTGGTGATGAGACTCCCCCTCACCCATCTCACTTGTAAAAATGACATTGCCAAAGATGGGGAAAGAATTGTAAAAATGGTGTTGCCAAAGATGGGAAAAGAAGCAGTGAAGAAATAGGATACATTTTGGAGGAATAAATTAATTATTTGCTTGGTAAAGGTACTGCTTCAGAATGCAAATTTCTGTATGAAAATTGGGGAAATCCCTACTTTTAAATAATACAATGACTTGTTTCCCTGAAGAAAGCTCTCTCAAGGTACAAAATAGAATAAGCAAAGTTCTAATTTAAAAGTGCCTGCAGCACTTGAAATCCCAAGAAGCTGTTCTGGTTCTCCAGAGCTAGGCCTGTATTTTTAACATTGCTCTTAAAAGAATATGTTTTCTCTAAATATGGAAGTTGGTGTGGCGACATAAGAGCTATTTTCTCATTTTCCATGATTCCAAAGCAAGTTAAAAGAAATGAAGGGCATATATACACACTGTATCTGTATCTATAAATATCCCATCTGTCAGTGACTCTATCGGGAACAGAGTAGGAACCTAATGTGTCGGGTTCCTCTGTTTGTGGCCACCACTAATACTTTATTCCTGACACTCTCCCCACCTGTTTCTTCTCCATTCTGCCTCAACCAGTTCCTGGTTACTATTTTTGCTATGACTACCGCCTTGTATTTACTTAGTGCCAAGTGTTCTAGGTACTTTATAGAACAAAACTGTAACACAAGACACAGTTAAAAGAGTTTCAGTCTATTAACACAGACAGAATAGGAAACCAATGGCCTAATAGCAAGAACAGGGCAAGTGAAGCAATAAGAAGAACATAGGAGAAATCCTGCTGGATGAGACCAAAGGCCTATCTATCAAGTCTAGCATCCTGTTTCCTACAGCGGTCAACTAAATTCCTATGGGAAGCACTCTCCTCATCATATTCCCATTGTTCAAAGACATACTGCTTTGCCTCTGATCCTAGAGGCAGCATATAGCCATCAAATACATCCTCCAGAAATTAATCTCATTCTTTTTAAAAACATCTTAGTTGGAATCTATCACACAATTTGTGGTAGCAAATGCCATAGGTTTAACTGTGTGCTGTGTGAAGCCTCTTCTTTTGCCTATCTTAAATCTCCCAACATCTAGCTTCATTGGATGACCCGGTTCCAGTATTATGAGGAAGAAGAACCTCTATCTACTTTTTCCACATCATGCATAGCTTTATAAGCCTCTGTCATGTTCCCCCTTACTCAAAAAAGCCCCAAACGGTGTAACCTGTCCTCAAAGGACAACCACTTCAGTTCCTACCAGGCCAAACACAGCTCATCAGTGATATGATACACGATGCTGGGTGACTTTCCCCCATGAGTTACACAAATGCTTGTTTGGATTTCTAGCCAGTCATTATTTGTGGTTGCCACCAATCCCCTCTCCATGTAGCCTGGTATGCAGAATGCTTGGGAGACAGGCGGGATCTTCTCTCATCTGTGCAGGATACCATGTGTGCTGTTTATTAAGAGCTCACACTTGGTTAGTAAACTTGTGGAAGTCCATACAGAAATCAGAGTTACTTGCTTCTACACCTAAATGACAGAGGCTATCCTAAGTGTTCATTAGCCCACATTAAATGACCATTTGAACAAGTCCTGAGATTGTTGAAGCATTGACATGAACTTTGTACTGAAACATAATGATTTCCCCAGATTAGGTCTAGCAATATAGAAAGGGGAATACAGAAACCACAGCTTACAGAAACCACAGTTGAAGCTGAAGTCTCCATAATGTTATTTATAGGATCCATCAGTGACAGGGATGAACACAAAGTCTTCTTTGGAAGCGCTGGCAGAGAACAGCATTAAAAGCTGCTAAGAGGGTGGGGGATGGGATACAGTAATGCATGTATCTTAATAATAAGAACGTGAACAAGTACGTAGTAGCAGCAAAACTCTAGGTCACAGTTGACCTGTTCGACCCCGATTACCCCCCCCCAAAAAAAAGCTCAACAACTTTGGGCAATCCAATGGGTAGGTCACTGCTGCCAGTTTACGGTGGGAGTAGATCACAGTCTTTTGGAAGTTGGAAGTGCCTGCTCTAGGTTTTCCTTCCAGGGTGTATGAAGTGTAACATTGTAAGGCAAGGTGGGGTACCTGTGGCTCTCCAGATATTGCTGGCCTACAGTTCACATCGTCTAACTACTGATCATACTGTCCGAGGCAGATGGGAGAGTCTATTAACATCTGAAGAGACAGAGGTTCAACATCCCTGCAGTAACTTGCACACACAACTGGTCCAAAAATATGGCCACCGATGCTGATCATGAATTGTATCCAACTAAATTCTACTCAGGGTAAAGCAACTGAAAGCAACAAGCCTATGTTAGTTATGTCATGATTAATTATTTCAATGGCTTAACTCTGAGTAGGACAGGCACTGGACATAATCCTATATGTGACCACTCTTCCAATGCTTAGCATAGAGAGACAGACACCTTTCCAGAATCTCTGCATTTCAATGAACTCACAGAGAGTCACTTGAGCTGGGAGCATCAGTTTTCCTTTGCCAAGTCTTTCACAAAACTTAAGAGAACTTGGGAGATGATCTCTTGCTGCTTTTGTCAATCTTCAAACCATAGTACAAAGTGAGAGGCAAAACCCCTACCCTGCTGTGAATACTTATAAGGAGGGTCAACAATGGCCACAAACCATGGCAGGATAGCAAGCAAAGGCAGAATTTGTGGTCCTCACCACTGACAATGGAAGGCCAAGATCCTTGAGTGCACACTGACAAGAGAAAATCCTGAACTGTGTTCACTATAACTGCTGCATTACAGCCATGTAACTTTGAAGACCTCTACTGCCCTTCTCTAGTTTAATCTGTGAATCTCAAATATGCTTGACAGGATGCTATTACGTTAAAAGAATTTCTAAACACAGTGATGCCAATGAAGGTAAAAAAATATGTATCAGGTTTCTATGTCATCTCTCAGCCCAGAAGGGCACAGCATATGGAATTTAAAGAGCAAAATATGTCCTAATTCCACATATGTAATAGTGTTAAGACATGCTTGGAAACAACAATTTGCCTGGTCACCTGCCGGAACTAAGAATGTGCCACACAAAGTAGCTTAACAAAAGCTGGCTCTTCCAGACCTAAAGCAAAACCTTTTTTAAAATTCACCCAGGCTTTTCTGAGGTTTAATTTACTACAAACTTATTTCGTTATAAATGTTTGTTAAAACCTGTAAATCACTTTAGGAGGCTGTACACTTGAAAAGCTGTATTTATTGTTTTAGTTACTAACTAAACTCATTAGAAAGCTAATAGAAAATGTCCTCTGGATGTCATACCGGGGGTGAGGATAAAACATCCAAATGTTTCAAATAAATAAATATTCCAACTGCTGACAGCAGTCAAGTGAAGAAGAACATTCCAAAGAGAGGCTGGACCAAAGGGAGAACATCTCACAGTAAATTGTTATACCTAGGATTATTAAGATCTTCCTTAGTAGGAATGTGACAACACAACAATACATTTCATGTTCAATACATGTTAATTGCCATTTCAAAGTAAGTTCATTGATATTTATGAGGTTCAACATCTCTTCACTTATGGAGTATTCTCCATATTCTCCTCTAGAAAAATATGTCTGGTCTCAATAGCTTTTACCTTCACTTTGCAACTAAATACTAATAAAAGCGAAGGCATTTTCTGAAGAGTTATTATAGAACTATGGGGATTTTTTTTCAACCTACAGAATGGTTGTCTTTGCACAAAGAAGTACTTTTTAATTCCTTTGCTTTTTCTGATCATGTTGAAAGGCCCTGCTGCGTACATTCCAGTTCTCCAAATTACTAGTTTGTGCCAAGTGTTCCAACATGAACGATTTGATGAAGCAGCTGCAAGTTAGAAGGGCACCATGGGTATTAACATGTAGGCGAGAACTCCAAATGCCCAATTTTGATTCAGATTTCACTTGCAAGCAAAATCCAGTTGAAAAAGATTTTATTCATTTATCTTATCTAAGCTAGTTAGAGGTAATAAAACTTGCAAAACACCAGTCATCCTCCACAGTGACCAAATTTGAACGCCACAGTTAAGCTAAACTATGCCTTCCTCAGATTGTGCAAACATGCAAGCTCCCAGAGAGGAACTTAACATAATTTTGCTCCTCCCCCATCATCCTTTTCACTTCTGCACCACACTGAGCTAAGCCAGGTTTGAGCTAGCATGCTGTGGTTTAGCTCTCATTTCACTAACCGTGACCTATAGCCAAAGTTGATTCTTGGCTATAACATGGATAGTGAGAAAAGAGCTTAACTATCTCAGGGAAGGATGGATCAAAGTTGTAATGGCGAAGCCAGCAACCCAAGGTAAGTAAGAGCAGCTTGAAAATGAAGGAGAAATAGTCCAAACTACTGATCTAGATGAACATTTGGGCTTGCACAGCACTCCCTATATTGGGTACATGAAGCAGGCTTCCTTTTCAGCCTCTCTCACAGGTTAAGTCAGGGGTCAGCAATGTGCGGCCCATGGGCCGGATGCAGCCCACGAAGACCTTTTTACCGGCCCACGAGCCACCCCTGAACTGAGCCACCCGCTCGGCGAGTCCCCCACATGCTGTGCTAAAGCAGCGCAGCAACTCAACGAGCAGCACCGGAACTCGCATCTGCGCACGCGCAGATACCGGAAATCACGTCTAGGTATGTCCAGACACCGAAAATCGCTTCTGCACAGGCATGATTTTCAGCATCTGGGCATGCGCAGAAGCGCTTTCCAGCATCGCGCTGTGCCACTCTGGCCCACAGACAATCTCTGTGGTAGTGATCCAGCCCATGGCCGGTAATCCTTGCCGATCCCTGGGTTAAGTGAACCCCCTTTTGGCAAGTGAGAGAATGTACATTTAAAGGCAGCTTGCTGCACATGCCTTCATAGAAAGATGTGAGTTTGAAACGTTAAGTGTCATTTTGGAGAAGAGACGAATATATAGCAGCTCTGCACCCATTAAGAAGGCACAGAAAACTCCACAGTGCCTTCTGTAGCTACAGCTATTGCTGCAGACAGAAAGCAGATAGGGCAAAGGTTAGTCGCGCCAACCACCACTCTCTACATAAAATATTTGCCTTCTGTTATATTATCTATTGTGTTAAAAATAGAAACTACAGATCAAGAAAGACAAGTCCAACAAGCAGATCGCTAATACTTTAATTTCAAGATTTTGTACACAGCATGAGTGCAACTCAGTTACCTAAACCAACGCTGGATGAAGTACTTGTCCCTGTGTCAAGCATTCCACACAGTGCGTGCCACTCTTCACTTGAAACTAGAAACAGACAGCTAGATAAAATATATCCAGTCTTGCTAACCCCCCACACCCACATGTCACAGTGTAAAAGACGCAGACAGGCCTGTGCTTTTCTGCACTTTTCAGAATACAGTGGTACCTCGAGTTACATACGCTTCAGGTTACATACGCTTCAGGTTACAGACTCTGCTAACCCAGAAATAGTACCTCGGGTTAAGTACTTTGCTTCAGGATGAGAACAGAAAGTGTGCTCCAGTGGCGTGGCGGCAGCAGGAGGCCCCATTAGCTAAAGTGGTGCTTCAGGTTAAGAACAGTTTCAGGTTAAGAACGGACCTCTGGAACGAAGTAAGTACTTAACCCGAGGTACCACTGTATCAAAAAGAGATATGACATATCAAAACAGTACCTGCAAAAGCCACTTAAGCAGGTATGTTTGTCAATGCATGCTGCACTGGAACACACACTTGTGATGTGTCACATAAGCATACAGTCATATCTTGGGTTGAAATAGCTTCGGGATAAGTATTTTTGGGTTGCGCACTGTGGCGACCAGGAAGTAATTGAGTGCGTTACCTCTGGGTTTTCCCGCCCGCACATGTGCAGACGGTCAAAACGGCATCACACACATGTGCGGAAGCAGCGAATCACGACCTGCGGGCGTGGGTTGCGTTCGCTTCTGGATGCAAACGGGGCTCCGGAATGGATCCCATTCGCATCCAGAGGTACCACTGTACTGTGAACATGAGCTAAACTGCCACCAGTCTAAAAATGTGGAACATCTTCTTGGCATCCTGAAAAATTGCCACATTAAGATAGTTTCATTATTTCACTGAGACCAATGAGGAACAGCAGCCATTTTGAAAGAGGACAGTTAATGGGAACCCCAAGTGTGTGTACAGTGCAATTTTACAACTGCTGAACAGAAAGCATGTTGAACTGAGGAACACTGAACAAATATATTAAAGCTAGTCATAAAGTTCATTGCACTAAAAACTGAATGTAATTAGAAGGCTGTTCGAATGTCTCATGGTGCTAATGTTAGTACATAGAATAACGGAATTGTAGAGTTGGAAGGGAATCCTCTGAGACCCATCTGGTCCAACCCCCTGCAACGCAGGAATACAGTGGTGCCTCGCAAGACGAAATTAATTCGTTCCGCAAGTTTTTTCTTCTTGCGAGTTTTTCGTCTTGCGATGCACGGTTTCCCATAGGAATGCATTGAAAATCAATTAATGCGTTCCTAGGGAAACCGACTTCAGACCAGGTCCGGGGACAGTCTGTCCCCCGACCTCTTCTGAAGGCTGGGGGGGGGGACAAGGGCTTTTCTTCCCACCCCCAGCATTTTAAAATCGCCCCGGGACAGCGGAGGACTTCTCCGCTGTCGGGGCGATTTAAAAGCCCCTGGGAAGGCAGGCAGGGGGGACAAAGACTTTTGCCCCCCGCCAGCCTTCAGAAGAGGTCCTGGACCTCTTCTGAAGGCTGGCGGGGGCGAAAGTCTTTGCTCCCCCCGCCTGCCTTCAAAAGCTGTCCGGCCAAGGCTTCGCGGACCTCTCCGCCAGCAGCGGCAGCGCTGCCGCTGCTGGCGGAGACTTGCCGGCATGCCGAAGCCTGCGGATCTCTCCTGCCTTCAAAAGCCGTCCGGGATAGCGGGAAGCGCTTCCCTGCTATCCCGGACTGCTTTTAAAATGCTGGCGCTGGGGAGCAAAGCCTTTCGGGCCCCGCCAGCCTTCCTGGACCTCTTCTGAAGGCCGGAGGGGGGGGGAAAGGCTTTGCTCCCCACCGCTAGCATTTAAAAGAGGTCCCCGGAGATTTCCCTATGGGCTTTCGTCTTGTGAAGCAAGCCCATAGGGAAATTCGTTTTGCGAAGCGCCTCCAAAACGGAAAACCCTTTCGTCTAGCGGGTTTTCCATCTTGCGAGGCGTTCGTCTTGCGGGGTACCACTGTATGCAGGTGGCCCATATAGGGATCAAACAGGCGATGCAGCCTTGGCAATATCTGCACCACACTCTAACCAACTGAACTAACTGGTGATGGTGTTGTTACTTAGACCAGTGTTTCCCAACCGGTGTTCCGCGGCACACTAGTGTGCCGCGAGACGTTGCCTGGTGTGCCGCGGGAAAAATTAAAAAATTCGAAAGATAGCTTCATAACCGGAGAGGCGGCCTTCAGGCGAGTTTTAATTTTAATTTTCCTTCTCCCACTTAATGCCCCACGCTCGCCCGAGCAGCTTGCAGTCCTCGGTAACCACGGCGACCCAAGGGAGGGGAGGGAACAGGGAAGTCGAGGGCGGCAGCGAGCCGCGATGACGTCAGTGGGCCGCGCCGCCTCGCCCTGGCACGGTGTGAGAGCCCCGGCTAGTGGCGCGAGCTTCGGAATAAGTGGGATCCGCGTGCGCGAGACCGAGATCGCGGGTAAGGAGCTCAGCCCTGGGCAGGAGGAAGCGGGGCCGCACGTGCGGGCCACATCCCCACAGAGAGCGAGCCTCCCCCGGCCCACCACTCCGGGCAGGTCCACTCGCATGAGGGGGCGGCGATGGCGACGGCCGGCAGCTTGCCTGCAATGCCATCCCTCAAGCAGGCGAGGAGCCCGGAGGCTACCAGATGCGAGTCCTCTTTCCCACCCTGCTCGGGAGTCCAGAGCACTTGGTCGCATTCAGGATCTAGAGTGGGGAAGCGGGGCTTGTGTCTGGGCTGGACACATTGGGCTGCCTGTGCCGCTCGACCTGCGGGGAGAAATCAGGGTGGGAGTCACGACTGTGAGGCAGGGCTGCCAAGTGTGGCAGAAGAGGACACGGCCGTCGCACCTGTCCTTAGGTAGGAGCTTCCTCCGTGTCGACCTGCTGCCCTAAAGTCTTGGCTTTTTTCTTGGCTTTTTGGCGGTTGGCACAGAAGGAAGGCAAGGGGGAGGGGAAAAAATGGAAACTTACACTTCCGTGCGTCCCTCCCGGCGTGACGCTGCGCGCTGACGTCACGGGGCTGTAATGGTGGTGTGCCTCGAGATTTTTTTTCATGAAACAAGTGTGCCTTTGCCCAAAAAAGGTTGGGAAACACTGACTTAGACAAATGTTCTTTCTCCCAGCCCATCACTAGTAGAAAAACTCATTACACCTGCTCAGAAAGTATAGTTGTTACCCATGAAAGGTTAAGATGTCACATTCCCAGATAATAAGCATACAGTATTGACACAGCCACCTAGTTAGGCAATTTATCATAGACTATAACTCTTACCGTTAACAGTAGTTGTGGCTCAACTGATCTCTTGATATATTTGGGATACAGGGGAGAAGAGATGAGCAAACAAGGTTGCACAGCAAAGGAATTAAACCTGTGCAAGGAATGGGTGGTATAAATGTTTTCTCTAAGTATTGTTACTAACACTGCCTGAAAACGTGTGGATTTTGAGTCTTAAGAAAATGTTAGGTAATTCTGTTGTAAGTTGTGGGCAGGAACTTAAATAGTCTACCTTGCTTTCTCACTCATAGTAAGTTGGCAGCAGATCAAATGAATATTATGCAAACCTCAAAGTTAGGTGAACTCACTCAGGTGAGGTGTAGGAATATGATTTAGAAGCAAAAGTTCTCAAATACTCAAACTCAGTATTCACATGACATTACATTTGGTCACGCAATCAATGTTGATGCTTCACCCATATAAGGTGATAGTTGCTACAGACACACTGCAACCTGTTGCATAAATGCTGTAGGAAGGCAGCTGGGGACTGCAACAAGCCCTGCCTCTGTTGAGATCATGCTGCACCAAGGCTTGTCCCTTAGGGAACTCCCCAGCTGCACAGGCTGGGAAGAAGCACCAGCTGCACAAAACACAACTGGTTTTAAGTGACTTATATGCTGGCTTTGCCCAAAATTTCAGACCCAGTTTTACCACTTTCCCAAACATTCTTGCATAAGGTACAGTTATATGAATACAATACAGAAGGATAAAGGACAAATGTTAAATGTACATTAAAAATATTTTCTTGAGTACAAAGTTCTCTTAATGACTCAAGTCTCAGGAGCTTCCCTTGTCAACAACATACAACCCTCCAGCGAGCAAAGTTACCAATTAAATCAGAATGCTGAGTCCTGTTTACCACTGACAGAGAGAAAAATAAGTTAAAAACAAGTCAAAACACTTTATGCAGGTGATGTACAAGCTTTCATTTCTAACTAGGTATTCTGCTTTTAACTTTTCTCTCTTTTACAGAGGTCAAGTTTTTAATGCCGTATTTATATTCTGCTTTCCCATCTAGATAGGGAAATCAAAGTGGATTCCTTTTAGAAGATATCTGAAGGCAGCCCTGTATCAGGAAGTTTTAAATGTTTGACATTTTATTATGTTTTTATATTTTGCTGTAAGCTGCCCAGGTGGCACGTGGGTTATAAATAAAATAAAATAAAATGTATTGTTATTATCAATAACAATAATTCCCCTTCACCAGGTAGCAGTAAAATCCGTCTTTTAGGAAAAGGCACCTTCTCACCCCTTGCCTTTTCCTGGAAGACCTATTGCAGTCGTTAAGAGTCGTCAACAGGCTCATCTCAGCTATCTGCCAATCTCACATTCCCACCACCCTTCTGAGTTATACCCCTCCCCACCTTCTCACTATATAGAAGGATCTGGCAACTTCTGTTTCAGTGTATCTGAAGAAGTGTGCATGCACATGAAAGCTCATACCAAGAACTAACTTAGTTGGTCTTTAAGGTGCTACTGGAAGGATTTTTTTTATTTTGACTATGGCAGACCAACACGGCTACCTACCTGTAACAAGAATAGACAGAGACATTTCAGTGGGGTGATGTGTACTGGGGAAGGGCAGTAAAACCATGACAGCATTTGCCTGAGCTCTTTAGTCAAGGCTGTGGGTTAGCACTGTTAAGTCAAGTGTACAGAAGCTAGAATTTGAATGGTGGCTAGTCTGAAGTAATAGTTCTCTCTCTGAATGAAGCCATTTTTATAGTACATTGACAGTGCTTAAAGGGCTACACATATTAGCTTAGTACAGTGGTGCCCCGCAAGACGAACGCCTCGCAAGACGGAAAACCCACTAGACGAAAGGGTTTTCCGTTTTGGAGGCGCTTCGCAAAACGAATTTCCCTATGGGCTTGCTTCGCAAGACAGCCCATAGGGAAATCTCTGGGACAGCGGGGAAGCGCAGCGCGTCTTCCCCACTGTCCTCGGACCTCCTCCCGCCGCCCGGCATCGGAACGAAGCTCTGATGCCGGGCGGGGGGGGGGGAACGCCTCCTCCCGCCTTCGGAACAAAGCTCCGATGCCAGGCGGCGGGGCGGGAACGCCTTCTCCCGCCGCCCGGCATCGGAACGAAGCTCCGATGCCGGGCGGCGGGGCAGGAACGCCTTCTCCCGCCGCCCGGCATTGGAACGAAGCTCCGATGCCGGACGGGGGGGGGAACGCCTCCTCCCGCCGCCCGGCATTGGAACGAAGCTCCGATGCCGGGCGGCGGCGGGGGGGGGGGAACGCCTTCTCCCGCCGCCCGGCATCGGAACGAAGCTCCGATGCCGGGCGGGGGGGGGAACGCCTCCTCCCGCCGCCCGGCATCGGAACGAAGCTCCGATGCCGGGCGGCGGGGGCGGGGACACCTTCTCCCGCCGCCCAGCTTCGGATGGGTTTCCTGAAGACTTGGGGTGGGAGGAGGGTTTTCCTTCCCACCGCCAACATTCAGAGTGCTGTTCTGAATGTTGGCGGTGGGGAGGAAAAACCCTCCTCCCACGCAAGCCCCGGGAACAGAGGGAAAGCGCTGCGCGCCTTCCCCTCTGTTCCCGTACCTGTCCTGAAGGCTTGCGGTGGGGAGAAAAGCCCTTCTCCGCACCGCCAGCCTGGCAAGCGGTTTCTCTAGGAACGCATTAATTGATTTTCAATGCATTCCTATGGGAAACCGTGCTTCGCAAGACGAAAAACTCGCAAGAAGAAAAAACTTGCGGAACGAATTAATTTCGTCTTGCGAGGCACCACTGTAATCCTATAAGGGAGGCCAATATTATCACCTAATATGTTGGTGGAGAGGGGCTGAGAGACAGCAACTTGCTTTAAGCCACATAGTCAGTTTACAGCTGGGGTGAAATCTGAATTTGGGACCTCCTAGTTGATAGGAACTACAGCACATCAACTTTTAGTATTTTTCTAAAGAAAATGTTGCTGTTATTACCGTACAATTTCTATAAAATTGTGGTCTGTCAACTGTTGCACCTGTCTCATATTTAGCTTGTTTATGATATACAAATAATTTTACTGGCTAGTATACAGCATAGCAACATTACACCTAGTTTGGTAAGCAGAGAATTGGGTGGGAGACAGAAGAGAAAGCAGAGAAGAGGGATGAAATAGTATTACTTTGAACACAAAGAGATGACTAAGCATTTGATTAACACAAACTTCAAGCCTTCACTAACCCATTTATTGTTGCAAAAAATTCCGCCCCCCCCCCACCCGCAAACACTGTTGCAGGGTAATCAGCTTTTTTTAAGAGCCAGAGGAAGGAAGCCTGCATGAAATAAAAAGAAATGCTTGTGATTAGTAATGAAAGCTGGAAAGGAATCCGAACAGAAAGGAAGCCACACCCTAAAGCTGCACACAAATTCAGACCACATCCAAGTTCTGTTTGTTAACTCACAGAAACCAGCACATGATGCAGTTCAGATTTTCTTTGCATTTCTAAACAAATTTTCAGAAAGGGATTACAATTACAGCTTTTAGAAAGCAAACAACAGTTATCAACATCTTGAGCTCAGACACGCAATATCAAATATATAATGCATAGAGAAACAAGAAAATATGCTAGAAAAAATTACTTAGTGCAAGGACTTCTGTCTTGCATAGCCTGTTGTTGTTTTTTAATATCCATGTTAAATTTTCAAAACAAAAAGAACACATTCAGGAGGATCTCAACAGTTAAAGCAGAAATGACCTGCATTTAACAATCCCAAGTACACATTTTTCCTTAAGAATGTATTAAGTGCCTACATGGAGCACACCAAGCTGCATCTGACCCAGAATTTGACAACAGAGATCCCAGTGATCAGCAGGCACTAGATGGGTCCTCTGGAAAACAAACATCAGTCCACTGGAAGATCACATTCTACGCCTGCCCTTGCAGAACTCTTGAAAAGAAACAATTTATTAGAAAAAGGTAAAAATTCCAATCTTGCCCTTTTGCCTCAGGCACTTGACTGTGAGATTTACAAAATACTATAAGCAAAACTCCACAGGCCCTTGCCCCAAAGAACTTGCAATCTAAATTTCCTCCAGGAGAAGAGAGGCAAGGCTGACAAGAGACAAGAGGCTTAGTGGTGCTAGTCAGTTGGCCACTTAGAAAGACTAAAATAAAGGCTTCTTTCACAGGTTTGTTACCAGGATGGAATTCACAGCTGCTGTAAGGGCAAGATTTAATTTAATAGTAGCAGTAGTAGTGATGACTTATTAGTTGCTTGTTATGCAAGGTCTCCAAATCACTTCCTACATATTTTAAAACACAGGCTTGTTACCTAATGCTATACCCAGACAAGACACACTGAAATTGATGTCATTTTTTTCAATGAGTCTACTCTGAGTAGAGCTTAGTTTGCTACAAACCATTAAAAATACGTAAAAATACATTATCGTATCAACAAATTCACACAAAAGCACATGCAATCCATAAACACACACCACAAAACAACTGACCCACTCCCAGCTTAACAGCTTTGGCAGCACATTAAGATCAAAACAACACCATCACACTCTATCAAAGCCTTGGGAAAAAGCAAAGTTGTTGTTGTTGTTTAGTCATTTAGTGTGTCAGACTTTTCGTGACCCCATGGACCAGAGCACACACACTTACAACAAGTAAACTAGACTTGCAAATAGCCATTTGCCTGGTCACTTGTGGTGTTTAAGCATCTGTTCACATACATCTCAAGATCAGACAATAAAAATATGTGTTAAGATAAGTCTCTCTCTATTTCCTGGAAGGGAGGAAAAAAAAGCACATTCCAGGTCTGCCCCAGAATACAGCCTTGTATAAAAAACAACAACCACAGAAAGCTACACAATGGGTTCACTCTTCCTGCCTGCCTGGACATGCCTGGTTTAAACTATAGATGCAAAGGTGTAAAGACGATGCAACCTTGTGCATAGCTCTAGCCATCCTCTCTGTGCTTCTGGCAGAGAGAAGATGCAGAAGCTGGAAGCTGCCTGTACATGCTGAAGTATTTCAGAGCTAGGAAACATGGTGGAGCACGGAGGTGTCTGGCCGCTGCCTCATCTCATCAGTGTCAGAGACACAGCCAGAGGGAGAAAGATGGCAAAGTGCTCTGGTGACAATTAGCCCAAAGGGGGTAAGGTTGGGTAGCTCCCTCCAACTTTAACTTCTAAGCTCTGGAGTTGGAGGGAGGGAGTAGAAGGAGCACCAAGTGCTTCTTGAGTGAAGCACTCATGCCACATTTTCTGTGTCTGGAAAAACATGCATGGGAGGATAGAGCAGAAAAGCAAGACAGTGCAAGGAGATTTGGTTTCTATAGTATCCTTACTGCAAAGCTAGTGAAAAGGCTTCCTTCCCACTCTCTGGGCAGAGGTTCACTATAACCACAAAAAACCTGTGCTACATCAAGATCTTTATGGTTAAGGCTAGGTATGATGTTTCCTCTCCCCCAGATAAATGCATTTCATACTAAAGAAACCAAATCTGTGAATCCCAAATTATATAAACATATACATGACATTCAACTAAATAATTTACCAATCTCCATCCTACCCTAAAAGATTCATGCAGGAAAGAGCATATTTAAAATAAAAAAAATCACAGAATTTCAATTATATTGACCAGGAAAAGCTTATTACAGGGCAAGGGTGAAACACGTGCAATGAAAATGGAATGGAGAAGAAGGAATTAGGATGATGACAAAGGAAATGGAGCTATTCCAACTTTAGACTTCTCCCTTTGGTATTCAAGTTTCCCGACTAATGGCTGAAAAGAGAGAGAAGTCTGTGTTTTTCTAATCGAAGCAGATTCTCGGGAATATGAATTCTGTACCAGATAGAGTCCTAGCACTGCATGTGCAGGCACAAAACATACAATTATCTATTTTTAGCAGCTCTGCAGGACAACAAAATGGCCTGGTTTACACATCACTTTAAACCACAGTTAGCTTCACTATGGCTTAAAGGTAAATATACAACATGCTGGTACATGTGCGCTAGGAACTACTACACCATGTTTGGTTTATCTCTATCCAAACAAACCACAATCTAGAATCAAGGTTTGTTCTTTCCTTACTGCTTGCGGTTTTAGGAAGCGAAGCCAAAAACGAATCCTGGTTCGGATGTAACACTAAGCCAAACCAGTGTTAGAAACTAAGCTAATTGACAAATGACTCCTTAAATCTGGGTAACAATCAACACAATGGAATGTCTAGGTGCCGCCGCCACCCCGAGTTTGTTGCTGTCGTTGTTAATTTCATTTCTATACCACTTTATATTTTAAAGAAAAAAACTTAAAGATAAGAATACATTAAAACAACAAATAAAACAATCTAGCATAAAACAAATTCAAGCTTCAAGAAAATATTTCAGAATCTTCTCTAAGTGACATTTTGCTTTCCCCATATTTATTTACCTACTTTATTTATATAGCTGCCCCACAGCAAATGTACTCTAGGAAGCCAGTGTGCTATAGTGGTTAGTGTCAGACTTGGGACCTGGGAGAGATCAGGGTTCAAATCCCCACTCAGTCATGAAGCTCACTGGGTAGCCTTGGGCCAGTCACAGCCTCTTAAACTACCTCATAAGGTTGTTAAGGAGGGGGGTTGAACTATGTACTCCTTGATAAAAAAGGTGGGGTATAAATGCAATAAATAAGCTCTTTTGCTTACCTGTTTAAGAAAGCTGATGGGGCCAGCCAGATGGAGATGTCAGTCGCCAACCTGGCATCCAGAGATCTCCATGTGGTCGCAACTGGACCCACATCAGTAGCAAAATGCACCTGGTGCATTTCAAACACTGAGCCAAACCATAGCTTAGCTCATGGCAGGACCAAGTGGAGCAAAGCAGCTACCGCTGTACTCCATGCACCCATAGTTAAGCTTAACTGTGGATTAAAGTAACATGTGATCCAGCCCAATGTCACACACATATGACACTAATTATCAAGCTCTTGCTCTCTACTCTGCATGTTTCAGGATTAAACATCCACAGTCATTTCACTTTGCTGTTTCCTTAAGGCACACTTAAAAGAAGCATTTCTATTAATGATTATGTCGGTTAAGGTTTATAAACATAGCTTTTGTATTTTTTTATTTCATTTTATAATGTATATAAAACACAGAACAATTATAACAGGTGAAAATTAAAAGATAAAAAACCAATGAAATAGGCACATATAATGAGTACAGTTGCACATGGATTAAAACAATAAAGTCCAAGTTAAGACTTTCGTTATCAGATTATCAAGTATAGTTCCATATTTGCCAGGTTTGTGACAAGGGTTGTCTTGAAAATGAGGGTTCTGCTGTATATGTTATAAAATAATGCCAAATCACATAAAAAGTGCCTGGAGATTTTAGTCTTGTCAAAATCTCAAACTGTGCATAATTTTCTCCATTATAGCTCTATTCCAGAGGGAATAGTACCAAGCATCCAACATAAGATTTTGGGCTGTTTTAAGGTTTAGAAATGCTAACTTACAAACGGTTGTGCTCACAATGGATCAGGATTCGATCTAGGAAATTGCTGCTACTGGAAAACATGTGCTCTCCACCCACAAGGACAAAATGATGTGCACTCAATGCCTTCAGAAGGAGCATTTTCATTGCAACAATGAACTGCAGCCCACTAATAAGTGTAAAATAGTCCAGATCTTCATAAGTACTGTAGCCTAATTATAGTTTCATCAATTATATGTTGCTGGCTATATTATGATATAATGTTGGGGGAAGGGAGTGACAGGGGATAATGGGTATGTTTTGTAATTTTGAAAAAAGAAACAGTTCAAACAGGAAAAACGGTAGGCTGTCATGAATGCTCTTTAAATAGAGGCAGTGAAGGCCTCCAACTTGGATGGCTTTAACAGAGGATTAGACAAATTCATGGAAGGCCATCAATGGTTGCTAGTCGCTACAGGTTTTACTCTCCACAGCATGAGGCAGTTTGTCTCTGAATATCAATTGCTGAGAATCACAGGTGGGTAAAGCACTGCTGTGCTGAGGTCCTGCTTTTGGACTTCCCATAAGCATCTGCTCAGCCACTGGGAGAACAGGATACTAGACTAGATGGGCCACTGGCATCAGAACATAAATAACACCTGGATTATAATTATCCCCTCTTCCCTGGGATTAGCAGAGTGCAGAAAATTGCGTACTGCCACGTTTAGACGATTGTCTTGAAACATTCTATGTTCTATATACAACCACAGTAGATATGGGGGGGGGGAGATTTGGAAGTGAGAGCTGGGCACGAAGAGTTTAAAGCTGACTTTTAAACTGAGGATGTCATTTTAAGGTATATTGAGCTCAGTTTTGAGGCTATAATTTCCTGCACAAAAATGTATTTTTGTATGCCCCCACAGTACATATTTAAAAATCAAAGGAGCATTGCAAAACGTTCAGGGAAGTTAACAATCCAACTTATAAATTATTTCCAATACATATAAACCCAGGGTTGATGAATGAGGTCAGTTCACTTTAAAATGCAGACTGAACTAATTTATCCACCATCCCTATGCAGAACATGCAAACACAAAAGAACACAGGAACAAAGGACACAATTTGAGGCAACAGTTAAACTGTAGAGGGGAGATCTTTCATACAGCTGCTGTGTCTGAAAATTCTGACATGTTTATTTACCAGCTGTCTTATGTGAGGAGCCTCTATTTAACTTAATAGAGGCTATTACAACATGTTAAGAGGTGGCATACTTTAACTTTGAATCCTGTAAGGGCAGATTGCATTATAGATACATCATAATTAACCTGACATTTTAAGAGATTAGGCTAGTATACTATCCCAATTAGCATGTTAACTAAACCACAGTTTAGCATTACATAGAGGAGCCTCCTTGATTCTAATCAAAGTGGAGCTGAGCTCACATGGGCAGAACTTCTGCCAAGTTTAGTTTCACTTTCAAAGAATCTTAAATTAGCATTGTGCATGAATTGATGGTCTTAGTTACAACAACCATGGTTAGCCAAAATTAATTTGTCCAAGGGACAATAAAAAGCCAAACTAACTTTTCTTAGCACAGTGCAACATACACAGCCCACAGTATACAATTTGGAACAATGCCTAATCAATCTGAATATGACAAGCATCTGTAACTGGAAACTAGCAGGGGTCTCTTCATGCAACATCATATCACTTTGATAATATGATGAGTCCACTTGTAATTCCTGCTACACCCATTAAGAGAATGATTGATAACTCTGAACATTTTATGTAAGTGTTCTCAGTGATTGTGCAAGGAATATGGGTAGAAGTACAAAAAAATTATTCAGTTTTCCAACACCATTTGAGATTACAAATTTTAAAAAAGCAAAATCCAGCATAGCTTTATAAGCCATGGTTTGAAGATTCAGCAAGCGCTTTTGTTAAAAACAACGATGACCAGTTAACACCTTCAAATGCAAATAAACTTGGCAGAATTCTTCTCAGTCCCAGCCAATCAGGAGGAGAAGGTATCAGTCAGCCTGACACTTCACTCAGGCTCATGGAGGCTTAGCCACAGAGCACTAAACATGGTTTAGCATTATGTGCGAACATAGCCACTGCCACTTTAATTGTGTATGAGACGAGTAGGCTTGAGAAAGAAGTGGAAAAATGCATTTCCCTTGAAATACAGTGGTACCTTGGTTCTCAGACTTAATCCGTTCCAGAAGTCCATTCCAAAACCAAAGCGTCACAAAAGCAAGGCGCACTTTCCCATAGAAAGTAATGCAAAACAGATTAATCCGTTCCAGACTTTAAAAAAAACCCCTAAAACACCAATAGCTGACAGCCGCATCGGATGTTTGGCTTCCAAAAAACATTTGAAAACCGGAACACTTACCTCCGGGTTTTCGGTGTTTAGGAACCAAGGTGTTTGAGAACCAAGGTACAGCTGTAAATGGAAAATGTCAACTAACTAATTAGTTCAATTTATCAACATGCCAATGCTATTATGTTTGTACTGGTCTTTGGGGTTGGAAGGAACCCCTGGGGTCATCAAATCCATCCCCTGCAATGCAGGAATCTCAACTAAAGCATCCAAGACAGATTGCCACCCAACCTCTACTTAAAAACCTCCAAGAAAGAGAGTCCATTACCTCCCGAGGGAGTCTGTTCTACTGTTGAAGAGCTCTTATTGTCAGAAAGTTCTTCCTGTCAAACATATATTGCAATAGATCAGTCAGCTATTAACAACATTAGGAATTCAAATGCAACTTTTTTTGGGGGGTGGGTGGGTATTGTTTTGTATCCAACAAAATTATACCAAAGAGTAGATCCATCAAAATTTATGTGCCTTAGCTAGTCATGTCTATTAACTTCAATGATCTACTTTGAGTTGGACTTACAATAAATACAACCCATTGCATTTCTTTCACATACGCCTCTGTAAACTCTGTACAATTGACTTTGTTCTTATGGTTGAAGATTAATTTCCAGTCATCGTCAGAATTGATGCTGGCTGCAGTTGAAAAGGGTGTCATGACATGGAAGCAAGATTCCTTTGACATCTTTGGGACTTTCTACATCCTTTTCATGCCAGAGATAGGTCTGTAGTGATACAATGGTTGGGGGATATTGAGATGGCAAAGACTGTTTGAATGGGGAAAGGTAAAGAATTTTTCTTCTTCGGATTCATTCTGTTGGGATGCTGCTTTCATTACCCATCCTGAGCAACTGGGATGGCATAGTTCACATAAATTCCTAGCTATTTACATGAATATGTCATATAAAGGGTTAGAGACCATTGTTCCATATACCTCTACGTTGCCTACACCAACTGGCAATGTTCTCAAATGAACAAGAGGTATATTTACGGGGCAAAAATGATGTGACAAATACAGCTGACCCATGTCAAAATGCAATATTCAAAAAGTTAGAGAAGTTCCCCTCCCCTCCTTTCAACCAAAACACAAATTAGAAAAGTAACAAAGACTTTGCAGCTTGTCGTCTCACATCTGGCAAACTGTGTAAGTCACTTCCTGTTTAGAGCAGGCGTTTCCAACTGCTTGCTTTCCTGTGATGCAGAAAGCCTTTGTGTATTTTATACACACACACTCTCTCTTAAGATGGCTCTAATCACCTAGGAAATGATGTTTAAAAATCATTGGCTTATTGTGCTCTGAAAAAGTTAAAGCGTTTTTGTGTTCATTCATACACACACACACACACACACACACACACACTTGAAAGGTTTCTAGGTGAATCAATATTTTGATTAGGAATGACTGAATGATTTAGCAGTGCAGTAAAGCCACGACAAAATTAGGATTGCACTGCTGAAAGGCAAGATAAGGGGCGGGGGCCTCCAAGTGCAAGAAATGTAGTTTATTATAGGTGTAATGCAGTTCAGAAAATTCCTTCTTCAAGTCCAATGTGCAGCATACATAGGATAAGGGCTAATAACATGAAATATAAGAAAATATAGTGTGTTCTCATAAATGTATATTAAACCTATAGAATGATGCTTTATGGTAAAGTTTTACTATGAAAAGATTTAAATGTAATTACATGATATATTAATAAAATAACAAGCAGAATATAAAAGGGCTCCTAAATGAACAAGAACCAACACTCCCTCCCTAAAATTATTTGAAACCCACAAAATCTGATTGGTCAGACTCAAAATATAACCTAAATAAAACTATACCAAAGCAGAAATTTTATGATTAGCAGTGTGCAACCAAATAAAATAAATGAATTGTTTTTAACAATTCTCACATAAAAGGTATGTATATTGCAGTAGGTTCTGTCACAAGAAGCAGTCAAACTGCAACTTTTAAAGTCCACATGAACAGACTCTATGCAGGGAACTGTTACTAATAAAGCAGAATTCTAAAGAAAAAATATTTTGCAAGATACAATGCCTGTGGAATCACAATAGAATTTTCACCCCTTTGCTGGCATAAAAGTTCATCAACCTAAATAAATAGGTAAAGGTACCCCTAACCATTAGGTCCAGTCGTGGCCGATTATGGGGTTGCGGAGCTTATCTCACTTTACTGGCCGAGGAAGCCGGCGTACAGCTTCTGGGTCATGTGGCAAACCAGAGCAGCGCATGGAAACGCCGTTTACCTTCCCGCCGGAGCGGTACCTATTTATCTACTTGCACTTTGACGTGCTAAAATACTACAGTTTGGGAGTGCTCTAGGATTTGGCACTGACTGGGGAAGCCCAGGTAACATCAGTGGCTAGGAGTATGTTTTATCACTTTTGGCTGGTATGTTAAATGCAGCCCCTTCTGAGGAGGACAGACAGGGATCCATGCTCTAGACATGTCCAGATAGACAACTGTAATGTACTCTGCGGGACTACTGTTAATGACTATCTTGAAACTTCAGGAGGTTCAAAATGCACTACAAAAGTCCTGATGGGTATATGGCAGTCCACTGTAATATACCAGCTACACTGGATACCAGTGCTCAAACTGAGCTGCTGGTGTTAACCTTAAAGCCCTAATGATTTGGGACTGAAATACTAGATGACTGCCTACATCTGTACGATCCTTTTCATGCAGTGAGATCTGCATCAGAGGTATTCTTGGTGTATCCACATCCAACTTCTCTGAGGTGGATGACCACATCTTTAGATCTCCCTCCAGTAGAGATATAGTGTGTAGGTACATGTCAGGCTTTTCTGAAGGTCTTAAGACATTTTAGTTGATTGGCTTTTCCCAGGTAACATTTTGTCCCAGTCACCAGATGAGTGATGGTACACTGTTACACTACTGCAGTTCTGAGTGTTTAATTCTTGTGAATCTGTCTTATTCTTGGTTTTCCTAATAATGGATTTTCAAAATACTTGTACTTTTTATTGCTGTAAGTGTCTTTTATGGGCTTTGCTTGGAAAAGCAATATTTTTAAAAATACCTATAACAATAAAATCCATTTTTCTACAGTGATGGCATTAGAACCAAGTACTGGTCAGTGTGTGCAAAACCCTGCTTGCTTCCTTACATAGCAGAGCTAACAATATCATCCTGGTCCAACCGATTCGTACTGTTCTAGTCACAGTCTGCACCACAAAAATCACAGGTTAACATGCTTAACATGTGCAAGTGAGGGGGTGTTCTATATAGCTTTCTCCATATAAAAGGATAACCATTGTGGTTCTTTCCTAAGGCAGGGGTAGGGGAACCTGCGGCCCTCCAGGTGCTGCTGGACTACACAGTCATTCCTATGGACTGGCTCAAGCAGATGGAAATTAAAGAGTCCAACAGCATAAAGGGTCACCGGCTCACCACACCTACTCTAAAGGTTCAGAGCTACTTAAAACTCAAGGAAATCCTCACACAGAACTTAAGAATCCTACCTTATACTTAAATACAGGCCAAAGTAACACAGCACTTTTTAAGATGCTTGTATGTATCTTTTCTCTGTTCCTTATCTCTTCCAAGTAACCAGGCTAATGACATTTCTTCTTTGGTTAACAACTTGAAATACATTAATGCACCAATATTCCAACAGGTCGACTTTTAGCAGGGCTAACATTGAACACAACCCAAAACCTGGCTCTTCCCTCACCCCCTAGTAACAGAGATGGAAACAACCATTTCCTGATTTAAACTAAACTTCTTCCCAGTGCTCAGTTGTGAAGACCTGCTGCCTCTCCAATTCCTGGGAGCTGGAGGGGCAATGGATCTTCTAGGCCAGCTCAGCAATTATCACCCTTGCACCACTATTCCCATTTCTAGTTGGGACCAACCAGTGTTCTAAATTCCCCAGGGGTCAGGTGTGTTTTGCTACTGGTATGGGTCCAATTGTGACTACGTGGAGATTTCTGGGTGCCAGGTTGGCAATCAGTTTAAAAACATCTGCCTAGTCAAGTCACCCCAAACAAGAAATCTCATGATGCTTCTATGAAAAGCTAGTAACTTCTCTTATTTCTGACTGCTGCATTTGGGGCAACTATATTTTGACTGGTGTTCTATCACTGTAATATATTACATAATATGTAATTCTTCCCTAACTGGCATCCATGAATTCTTGGAACAGAAAGCAGCCTTCAAATTTTGATCCAGAGCACAATGCTAAATGCTCCTATTACAGACATTGCACTATGCTCCTAGACCTACATCTTCACTACAATTCCAAGAAACCCTGTTACTAAAGGTTCATCTTCTAGCACAAAAATCTCTCTACTAGACAGAACCATTATATGCAATCATCATTTCAGAAGTGTTTATTATCAGGGATGAGGGAATCTTTTTACTGTTAAGGGCTGCATTCCCTTGATAGTAATCTGTCGTAGGCTGCATGTCTGCAGTAGGGGAGACAGAGCAACACCACCGCAAGATAATCATTACTCTCCACCTGCCCCCACCTCTCTTGTATAATATGAAGGAATTGCTGACTACAGGGAGGTTGATAAAGTTGCAAAGCATCTAGATATGCAATGCACTGCCTAGTACGGCATTTTCTCCTGCATTAGCTACTTGAGGCTGGGTGAAATCCTAGTGCTAGATATTATTGCCTTTCAGAACTCAAAGGGTTCCATGCTCAAGAGACTGACTGACTTCTCATTACAGGCTCACACTCACTTGGGCTACACAAATCCTGAGTAGATGCCATGCATCTTTCAGAAGCAAATGTTCAAAACAAGATTACAACATTGGGTTAAGTGCAATTCAGGTACAAAACTGAAAGAGAGCAATTTGGTTATTAATGCAAAATTACTTGTGTGTCCTAAGGTGAACAGAGTTTCTAATTTCAATACATTTGCATTAAACATAAAACTGTATCCTACTAAGCACTCTAGCTAGTGTTTGACAATCACCAATTATGGCTCATGGTTCATTTCGTCAGTTACCTAAGAAAGGTAAAATTCCTATTCCACTCTGTTTGCCGCAGGATACTACATCATAGACCAAACCTATTGTTTCTGCCAAAAGCAAGGTTACAGAACCATGCATTTGTCAAACTCTACCCATCTTCATGAGTCAGTGGTGCCACCCTTGATACTGCAGTTTTGCAGCTGCTGGATTCCTGTATAGCTTTTAAGCCTGTTGGGCTCCTTTGGGCTCCCACCTCTGCCAGCCATTTCTTTCTTGGAGGATCTCAACCAAGCATCAGTATGTATGCAGTGTTAGAAACACAGATATATAAGCTAGATACCAAATGGCTCCTTAAACCAGTCACCAAACGGTCGCCAAAATCGAATGCCTAGTTGCCATTTTGGGGCAAGGCGGCTTGAAAGTCATATTTTTCAATACAACTTTTTGCTTCCTGAAATTCATTCTGATTGTGCAGATAAAATACAATGGATAGAATTCTACAGGATGTGTTGCTAGTGTGTGAAAACAGTCAAGATCCAAGGATCTCCAGACATACACCTCCAGGTGGTGGAGATGTCAGATGCCATCCTAGCACATGGGCATCTTCAAGTGGTTGCAAGTGGCCAATAGTAAGTTGCAAAATGTGCCTGGCGAATTTCAAACACTGTATTTGTAGACTTGATTATTTGTTAAGAGAATTTGTGTAAATCAAGGGAAGATGAAACTTATGATCAAACTGAAATCTTTGAAGCAATAGTGTGTATTAAATTTAGAGAGCTACTACACTCCTTTCCGAAAAGATATAGTTGCGACAGCAACAAACTTAAAATATTGGTTAATATGTGCTAGGATTTAGACTTTTTCATAAAACTTAAAAACAAGGCAGTGGCATCCAAATTTAAAGTGTTTAAATAAGAACACCAATTGCCACCTCATGCAGAACTGCTGTCATTAGTTCAAGTGATTTGTGAAAGTAACAGCTAAGTCTGTTGTTGAAAGGTGGGAGTTAACACAATCTACCAAGTTTTCAAAAGCAACTGGGACCAGCTAGAAACGATAAGATTTAAACATACTGATTGGTCAGGCTATGTGCCAGCCATAATAAACATAGGACTTAGTAACCTGCACATAAAACCTAGGACTGCATGATTACCTATAAACATTAAACAAATGGCTGATCTTTGATCAAGCACCTCTGGTCAGCAGTTATCAATTCGTATCTCTTCATCATGCCATCATTAAAACAATAGTCTTCAATTGGCCAGATTCAGGACTCACCTCTAAGCCCCAACTGCAACAAGGAGCCCAACTGCCACAAGGAGCCGACACTTAAAATTATTTTAATGTATCAATATTTAATAACAATCCACTATTATACAGTCGTACCTTGGTTGTCAAACATCTTGGTACTTGCACGTTTTGGCTCCCGAACGCCGCAAACCTGGAAGTGGGTGTTCGAGTTTGCAAACGTTTTTTGGAAGCCGAACATCCAACACACCTTCCGATTGAGTGCAGGAAGCTCCTGCAGCCAATCAGAAGCAGCGCCTTGGTTTCCGAACTGTTCCGGGAGTCAAACTGCCTCCTGGAACGGATTAAGTTTGACAACCAATGGTAGGGTTTACTTCTTACCCTTTTCTTCTCCAAAAAATGTACTTCAAGGCAGCAGAGATTTAGCATCAGAGATTTCCTTCTCCAAGATGGGCTACATTCCCAAGCTGATGACCCCCATCTTCCCCTTACTTTCCTCTACAGGACCTGCAGAAACCGCCTTCTTTACTGTTGGACCCAGTACTGGTCTCATCCACTCAATCTGCTGCAGCCTGTCTTTGCATGCAGGGGAAGTTGTAATTCACTGAGGGTTTGAGACCCATCAGCTACTCTCCAGAGTGGAATTTCTAAGATGGTTGGATGGCACCTTGTACACCTCCTTCTGGCAACTCCTGCAGTCAAGCTGGTGCCAAACATATTGCTCTGCTTTCCTTTGGTGAGACCGAGCGAGGGGGTGTGTGTGTCTAGTTGTCTGGGCAGCCCAGGACCTCCATACATACTGCCCAGGTTTGTGCCCTTGGGAGGTCACTTCAGTACACCTAACACTGCAGTTAGACTTCACCCCTGGAGGCACACTCCATTGTATCTCAAGACTGATGGATGCCAACAACAACAATATACAGATGTGAGGGGCTAAGGCAGATGGTTGCTTAACTGAAGCCACTTAGTTAAGTCAAGTATCACCTCATCAATGAACAGGTATATTTTCAGCTCACACTCTTACCAATTACATTACTTGCAAAACCTTGAGAGCTGCATACAGGGAGAGAGCTTGTCATCCTCTCACAGAACAAGCTGTCACCTGATAAAATTTTGCAGATCAACTTAGCAAATCAAAACATTACTGAGTCCAGTCCAAAAGTATACAAACACGACTTGCACTTGGACGTGCTTTTGAACTGCTAGGCGGGCAAGAGATGTATTTATAGAGCACTAACCATCCTGACAGAGTATACTTTTTCATGAACTTTAAACATGTGCTTTTTATGCTCAAGGAGATGCTTTTCTTAAATGCAGCAAAATATGCCACTGCAATATTCTATTCACATGCAAATAGCTCAGAAAAATAAGGTCAGAATTTTATATCAAATCATTAAAATAATGAAACTTGTGAAGAAGTGTGTTTGGAATGGAGCCATTGCAGGTTGAGGTTTATGTTAAAAGTCTTAAATAAAAACAGCTCACACTACTGGTATCTCTCATATATATGAAGTTCTTCTTAGTCTGCTTTTAAAACACTATGCAGCAAACATTTGGATCTGCTATAATATTAAGACAAAAGGCATGGCTCAATGCAGTAGAACACATACAAAAAGTATCACAATCAGCCCATGGCATCTTCCAATAGCGCTGGGAAAGATTCCTGTCTGAAAGATGTTTGACTACTGCCAGTCAAAGTAGACAATACTGAGCTAGATGGATTAATGTTTTGACTCTGTATATATCAGCTTCCTAGGTTTCTAAAACACAACATTACATTTATCACCTCCCAGTCCCCCCAACTTTTCAATAAAGTAAGGCCTCAAATGACACAGGGGCTGCATTCAGGAAATCACACCTAAAGCCAAAACACATGGGGTTCATTGGCAGGTGAAATTGCCAAAGTCATTTTTCATGGAACACCACCCCCATTCCAAGATTTTTTAAAAAAAACAAATAAATCCCCAAACACGTAAAGCTGAATGCACACAAGTTAAATGTGTGTACGTTGTGGGCCTACTGTAATGGCAAGCAATAAGAAGAAAGGTGTACTTGGGGGAAGGGCTGTAAAAGAAAGATCAGTTAATTTTAGCATTCCCACAGGCATCCAAAGGGACAAAAACACAAGTAATTCCAGGAATGCGTTGAAAATTACTTCTGGCCATTTAAATGAGCCTTTGAAGCAGCTAACTTGTAATTAGAAGACAAAGTTAAAATTCTTTTCTCAGGGGGAAAAATGTCATTACTACACAAAAGCTCACATCCCTTACCATTCCCTTATGTGTCAACATTCTAAATGACCTTTCTCTTATGAAAGTATCTTTGATACTTCAAAAAGATAGTGAAAGAATCATGAAAAGCTTATGTAGCAGATTTTCATAAATTTTGGCAATTCTACTCAAATTAGCAGTCATGGCAAAACACAGGTTAAGTCACCTAATAAGTCTTATACATTTCACCTCTTGCTAATGTGCTCCTAATTTAAAGACAACCTAAGCAACAAACCTATACACTACACTGTTATTTCATTAGGGTATACATAAAGCTCAGTACACTTTTTATTGTTTAAAGTAGGGAGTATCAAAGTTTGCCACAAAAGACTCCTCAATTTCAACACCCAGAAGTATTGAACCTACTCACATATTCAGAAACACCACTGAACACAAAATTAGATTTTGGAAGGGTCTCACTCTGGCTTCTTGACAGGCAGCTTAACAGCTCTTGCCCAACGTTAAGCTTCACCTGAGAGATGCCTTTGCCCTCAAACAAGAATGACTCCCCAAAAACTGAATTAAAAAGTGACAGCCTGCTTGTGTATAATAGGAGAGTGGGGCTAAGGCATATCCTCATCAGAAAAATGAGAATTTTGCCACAGATCCCTTTGTTTATAACACAATCAATCAGCATTCTTAAAAAACCAAGAGCTTGCATTTAGATCTTAATGCAGTGGAGAATGCATATACCACTCTTTCAAGGTCCTACCAAACTACAAACTATGAAGTAAATCATGCCTTCAAGACTCCTGAAAACTCACACTTAGATGAACCACAGCTTTAGAGTTGTTAAGATAGAGAATCCCTTCCTGTTCTTAGATGAAAAGATATGAAACAGTCTTTTAATGCATCTCACTTGTAAGAGGACATATCAGGATAACTCACTTTTAAAGATGTAAGAGATGAGTATCAGATGAAGTTTTACATATGAATTATAACAATTCATGGGTGTGATCTTTGATAAAGGTTACCTCTTCCACTTGCCTCAGGTTAGCCTATTTTTCTTACTAGCAAGTATATACAACAAGGAGCAATAGGACTGAAGCAGAAAATTTGTAGTGAATTTATTTCCTCCCACACCCTTTCCCATTAATATATCAGCACTACATACACACCATTTTCCCAAATACTTATAAGATAATTTAAAAAGATGGTGCCAATTGGCAATTTTTATTGCTATGTGGCAGGAAGGTGAGAGTGAGGTAAAGAAGATAAATATAACACATATTTTCCAAGTTAAACTATGGTAAAATCCATATGGTAAACAGTATTACAGAATACTGAAATACAGAAACGAAATACAGATAAACACACAAAAGGTTCTCAGAAAGATAAAAGTATTTCCTTAATTTCTAAATGCTATAGTTGTGCAAGTGATAAATATAAAGTGTGCATGTATATGCAAATATGTGTGTGTGCCCCCTTCACCATCTGCACATTTGATAACGTATCTTCCTGATATAATAAAATTAAGTGAGCCTTAAAGATGGCAAAGAACACTCTGGTATGGAAACAGACTAAAGATGCAACTAAATGACATTAAGACCTTCCCATTTTTAAAAAATGGCGAATGCAGCTGTGCATGTAGAGAGGAATTTGTATTGGACCATGGTGCAGGAAGAGGAGCTCTAACCCTTCCCTCCCTTTTCCTAGTTAAAAATCTACCTCCCAAAACTGCTTTTTGCCCAAGACAGCAAAGCGTATACCACACGGCAAATGGAAGTGGAGCAAGGGGGAGTGTCAACCAGAAAAATTGTGGGTGGGATTAACTCTTATTCCTCAGTCCCTCAGTCCCAATATGAATGACTCCCACTGCTATATTTTAAAAAACAAATACAAAGCAAAGCAAAGCAAAACAAAACAAAACATGGAAGTAATGGATACAAACATTTTCCAGAGTATCCAGATTTTAAAATGCAGGCATCTAAACACACAATAAATATTTATTTAAGAGATGCATTATTTCTCATCAACTCTGTAGGATTCTTCTCCAACATTTAATAAACCATGCATCCAAAGTTTGGAAACTGCTTTTGATTTTTACAATCAAACAATATATGAATTTTATTAATTTATTAAATAAATAAATAAACACTGCTGAGAGGAGACCATCTTCTTATTGAATCAGTACCTCTCAACCAAACACACTATCAGATTCTCTACCTCTTTTATCCCTGGCATTCTCCTTCACTCCCCTTTACATATTCTCATCTGGTATCAGCTCCCTTTTGTCATCCATGGCATTTATCATACTACTCCTTATGACTGGAATAGCTTCCCGCTCTTTATCATCAATGCCTTTAAATTTTACCTTACAATGCACATTTTCTGAACAAAACCTTTCATAAACCATCAGTGCCTGAACTTATTCTACAGTGTCAGAAACCTCCCTCCTTCTGCCCTTTGTCGTCATCTTAGTTCTGCCTTTGCCTAGAAGCCTTCTGGGAAGTGACCCTGTCACTTGCATTTGCAATGACTGCCATTCTAGGCTCCAAATATAATTGACTATTTGGTTTAAAAGTAACCAGTCTTTAGCCATTTCACAATGACTGATACTTTCAAAATGACCAATTATCCTAGAAACTCTCCTCTTCCTATTATGCCTGCTGGGGCAAGAGGAAAGAAGATGACAGCACTAAGGATTTTTCTTCGGTGCCAAATCTGTCATCTACACAAAATTATTCATTCCCTTCTTTCTTCTGTCAAGCTCGTGTTAATGGCAGTCTCAAACAATACAGAATGCCATATGGCTACATCTGGATATTAAAATTGAGAATATCAATTACCAATCCACTAATGCAAAGCCAAAATCCACGGACAGTAAGAATTTAATCCAATCCAGGGACTGAAACTTGAGCCAATTGCAGGAAGCAAAATACAGGAAGCAAAAGCTACATTCATTTTTAGCAGAAGTGTGATTATTCCACTGAAAGCCCTCAGATAATAGCAAAATATGTTTTATTCAGTCATACACTTTAATTAGTATGGAGAAAAGTGACAAAAAACAGGAGCAGTTACAGATTTCATGTAGTGACATTATTAATGTAACCAGTTGGATTATATCAGCATTATGTGAGGTTGTAGAATCAACTCCATAATACAGTGAGGGGTAAAAGTATTTGATCCCCTGCTAACTTTGCCCATTTGCCCTCTGACAAAAAAATGACCAGTCCATAATTTTAATGGTAGGTTTATTGTAGCTGTGAGAGACAGAATAACAACAGGAAAACCCCAAGAAACCCAGAAGACAAGTCAGAGATTGATGTGCATTATAATAAGTGAAATAAGTATTTGATCCCCTATCAACCAGCCAGATGTCAGGCTACCTGGTATCTTCACTGTATGTAAGGAGCTGAGATTAGAGACACCTGCTGTAAGGGAGAGGTCTTACCTGTAATCCCAACTCATTACAGTACCTGTACAAAAGACACCTGTCGACAGAAGCAATCAATCCAGCAGATTCCAAAGTAGCCACCATGACCAAGATCAAAGAGCTGTCCAAGGATGTCAGGGACAAGATTGTTCACCTGTACAAGGCTGGATTGGGCTACAAGACTATTGCCAAGCAGCTTGGTGAGAAGGTGACAACAGTTGGTGCAATAATTCGCAAATGGAAGAAACACAAAATAACTGTCAACCTCCCTCAGTCTGGGGCTCCATGCAAGATCTCATCTCATGGAGTTGCAATGATCATGAGAATGGTGATGAAGCAGCCCAGAACTACTGGTACATGGGGGGAACCTGTCAATGATCTCAGGGCAGCTGGGACCATAGTCACCATGAAAACAGTTGGTAGCACACTACCGTGAAGGACTGAGATCCTGCAGAGCCCGCAAGGTCCCCTTGCTCAAGACAGCACATGTACAGGCCCGTCTGCAGTTTGCCAATGCACATCTGAATGACCCAGAGGAGAAGTGGATGAAAGTGTTGTGGTCAGATGAGACCAAAATCAAGCACTTTGGCATCAACTTAACTCGCCATGTTTGGAGGAGGAATGCTGTCTACGACCCCAAGAACACCATCCCCACCATCAAACATGGAGGGGGACATATTATGCTTTGGGGGTGTTTTTCTGCTAAGGGGACAGGACACCTTCACCGCATTGAAGGGACGATGGACGGGACCATGTATCGTCAAATCTTGGGTGAGCATATCCTTCCCTCAGCCAGGGTACTGAAAATGGGTCGAGGATGGATACTCCAGCATGACAATGACCCAAAGCACATGGCCAAGGCAACAAAGGAGTGGCTCAAGAAGAAGCACATTAAGGTCCTGGAGTGGCCAAGCCAGTCTCCAAACCTTAATCCCATCAAAATCTGTAGAGGGAGCTGAAGGTTCGAGTAGCTACACATCAGCCTCGAAATCTTACTGACTTGGAGAGGATCTGCAAAGAGGAGTGGGACAAAATACTTGTGATATGTGTGCAAACCTGGTGGCCACTTACAAGAAATGTCTGACCTCTGTAATTGCCAACAAGGGTTTTGCCACCAAGTACTAAGTCATCTTTTGCAAAGGGATCAAATACATATTTCACTCATTTTAATGCATATCAATCTCTGACTGACTGGGTTTCTGGGAGTTTTCTTGTTGTTGTTCTGTCCCACACAGCTACAATAAACCTACCATTAAAATTATGGACTGGTCATTTCTTCATCAAAGGGAAAATGGGCAAAGTTAGCAGGGGATCAAATACTTTCCCCACTCACTGTATGTAATGCACATTTTAAACTTTATTTCTAGATCATAGACTAGTCACAATCTTCACCTGAAGAAAAAGTGCTCTGACTTCAAACTGTGGTTGAGAAATCACAGCAATGCCTTCTAGAACAGTTAGTGGCTCTTTTAATGATCTAACTTTACTTCATGGCACTTCGAGAAACTTATTGCACACAAAATGCAAGCTATGTGCAGGGCTGATTTGCAGAAAGGATGACCTAAAGCCAAAACAGTAATGTGTGTTCCTGTTAATCAATCTGCTCAAAACATACAGCATTTATTTGCTGGCTACATAACCACTATTATGACCGGTTACCATGCTTAGCTGTTAAAGATACAATGGAAATTGACATCCTTATACTAAAGCCTTCTTAGTTTTTATCTGAAAAAGAGGCCAAGCAGCCTCTAACTTATGCTTTTAATTTAGTTTAATAGAACACATTTCAGACTTCCTCATCTATCCCCCCACCACCACACATAATGCCTAGGTACTGTAACATCAATCAGTGTCCCCATACAATGATATGGTTAACTTCCAAGTTCAAACTTTTCCAAGTAAGTGGATGAGTTTCTCAATGCCAGACACATAAAGTATCACGACAGAATGCCTACTGCCACACTGACCTAGCAGCTGCAATGAATAAATAGGGATAAACCCTAGTGAACACAAGCCCTTAGGTAATTTTAACACCTGCTCATAGAGAAAAGAGCAAAAAAGGAAAATATAAAACATGATCAAAATTCCAGTGGTGTGCACATGAAAATACAATAATGACAAGTAACTGTCAATCAATATCTTGTGCATTTATCCAAATATCTATTCTTTATGTGGGCCTCAACTACAATGTACTGTACCAAAGCAGAAACACAAAACAGACCCAACCCCCCAGAAAAACAAACCCGACGCCAAATGCAAAGAACACTGTTATGAGCTAACAATTAGAACCCATAATAAAGAGTATGGGGTTACTATTAAACTCAAAATATACTATGCATTTTACTAATTGCAAGATATGTGTACTAAATAAATAAATGTCATCTAGTCTGCCCTGGTGAGCTTTCAGATGTAAGATAAAAATTAAACTAATAAAATTTGATAGTATTATTTTAAAGCTATTAACAATAATTTGATGCCATCCAAATAGTGCAATTTCAAATGTTTCTGCAAATGCAGGTACAATTCCAAACATACAGACTGTGAAATATGTTCTGCTCACCTCTAAATTAATCTGCTTTGGGTCAGTTAGAAGTCTGCAGTACTGTACTTTAACCCAGTTGGAATGTGAATTAAAATTCACATTCACAGCTATTGGTTTTTTAATAAAGAATGTTACCAACTTTTAAAATCTCATTCAATTGTACAAGCTACTCCAGTAAGCACTTAAAATATGTAAAAACTTGTATAAAAAATATAAAAGACCAGGGAAAATGTTCTACTAATCAAGCAAGCTTCTGCTTCATGCCACATATTTCACTGAAGAATTTCAGGTCAAATACTGTTGCAGAAGCTGTCATATTTTTGGCAAAGGAGCAGAACTGCATTTCCTTTCCATCACAAAGAGGTCACATGTGATCACACTGACAGATTACACAGTTCTACAAATAATGCTTGTATAAGATTTATGTAAGCCCTGCTGTAGAAGAAAATTGGTGGCAACATTCTAGGGGGGGGGGGAGTTTAAAACTCTTATGAGGAGGCTTTGAGAAGTTAAAAATGATCCCATCACTATATCCCATGTATTTATGCCACGATGTAAAAATTTCAATAAAACTATTTACTCCACCCACCCGGCTTTATTTGGAGACTGAAAAGCATCAAAAGATTAAAAACCTAGAACATCTGCCAATCCCCTAGCCCCAACAAAGCAAATCTGTTAATTAAAAAAAAAGCTTATCAAAGTCAGAAAAGGAATTTAAACATGATTTGGTTTGGTGAAGCTGTGTTTAGTTGAAAACGAAGAGTTGCCTTCCTGCAAACGCCATCTTGTTGCAGTTACCGGGCCCAGCACAAAAAGATCCATTCATTCCCCGAAAAAAATGGGGGGGGGGGGAGAACAAGCACACCCTCCATAATCTGCAACCACTAAAACAATTGACCTATTCAATCCCCTCTTCCCAAAATTACAAAAGAGAGAATGCTTAATATCTAAGATTAATTAAGATCTCATCTTCATCTCGTTTTCTAACATGCATTTCACAAAACCAGCAGAAGCGGTTTGTCTTTATTTACAAGCCTGTGCTTAGAAGGAAAGCCTCAAAATGTGCAACAAACCTCTCCTCAGACTATGTACATAAATGGCGACAGCAGCCTCCTTTCAATTTTTGGTATTATTCTTTCACCACATCCAAATCCACATGGATAGGTGGTGTGAGAAGCAGCTTTTCCCATTTCCAAGCTTTCATTTTTTTTAAGGAAACAGCATTTGCCTTGTTTAAAGTGGCTAAAATATATATCTTGCATAAAATGTGTTTGAATAAGTGGTTTTGCTAAGGCAATCATGACAAAAAAATCACATTCGTTAAATTTTTAGTTCTTCATCACAGTGACAAATTGATAACCTCTATATCATTCTAATATTCTTCTTGACACATTATTTAAAAAATAAAATAAAATCCTTCCTTATCCTCTGGATTAATTCATTATTTAAAGTCACACAATAGTCTCCACAAGCATTTCCATTATGTGGTTTTAGAAATTCACCTAGTTATTTTAAAAAAAAACTTTTACTACAAAAGCAATTTTCCTTAAATTGCTTTTTTTTAAAAAAAAACAAAACACAAAAATCATATTTGCATGCTGCCTGGTTCTCCAGCAGCCAACGTCTACCCTGAGCAGACATTAATGGCAAAATTATACAACACCTATTAAAGTAGAAAAGCAACTAAAAAAAACACAACAGCTAAATCTCTCTGCTATGACAGTGAAAGTAGAAGCATTTCTTATTCTCTCCCCGCCTCCAAACCATTTCCTACCGTAGGAAGAAGAAAACCCCCAAGATTCCATTTTCTTAGCCTTCTCCTTGGCCAGGGGTTGCCTAAAGCAATCTCACCCTGTTTTCCTCTCCTCCACCCAATCAATTTTCCACCATTACAGTACCAGCCACACACAAACAGCACTCTCTTGATATTTTCTCCCAAGCATCCTCTGTGGACTGGCTTGCCTCCTTCCCCTCCCCCCACTTCTAGCCTCAACGCATGCAGAAAAGAATCAGTTCTTCAACACCCCCCCATACATACACACACACACACACACACACACACACACACACACACACACACCCTTTTCCTATCTCTGGCCAGCAGCTAAAGAAAAACACTCCCCCTCCCTGATGTTCTGAGATGGGTGGGACAGTGATGGAGACAATGAAAGCAAAAAAACCGAAATGGTTATTTCTTGATTTCCTGTGTCAGCAGCCCTAACAAAAAAGGGCAGGGCACCTCGCCTAGTCAGGAAGGATGGCATTGTAAGATGGGGGGAGAGGACAGGATAGAGAAGGGGAGAGAGAAAAGAGAGCGCAAAATGGAGGGGAGTAGATAGGGAAAGGATTTGAAACAGCAAGGGAGAGTATTAAAAAGGGAGGGGAAAGCAGAAGTAGCTGTAATAGGGAAGGGCAGTCTAAAGCAGCTGGGAGGGGGAAATTCTGCGGGGAGAGGTAAAAACAGAGGGGTGAAAGAGAAAGAAGTGGGGCAGAAAGGAGCAAGATTTAAGTCATGATGTAGGAAGGAGATGAAAGTGTATGAGGTGAAAGGAAAGAGAAAATATGGGGGAAATTGATCAGTACAGTACTCAAATTTCAAGGAGGGGCAGCCTCCCTCCCTCTTAGTTTTTGCATTGCTCTTTTTAGAAGGCTAGAGAGGGAAGAGAAGCATGATTTGGCTAAAACAGGAGGGACCCAGGGTTGGGGATTTTATTCAAAGGTTCCTCCGTCCCCCATACCTGAAACACACTGAAATGTTTTTCTTTTTTTTTGCCAACAATTTGTTTTTTTAGAAAAAGAGATGATATGGGGGGGATAGATATCTAGATGGGAGAAGTGAGGAGAGAGTATTTTAAGGTGGGGGGTAGAAAATGATTTAAAAAGGGAGGAGCATGTGAAGGGGCGTAATGGAGGCTTCTGTGGGGGTGGCAGAGGAAGAAAGGGGGTTAGGAGCACCTAAAAAACAGGGCCGTAGGGAGAGAAACAGGATTGGCTGATGTTGAAAGTTTAGAAAATACTGATTAAAAGACAAGGGCTTAAGGTGATTTAACAAGGGCCTGGAGAGATCGTAATGGGGCGGGGGGGTTGGAATAGGGTCTCCGCGGAGAGATTTGACGGGACTGCATGCACAAGATCAGTGATTGGGAGGTGGTTGGGTTTTTTTAAAAGATTGGATGATTAAGGCCTGATTTTCGGCGTAGGGAAATGAACAAGGTTTCCCGATTTTACAGGATTAACCGAATGAGGCCTGTTTTTTTGCGGGGTGGGTGGGAAGAGTATGTGATGGGGACGGGTCTCCCCCCCCCCCGATCGGGTCAGTAAGGCCTGTTTTTCAGGGTGGGGATGTGAACAGGGGCTGTCATGGGGCTTGGGGGGGGGGTTAGGAACGGGGTGAACGAGGCCTGTTTTTTCAGGGTGGGGATACGAACTGGGTCCGTAATAAGGACGGCAAGCAAAGCTGTAAAGGGTGGGGTGGGGGAACGTGATTCGGATCCCTGCGAGGAAGATTTCGAAACAACGCGCCCCCCTCCAATAATACTACACATTATGCTTTCCTCTCTTTTTCTCTCACCTTCCTCGACGGTCGTTGCTCATCCACGGCCTCCGCCGCCGCCCCCAGCCAATACGCCCTCCTCTCCTCCTTTCTCCCTCCCCGCCGGGCGGGCGACCCCCTCGTAAGACCCCCGCCGAGAGGCGCCGGTTCTCCTCCTCCTTCTTCCTCCTTCCAGTCAATTCAGTCCGTCAGGCCAGCCAGCGGGGCAGGAGGCAGCGTCGAGGGAGGAAGCAGAGAGGAGGAGGAAGAGGAAGAGGAGGAAACCGGGGGGAGGTATGGAGGAGGGGGGGACACAGAAAGAGAAATAAACCGGGAGGGGGAGGAGGAGGAAGCCCCTACTGCTGCTGCTGCCGCCTCGTCGCCGCCGCCGTCCGTCCCGCGCTGCGCTTGGCAGCCGCTCCGTTTCCTCACGAGGAGACGCACCGAGGAGGAGGGGGGGGGGAGAGAGAGAAAAGAGGGAGGGCGGCGGCTGCACCACCAACAGGAACGTCGAATCAAGAGGAGGCGGGCGGGCGGGCAAGGGGTCCCCTGAGGGAGTCGCTCGGGCGGGCAGGTTTTGTTATGTGTGGGAGGTTGTTTCCTCCTCCTCCTCTCGGTTTTTCTTTTTTTCTTTCTCTTCGCGGTCCTCCGTTTTTTGTTTTAAAAAAGCTATGGTGGGTGGGTGTGGGCTCAGCCGCTCAGCTCCCGCTCGCGGCCATAGGGAAAGCAGCGGAGTCTCGGCTGGCTGGGTTGGGCGCGGCAGGCGAGGGTAGGCGGCAACTCCCCGCTTGCTTGCTTGCTTGCTTGCTTGCTTCCTTTCTCTCTCTCTCTCTCTCTCTCTCTCTCTGCCTCTCGCTCGCTCGCTTCCCCGCCCTTGCGGCCCGGCTGGGAAACCCCGAGCACGGCCGTTTGGCCTGCCTGGGTTCGTTCTCTCTCTCTCTCTCTCTCTCTCTCTCTCTCTCTCTCTCTCTCTCTCTCTCTCTCGACTCCCCCTCCCCCCGTCTCGTGCCGCCTCTTTCCTGGAACTGAAAACCAGGCAGTTTGAGGTACTTTTTTTAATAAATAAAAAAAATCAAAAATAATATAATCAAAGTTTAAATAAGTCACTTCATGCTGCTTTGGGGTTCTTTTCTCCTTTTGGGTCATGCCAACCCCCGGCCTTTCTCACAGGCTGCGTGTGAGGCGATTTTGTTACACTAGTCGTTTCCAATAAATAAAAACGTCATGATTAGGAAGGAAGGAAGGGGGCGGGAAAGTTAAAAGGAGCCCCTTCGTGGTGGTGAAGGAAGGCAATATGGGTGGTCTTTGTAGGGTTGCCATGTTGTCCTCTTTCTCCAGGACACGTCCTCTCTTTTTTTCCCCCGGGGTAAAATTTGAGGCAAATTGCCTTTATTTGCTTTGAATGGCCGTCATAGCGCCCTCTTTTTCTTTTTTCCTTCAAAATAGGGCAACCCTACCTTTTGGTTCCCAGTACTTAACAATCTTGCTCACAGACAAAACCAGGCTACGTGAGGGGATTCGTTTATTTTGGGGGGAGGGGAGTCATTTGTGTGAAAGGAGATTTTTTTTGTTTCGTTGTGAATAAGAAAGTTATTGTAGTAAAAGTTAAAAGTTACTTAACGGCGATTCCAAATATAAGTGGTTCTTTCTCCTTTTGGCCCGCCCCCAATCCGAAAACCAAGCTATGTGAGGTGTTTTGTTTTGTTTTAAGAGAAATGGATTTCCCCCCTTTTTAACATTGTTGTTAATGACAAAAGTGTTTTGTTTTGTTTTTTTAAAAAAGTCACTTCATGATGATATTGAAACATGTCATATCTCTCCCTTTTCTCACAGGAACCCAGACTGTAGAGGTTTGTGTTTAGAAAAAAATGATGATGATAAACTTAAGTCACTTCATGATGATTTGAAACATAGTTTAAAAAAAAAGATTAAAAATGAAATAATGTTGGGGAGAGTGAATGAAAGGACAGGCTACGTATTGAAAGGAAGAACACCACCTCACAATGTGCAAAGATGGCATAAAAGGGGGGAAATGATAAACAGAGAAAATAGCAAAAGGTTAAAGAGTGGTCTTTAACATAGATTTGGCCAGTTGCATTTTATACCTATCCATCCCTAAGACTTTAAAGAGAAACAAAGAGATTGTCAACAATGAAAGCAGGCTGTCAGATTATTTGATTTTTACACTGATTTAAAAAAAAAAGTTTTAAATATATGCTGGGTTGAATCCAAATTTAGTTATGCTTATACTCATTAGCAGGGGTTCTGAAAGTGCTGTACCTGGCCCCACAGCCAGTAGGTCCCCTATTTGCACTTTAATTTAAAACAAAATCCCAAGTCTCTAGTCCTCTTAAAAAGAAAGTTATGAAGCAAAATATGCAGATAACCTTTGGAGTGATTTTAGTTAGATGGCCCAGCCTGACTGCTTCCACCTTTCCGTGTTTTTAGCCAATGAGTAAATGAGAGGTAGAATTGATGAGTGAATCGTTTGGACACCAGGGTCATGAAGAGCTGCTATATATTTTTTCCACATCGTTTTCTAGTCTATTTGTCATTTTCTAGACATCTATTTGTCATTTTCTAAAATCTCTATAGAGTGCCCTTCCTTTTCACCTAGCTACCAGGATTACTACACAATAAGTTCAGGTGGACGTTAAAGAATTCCCAATAGCAAATACAAACTTTGCAAAGAGTCTTAGGCATGTCTCTTGTTGTGCAGAACCTAAAGCCAAACACTCATTAAGAATCCACTGTATACAGTTCACTTACAGTACAATGCTATGCATATCTACTTAAAAGTACGTCTCTTTGTGCTTAATGGGGTTTACTTTGGGGTATGCTAGAATAGTTGCCTTGGCTTTAGTTTAGGATTGGCACTGTGGGAAAATGGGGTTCTTGTGCCTTTAGCAACTGTGTCACAGGTAGAATTTCATGAAAGCCTCTTCTAATATGGGAAAAGCTTCGCTTGTTCATTCTGTCCATCAGACTTTTATTAGCTGTGTGTGCCCCTGATTTGTACAGGAACAAAACATATGCAAATCTTATGCAAGTCTGTCTGCTTTTGCAAGTAGGTTGTAGAGGAATAATCCACAAACATTGTAGTAGACATGGTTGACACCGCTGCCCTCTAGTCCACTCTAAGCATGGCTAAGAATGGTTTGAGCTCAATAAGAATATATACAGCCAAGAGATCAAAACAAAATGCAAGATTAAAAGGTTAGGCTGTGATCTTGCACTCACATAAATCTTCTCTACATTTATTGTGGGGTGGGGGGGAATCATAATTTTCAGCACTGGCTACGTGCCAAATTCAAAACTAAAATAAAATCAGTGAGCGATCAGCAATTATTGGGAAGAGAATCTAGCCCCACTGCCATGGCTCATAACACAGCTTTCTTCAGTTGCATGTTGATAATGAAATCTTGAGAACAGAACAAAATAATTCTTTATCTGGTTGCTGTTTCTTTTTAAATGAGTCACCTTATAATAAAAAGTTATGAATAGCAAAGTTGAATTATTAATAGCTCCCCCAAATCCAAAAAGAATGGATTGCTTATCTCTCACCATTCCCTCTGTTTCGGTGTGCTACATCTGGACAAGTCTGGATCTTTATGTGTCTCAGAAGCAACCATAATGATGACATCAATTATTGATAGATGATTTTGTGTGAAAAAACACATCCCGCCATTTGGGGAAGCTGAAATGCAGCAAGGAAGCAAGCAGCCATATATGACTAATTCTGAGTATCTTGCAGAAGTCCTGTAAGCTATTTTTCAGGATGAAATTAAGCTGGTATAGTTTGGATTTTTAATGTCAATTGGTAACCTCTTTAAAATAAATTTAATCCCAACCTCACCTTTTGGTGAAATGAACTGGACTCTGTATTTGATTTTACTGCACTGTTACCCTGGAGAGAGCCCTGCCTGAAACCCCAGAGAGCTGTTGCCAGTCAGTGTAGACAGGACTGAGCTAGATGGATCAATGGTCTGACTCAGTATAAGGCAGCTTCCTGTGTTCTGTTCCTCAGATCTTCCAGGATGGAGCAGGCTGTAAGTCTGAATACAGGGGGAAATGATTCTATTTTTCAGCTGAAGCTGTGTTTTTCAACAGGGCATTTTAAAAGTAATAGACTGCAAGGTGGGAGCCCCCAGCCTGTAAGAGAGCCCCCTCTGCCACCTGAGAGTATCTGTAGGAAAGGAAGTTGTCTTTCAGATATTTTGGGACTCACTACTAGAAAGCACTTGTTGACTATGAGCAACTGTGTAAATTGGAAGGACTAATATGAAAAGTGAACAGTATTGTAAAAAAAGGTAAAGGTACCCCTGCCTGTACGGGCCAGTCTTGCCAGACTCTAGGGTTGTGCGCTCATCTCACTCTATAGGCCAGGAGCCAGCGTTGTCCGCAGACACGTCCGGGTCACGTGGCCAGCGTGACGAAGCTGCTCTGGCGAGCCGGCACCAGAGCAGCACACGGAAACGCCGTTTACCTTCCCGCTAGAAAGCGGTCCCTATTTATCTACTTGCTCCCAGGGGTGCTTTTGAACTGCTAGGTTGGCAGGCGCTGGGACCGAGCAGCGGGAGCACACCCCGCCGTGGGGATTCGAACCGCCGACCACGCGATCGGCAAGTCCTAGGCACTGAGGTTTTACCCACAGCGCCACCCGCGTCCCACCGAACAGTATTGTAGGAGAAAATAAATGCTAGACCTCATATATCAAAGACTTCAAGGTCTAACCCAGAGATGGAGCACCCGTGCTAGGAATGGTTGAACACCCTCAGTTGATTTTCATCCATGCATGCATACGTACAAAAGAATTCTGTCCCATCCTGATTCCATGCAGATTTTTAGGGGAAATCCTAAAAAAAATCCATATGGGGGACGGGTCTTTCCAGGGGTAAATGTAGACACTGCACTTAGAAGGTGATCAGAGGGCTGCTTTCATTCTTATGTAACAGTTTGAAGTTTTCTGCCAGACAGAAAAGCATTTTTATTTTATTTTTAATACTCCAGGAAGTAGCCCCATGTTGCTTCCTGGTTAACTGTATGTAGTACAGTATGTACAAGAGGATTTTATACAGGGGTTGGAAATGGCTGCCTGCATCAGCATTGATGGCTCTTAGTCATTTCCTTAAATGGAAGGAGCCCTTTTGTTCACCACTCCAGATCCAAGTTAGGGATGGGTGAATCAGAGGCGGATTTAGGAGAATGCAACTGGTTCACCTGCAATGGACACGAAGCCAAGAGGGTTGCGCAATAATGACTTCAAACGGAAGGCGAGAGGTGGGGGGATTTTGGCGTTGCACAAGGCGCTGCTGAAATTTGCAAGCCCAAAATCTGCCACTGGGCAAATGTTTCAGTTTCTCATTTTTCCAGTGGTTCAGTTCTCCACATTTCTACACCAGTATGCAATTTAAGAAAAGAAAAAAAGTATTTGTGAAGGTTCATCATCAGCATTTCCCCTACCATGCATTTTTTGTATGCAATTTTGCCTAATATATCCATTTTTACAAAACAGTTTCCCCATATATAATGCATTTAGTAGGATGTTTTGACTAATACATACATTTATATGCACACTGTACCTCCTTGCATGCATTTTTGTGCTCACTGCAAAATCTGGAAAAGTGCAAGTTTCAAAGGATAGCCGTTTTCAGTTCTTGTTTTGTTTCATAATGGGGCACATTAGGTAGGTTCCCCTTTAAATGTGAACAGCATCAAAATTATCCCCTACATCTCTAACCCATGTGAACCAACAGATACGTGGCCACATCCAGGGCTGGCCCACCCATGAGGCAAGGTGAGGCAACTGTCTCAGGCGGCAGGATCCACTAGGGTAGCAGGTCCGGATTTTGATGTTCCTTCCCGCTTTGTTCCTGATATAGATCTTCCCTCACACCTTCTTCCTTGGTGGGGAGTGGGGTGCCATTTTGGGGTCTACCTCAGGTGCCAAAATGTATTGGGGCCAGCCCTGCCCATATCACAGAGCCAGTTGAAGTCATGTTTCTTCTAAAAAGATGTAAGGGTAGTATAGTACTAAGGTGATCCATACCACTGGAGATTGCATTACTGTTCTGTTCCCCCCCCCTTTAAATTTTCTGAAAAAGACAGGAAGCAACACAGGATGGGGGACAGGGTAGACACCTAAGGAAAACAGCCATTTGATGATGACATCATAACATAGATTCCCCACGAAATCTGAGTGAGCAAATTGGAATTCCCACAGTAAGCATCTAGTATGGAAGCATCTTAAGTGGAAAAGGTTATGAAAGAAAGTATTACACGCTCCAGGGAAAGGAACCAGCTCTTTTCAGCACTGGCATGCACTACGCTTTCTAAACAATCCATAAACTCCTGCTTCTGGGCAAAACTGAATAAAACTGCATCATGCTTTAGGAAGGGCTCAGAAGGCAGATTTTAGAGGGCACATCGTTAGCACTTTAGGGTTTTTTTAAAAAAATTTTTTAAAAGCCTAATTCTCAGCCATTAAACAATATTCAGCTAGCACAGGAGGAAGAAAAAAGGTGGGAGTAACTAATTCAGTCTCCCTAGTTACATTCTTAAAGTCTACATTCCCCCCCCCTTTCAGCTTGACTGTTTCTTATGCAACAAAGGGGTTATTTTAAACACCTGAAAATAGAGAATTTAAGAGATTAGCAACAATCTTGATCATGAGAAGTTCTTCAGAGCTGATGTGCAGAGAAAGAGCTTCTGAGTGTAATGGAATATTTTGGAGAAGCTGAAAGGCACCTGAATTCTAATGCACTCCCCATAAATTTAGTCATATCCACACCATACATTTAAAGCACATTTCTAACACTTCATGTCTCCCTCCTTCAAAGAACCCTGTGAATTGTAGTTTGCCTCGCACAACACCTGTAACAAACTACAGTTCCCATAATTATGGGGGGGGAGCCATTTGGTTTAAATGTATGGTTCCTGACCAGATTGTTCCTCTAGTTAACCCATCTAATAAGCACAAGGAAATTTTAAAGTACCGTGTTCAAAACACATCATTTCAGGTAACCCATTAGAATGCACAAGTGGGAGCTGCAAACAAATATTACAGTGTGACATGCTTTTGTTGAGGATCCCAACCAAGCAGCCACACCCTTCCCCAGGATACTCCATTCCATTCTGCTTCTCACCCTGGTCTGCAACTGACACTCACCATCCACTGAATACAGTCTTCACTGGGCTGTTTTAGAGGGTTTCTTGTCACTGGTTCTCTCTCTCTCTCTCTCTCTCTCTCTCTCTCTCTCTCTCTCTCTCTCTCTCTCTCACACACACACACACACACACACACACTTGCCTACAAAATGGCCATGCCCTGTTTTCATACCCAACCCCCAGTTTTTATAACAACTTCTGGAAGTCCACAGGTTCCCCCATCTCAGATATCGAGACACAAGACACTTGTCAAGTCAGCTGCATCTTTAGTGGGGGATGGAGACATTTTTACCTTCAGGTTGTGGGCCAATGGAGACTAGTCCATTGGAGCAAATGGGTCACTGCCCCACCAACCTCAGCCTGACCTCAGTTCCCTCCCTCCTTCCTAACTACCTTTTTTCTTCCAGCCAACAGAGGGGGTGAAACTGGCTGTCATCTTCCTCCTCCTCATTCTCAGTGATGCCCTTGTAGAAACCAGCAAGGAGGATGAGGAAGGGGAGAAAGCAGAAATGGTTGGCTTCACCTGTCAATGGCTCTGGATCCACCTGCTGTTGGGCTCCCTGCCTTCTGCCTCACCAGTCGCAATGGGTGCCAGTCACCGCTACTGTGGCTAAATTACAGTCATGTACAGTCAAGGGAACCCTTGAGGACAATGCTTTTTCTTCGCAACTTTCCAGCACAGGGGGCCTGATCCAGATTGGTACCCTTACATGGGGGCTGGCTGGGCTTTTAAAAGCCTATGCATGATACTGCTGCTGTGCTGTTACTGAACTGAGTATGCATAAGTGCCTAAGAAGAGACTGCTGGATCAGGCCAATGGGCCATCAAGTCCAACATCCTGTTCCCATAGTGGCCAACCAGAGGCCTATGGGAAACCCTCAAGCAGGATTCGAGCAAAAGAGCACTGTCCCCTCCTGTGGTTTCCAGCAACTGGTATTAAGAAGCATTACTTGCCTCCGACCGTAGCAGTAAAACCTAGTAATCGGGGTTATTAGCCATTGATAGCCTTATCCTCCATGAATTTGTCTAATCATCTTTTAAAGCACCCCAACTTGGTGGCCATCACTGTCTCCTGTGGGAATTAGTTCCATAATTTGACTATGTGATGTGTGAAGCAATCCTTTGTTTTATCTGTTCTGAAGCTTCCAACCTTCAGCTTCACCGGATCTCCAAATTTCCAGTGTTAGGAGAGAGAAAGGAAAACCTTTTTCTATCTACCTACCCCATGCCATGCATAACATTATAAACTTCTATCATGTCACGTCTTTCTTTATTGCTTTTAAACTAAAAAATCACAAATGCTGCAACCTTTCCTCATAGGGGAGTTGCTTCACCACCTTGATAATTGTTGTTGCCCTTTTCTGAACCTTTCCCAACCCTCCTCAGAAATATCCTTTAAAAGTATAGTGTATATTTTGAGGCTATTCCAGCAGCAGCCTGTAACACCTTTGTTTCAGCTTTGTTTTTGTTCAAGGGAGCGTGTCTCTCCCCACACATACACACCCTGGCCATGCTCCCAAACAGCATGAGATGTTCTGCACACTCTCCTCGTCCTCCAGGATCCAATTACAGCGCAGGCCCGGCTTCTCATCAACAAGGGAACCCTGTTCAGCCTCTCGAGTCAGCACCTGTTACTTCACAAATGAACTTGTAAAATGGATGTTTCCATGCAACAGAGCATACATGGAGCAAAAACTTCTTCTAAGCTGCCACTCCAGGGATCAGGCAACCAAACAGTTGCATGGTGAAGCAAAATCATTAGCCAAAGAGCTTGAGCAAGACTCCTGTGGGAGTCATTAAAATAATCACTTATTAGGGGGGAGAAACGTTTAGATTGAGACACCAAATGTAAAAGTGTTGTGTGTGCTTTTAAAAAAGTTAAACAAGTACTGGGGTAGCCACTCTCCACTTTGGAGAGGAGTAACCTTTAAATAGCAGTGGTGCAGAGTTTTGCCATTAAATTATGCATAGGGCCCACTTAGCTGAGATGGCTTTTAGAAGGTGGGTAGGGACGTCATAGGTATAAAATCATGAATGGAAAAAGTGAATAGAGAGATTTCCCCCCCCCAAAAAAAATCCCCTCATAGTACAGTGGTACCTCGGGTTACATACGCTTCAGGTTACATACGCTTCAGGTTACAGACTCCGCTAACCCAGAAATAGTACCTCGGGTTAAGAACTTTGCTTCAGGATGAGAACAGAAATCATGCTCCAGCGGCGCAGCAGCAGCAGGAGGCCCCATTAGCTAAAGTGGTGCTTCAGGTTAAGGACAGTTTCAGCTTAAGAACAGACCTCCGGAACGATTTAAGTACTTAACCCAAGGTGTTGTTGTTTAGTCGTTTAGTTGTGTCCGACTCTTCGTGACCCCATGGACCAGAGCACACCAGGCACTCCTGTCTTCCACTGCCTCCCGCAGTTTGGTCAGACTCATGTTTGTAGCTTTGAGAACACTATCCAACCATCTCATCCTCTGTCGTCCCCTTCTCCTTGTGCCCTCCATCTTTCCAAACATCAGGGTCTTGTCCAGGGAGTCTTCTCTTCTCATGAGGTGGCCAAAGTATTGGAGCCACTAAAACCTGAACTAAAAACCTGATTAACCAAACAAAACAGAAATGTTGAAAGAGTAAAGAAAGTATGTCTTCAAACCACACATGATTAACCTATGGAATTCACTACCACAAGATGAAGCAATGACCACCAACTTGGATGGCTTTAAAAGGGGGCTGGACAAATAAATAATGATATAGCCATCAGTGGCTTCTCACCAGGCTGCCTGTTTTCTCTCTCTCTACTGTCCAATGCATTAGGCCCCTGAACTCCAGTTGTTGGGAGTCACAAATGAGAAGAGCACTGTTACACTCAGGTCCTGCTTTTGGGCTTCCCCTTGGGGCATCCGGTTGGCCATAGTGAAAACAGGACCCTGGAGTAGATAGGCCTTTGGTCTGATCCAACAGGCCATAGCAAAGACCCGTTTGAAACCCCAGAGAGCTACTGCCAGTCAGTGTAGACAATGCTGAGCTAGATGGACCAATGGTCTGACACAATGTTAGGCAGCTTCCTATGTTCTTATGAACTGCCTCTCGTCTATTTTAATGTCTTATACCATGAGGCAAATCTCCTTTTTGCACATCCAGCCCAGCTTTAAAAATCTGCTGTCTTTAAAACCTCCTGTTTTTCAAATTCTCCACTTCTTCAGTCTCATAATGTGATTTTACCCTTTATCGCATTAATTCAGTTGTCATTATACTAAGATTGAAACTAGCTCTGCAACATAAAGTAATAAAGCAGATGGCAAGCACTATCCTTTTTCTCATACACACACAGAATACCCCTTCTAAGATAAAGATGGCTGTTATACACAGATGCCTATGGATGAATGTTTTTGGCTTTAAAAACATACCTTAATTTATTTGCTTTGGGCCTAGTAAAAAAACCAAACTTGCACATACACTAAAATGCATGTACACAATTATGTGGTGGCTAGTGGTGGACTTTAGACAGGATTCTTCAAATCTCCACTCAGCTATGAGGTGAAGGTAAAGGACCCCTGGATGGTGATGTCCAGTCAAAGGCGACTATGAGATTGTGGCGCTCATCTTGTTTTCAGGCCAAGGGAGCCAGTGTTTGTCCACAGACAGCTTTCTGGGTCATGTGGCCAGCATAACTAAACCATTTCTGGTGTAACGTGCAACGTGACAGAAACCAGAGCACACGGAAACACTGTTTACCTTCCTGCCACAGCCGTACCTATTTATCTACTTGCACTAGTGTGAATCAGGTGGGCTATCCCATGATTCAGCTGTTAAAAAGTGCAATGACTGAGCTAACATGTTGCCCCAGTAGCATCAGACCAAGCCATTTAGAAGCATGACTGGCTGTGCATGATGCAAATCAAGGCGAACATAGAGACTATTGTGTCTTCGGTAGGTTTTTTTGCAGTGCTGGTGCCAGGCAGGATTTGCATTCTGTTAATATCACATCAGCAAACACAACTCAGTGGATTGTTGGCCTCTGCCATTTGCATGCCTCTGTGGTTTTCAATGCAACATAGCTACATACCCTTTTAGTAGTACCAGCACCAGAATTCAATTATTATTCAACTGGTATTGCTATTGCTTACTGTTCATTTACTACTCATTGTGGGGAGAGCACAAGAAAGAATTGAAATGTTGTCATTCCTAAACAGAGGAGCTTACTAGATCCTGAACACAGAAAGCTGCCCTATACTGAGCCAAACCAGTGGTCCACCAACTAGGATTTCAGACAGGAGGCATTCTCAGTAGTGCAAACCTAAGATGAACATAAAGAGAACCCTACTGGATCAAGTCAAAGGCCCATGTCGTCTGGTATCCTGTTCTCACAGTGGCCAACCAGATGCCTATTAGAAGAAGCCCAAAAGCAGGATAGGACGCGGGTGGCGCTGTGGGTTAAACCACAGAGCCTAGGAGTTGCTGATCAGAAGGTCGGCAGTTTGAATCCCCGCAACAGTCCCTGCTCCTGCTAACCTAGCAGTTTGAAAGTACATCAAAGTGCAAATAGATAAATAGGTACCGCTCTGGCAGGAAGGTAAACATCGTTTCCGTGCGCTGCTCTGGTTCGCCAGAACCGGCTTAGTCATGCTGGCCACATGACCTGGAAGCTATACGCCGGCTCCCTCGGCCAGTAAAGCGAGATGAGCGCCACAACCCCAGTCGGCCACGACTGGATCTAATGGTCAGGGGTCCCTTTAAAAGCAGGACCTGAGTGCAACAACACTCTGCCCACTTGTGATTCCCAGAAACTGACATTCAAAGACATATTGCCTCTTATAGGGTTTCTTGTGTGCCATTCACCACAAGGTCCCAAGGTGGGTTACATGATAAAAATGCAACATCAAAATCAGTGAATCAGGTGGCCACACAGGCATGGCTTGAGTGCAACAGCGCTCTCCCTTCCTGTAGTTTCCAGCAACAGGTATTCAGAAGCATTACTGCCTCCAACAGCGATAGTAGAAGATAGCCACCAGTGTTAGTAGCCATTTGTTGGGGCCAAACAGCTCCTAGCTGGAGGGCTGTGGGCCAGCCAAAATTTGTTACCCTGCAACAGTGGGGAAGGTTTGGTCCTCCAGTTGTTCTTGGACTCTGAATGCCGGTTGCTGGGATTTGTAGTTGGAGAGAGTTGTTGCACTCAGGTCCTACTTGTGAGTTTCCTGTAGGCAACCCGGTTGGCCATTTCCCATAGGATGCTGGACTAGATGGCCATTGGCTTGACCCAGCAGGCTCTCCTGATGTTATGTTATCTGTAGACAGCTGAAAATCCAGGAATTTGCCTTTCTGCCTGTCCAAGTATTCTGTGGGACATATTTCTGGTGATCCCACAGAAGTGGGGCCTGTCCTGTTGTGCATCTCCCAACCGCCAAGAAGCAGTAGCTGGCAGATCTGTGCCGAGGCACGGCAGAGCTCCCTGACATTTGCTATCGCTTGTGTCACGCTATTTATTATTTAGTAGGCCCTAGCAGCAGGAGCATGCTCAGTGGGGCCTTGCGCACGCAGGTGTGTGATTTATTATGTCTCTTTGCATGAGTGGGTGGCATGGATGCATAAATGGCAAGGGTGGAAAACACACTCCCCACCCCCCACCTCGCTTATTTCTTGTTTATTCGTTTTTAAATTCTAGGTGTTAAGCAGTCCCGTAAAAGCTTTCATCTCCTTACTAATGCTTTACATTCATTGCTATCAACCCAATTTAGGAAATAAAAAGAAATGGAGATCAAGCATCTGTTAGTAGGTCCCTGCCTCTGCTACCCTGTGGATCTCACTGTGGTTTCTTGGTTACATTAATTCGCATACTTGCAACCCCTTCCACCTTTGCATTTTAAAAATAGCCGGCCAGTTTTCTTCATTTTATGAATTTGGAGAACAGATGTCCATAAATGTGCTCATTAGATGTTAGTCATTCTGTTCTATCCAGCAGTGATAAATGCATTGATGTGGTTTCGGGTACCAAATACCAGCATAAAACACTCTGGGTTGTATACAGTGTTAGTCCTACAGAAAGAAGAGCCATTGAAATTAATGGACATTGCTAACTTAGGTCCATTAACTTCCATGGGTCTACTCTAAGTGAAACTTAGTTGGAGGCAACCATCGATTGAGACCATCTATGGCCAAGAACATAAGAAGAGCCCTGCTGGATCAAGCCAATGGCCCATCTAATCCAGCATCATGTTCTCACAATGGACAACCAGATGCCTGCAGGAAACTCAAGGAGGACCTGAGCACCAAGCACACTCCCCTCCTGTGGTCTCCAGCAACTGGTATTTGGAAGCATTGCTGCGGCTACTAAGCTATGGTGGGCTGCATGCAACTAAGTCTTAGACTAAACATATTGAAAGTAGTGGTACTAAGTGAGTCCTGCCTATCACTTTCAATGGGTTTACTCTGAGTAGGACTAACTGGAGACAGCCCAATAGGTATCTTCAACCTCTGCTGTTGGAGGCAGGATATCTCCAAATACCAGTTTGCTGTGGATCACAAGTGGGGAGAGTTGCTGTTGCACTCAGGTCCTGCCTGTGAATTTCCCACTGAGTCATCTGGTTGGCCACTGTGATATGAAATTGCAGGACCAAATGGGCCTTTGGCCTGATCCAGTAGGTTTTTATGGCTTAGTGCAGGAATCACTGCATGAACATTGGTTGTCCCTGATCCTGACCTCAACACATTCCTCTGAAGGGTTCAACAGGGTATAGGCAGGTATGGTTGCAGAGTACAGTGTCGGTCCCTTTGCTGGGTCCCCAATTTACTGAGAGGACAAAGAGCAGCGTTTCCCAGGGGGTACTCAAGGGTACGCAGTACCAGCACCTCTATTTTGTTGTTGTTAAAAAGTGTGGCACTTACTGCAACAACTTCATGGTTAGTACTGGCACCTATTTTTCTAGAAAAAAAGCACTGACCGAGAGTCACATATACATTTTGGGTTACTTATATGTGTTGTTTTCCTGATGCATGTTAAGAGCGGGGGAATTGGGTTCTCCAAATGTTACTGGACTATAACTCCCACTTATGGCTGACTGTTGGCCATGGTGGCTGGGGTTGATGGCCATTAGATGCCAACAACACCTTGAGGACTACAGGTTCCCCATCTCTGATAGATGTACTCCCACCCTAGGATCAACTGGTAAAGCAGGCATAGGGAACCTTTGGCCCTCCAGGTGCTGCTGAAGTATAGCTCCCACCATCCCAGGCCATTGGTTATGATTGCTGGAGCTGATGGGAGTTGTAGTTCAGTAACATCTGAAGAGCCAAAGGTCTCCCATCTCTGTGGTAAAGGGTGGAGTATAAATCCCATAAATATAAACAAGCATCTGGCCATGTGGAAGGAGATTATAAGGGTTGTAAATATTGGTGATTTCCCCCCTAGGAGTTTATCATTAAAAAGAGGGAAACGCTTAATGGAATTGAGTGGGGAGACTCAGGCTCTAGAAGGAGAAGCAACTGGAAAGGATGTCTTTGGGCAGGAAATGTGCCTTGGGTGTCCACTTATGCATCACCACACAGGAGGAAATGCATCACCAGATGAGGAAAAGGACCAGAAAGGGCACAGGGTTTACATAAAAGTTCCACATGCCAACTTTGCTGAGACCCACCTGGTGTGACCTTGCAACCCACCTGGTGTAGATTCATGACCCACTGATTAAAGACCTATAGGTTAGTGGACCTTGAGATGCTAGAGCAGGCATAGGCAAACTCGGCCTTCCAGGTGTTTTTGGCATGCAACTCCCATGATCCCTAGCTAACAGGACCAGTGGTAAGGGATGACGGGAAGTGTAGTCCAAAACATCTGGAGGGCCAAGTTTGCCTATGCCTGTGCTAGAGGAAAGGAAAGGAGATCTCCCATAAGCCTGTAGTTTCTTTCATGTGGAATTTCCGGGTTGTCTCCAACTAAGTCCTTCTCAGAGTAGACCCATTGATCTAAGTTAGTCATGCCTGTCAATATCAATGGGTCTATTCTGAGTAGGACTAGGTTTGGCTACAACCCCAAGTTTTGCCTGCCCTAGACTGTGTTATTCACCTCTGGCCCTATTGGATTGAGAGCTAGACTCCCCACCATTTATTTTTATTAACACTATTTATATGCCACCCTCTCATAAAACATCAGGGCAGTGGACAACACTATAAAAACATTTTTAAAAACCTATTTAAAAAAAATAATAATCAGGACAATCATTAAAATGACTGGATACTCAAGAAAATTTTAAACAACTGCAGAGACTTGTCGGCATAACAAAGTCTTCAGGATATCCCAGAAAGTTAAAGAATGGATCTGGCAACACTAACTGGTTGGGGCTAATCAGGTTTCTGCAGCGAATGGTGCCCATCCAGGTGTTCTCATTGATCAACCTGGGATATAAGGAATCAGGGAGTCCTCAAGGTATCCTCGTCTCAAGTTGTTCAGGGCTTTCTTTATGTGTCAACACAATTTGATCTCTTGGGATGCGTCCTTAAACTCTTCTCCACCTGCTGCAATTTCCCCCATTGGAAGCTGCAAACATGTGCTTAGAACACCAGATGATGGGAAGCAGCTTGTTTTTTTAAGGGAATAACAAGTGGGTAGAGGTGTTACAAGGGACGCGGGTGGCGCTGTGGGTTAAACCACAGAGCCTAGGACTTGCCGATCAGAAGGTCGGCTGTTCGAATCCCCATGACGGGGTGAGTTCCTGTTGCTCCTGCCAACCTAGCAGTTTGAAAGCACGTCAAAGTGCAAGTAGATAAATAGGTACCGCTCCGGCGGGAAGGAAAACGGCGTTTCCGTGCGCTGCTCTGGTTCGCCAGAAGCGGCTTAGTCATGCTGGCCACATGACCCAAAAGCTGTACGCCGGCTCCCTCGGCCAATAAAGCGAGATGAGCGCCGCAACCCCAGAGTCAGCCACGACTGGACCTAATGGTCAGGGGTCCTTTTACCTTTACCTTTTAGAGGTGTTACACCCTCCCCTCCCTGTGAATTCCACCTTCCTTGCTAGCTGCACTGTCAAGACCGGTCTTTGGAGCAGTTATCCAGGGGTCTACTCAACAGAATGAGTGGGCTGGCTTTTTTGGATGGAGTGAAGGAATATACATTACCATGTAAAGAGGAAGTCTCCGTTAGATCATTAATTTCAGAATTATGACACATTGCCATCCCAAAAGCCCCCCTGGAAGACTGTTACACCCAAAGTCTAAAAATCACCTAACAGGACCACCATCCCTCACTTAAGTTTCTCGGACACGCACTAGCAGAGGAACATGATAAAAGACACAACGCTGAATAAATCTTTACAGCGAAGTTAAATGCAATAGAAGGTGATCATAGGACACGGGGCTTGCCCATGTAGTACATCTCATGCAGGATGTATCCAACCGATTCTGATTTTTATTTTTTGAATTAAGAGGAGAGCTAAAGTTGTGTCTTTTGCTCCTGCCATGTACACTCACAGACACCCCCCCCCATGCGCCACTGCCTCCTCTTGTCGGCTTCTTCTAGCCAGTTCTCCCACCACAGGGACCTGAGCAAGCAAACATACCCAGCCAGCATCACACAATACTCGTGCATGCCAAAGAATCACTGTTGCAAGATGACGCAATGATGAACTAAGTGGTGCAATGGAGGGATGTGTGAGTGCATAGGAGATCCTGCATAGGCAGCAATGCCCAACAGCTTACCAGCAGCATTTCTAAAAATAAACAGTATGATTTATTATTCCCCCTCCCTCAATGCCACATTCCCTTGAGGTGGCTGCACATGGCAGTCTTATATTATTCTGCTGCACTCTGCGCAAATGTGGTCCCCCCCCCCACTGCATCAGACCCGAGGATGGGATAGGAAGGATTCCCAAAGGTGTTGTTTACATTACAGAGGGCTATTTATTTCTTGCTTTGATTTATTTCTTGCATTTACAGTATATACATCTGGGTGGCTCACTATTTTTTTTTTAAATACAATAAATTTAAAACAATAAAACCAGTTACAGTGGTACCTCAGGTTAAGTACTTAATCGTTCTGGAGGTCTGTACTTAACCTGAAACTGTTCTTAACCTGAAGCACCACTTTAGCTAATGGGGCCTCCTGTTGCTGCCGTGCCGCCGGAGCACGATTTCTGTTCTCATCCTGAAGCAAAGTTCTTAACCCGAGGTACTATTTCTGGGTTAGCGAAGTCTGTAACCTGAAGCGTATGTAACCCGAGGTACCACTGTATAAGCAAATATAAAACAAGAAGTCCCCCTAAAAGCTAGCAGAGACATAGCAGCATAAAGATCCCTTTCAAGACAGCAAAGGGGAAAAGGAAGCTTTAAAATCTCCAGGAGTGGCACCATTATGCCACAGGGCACTTTAGGAACATAGCAAGCAGACCTGCACTGACTCAGACTATTGCTCCATCCTTCTCAGTATTGTCTACACTGGCTGACAGAGAGTCCCCAGAATTTCGGACCAAGATACATTCCCAGCCATAGGTGTCTGCAGGATCAGACCAAAGTCCCACCAAGTCCAGTCTCCTGTCCTCAAAGTGGCCAATCAGATGGCTGCAGGAAGACCACAGGCAGGGCATGAAGGCAACATCCCTCACTCTCTATTACTCATAAGAATATCTTGGCTGCTGCATCTCGTCCAGCATTCACTTCTCACAGTGACCAACCAGATGCCCATGGGTACAACCAGTGGCGTAGCGTGGGTTGTCAGCACCCGGGGCAAGGCAAGTAATTTGCGCCCCCTAACCCAGGTAGGGGCAGAGAGCTGCGAGTGTGAGCGCGCCCCCCCCAGATGTTGCGCCCGGTGCGGCCGGCCCCCCCCTGCACCCCCACGCTACGCCACTGGGTACAACAGCAATAAATAACAGTGGGTTGCACACCAACTAATTTCTAGTCAAAGTATATCCACTGAAATCAATAAACCTAAGTTAAACATGTCCACCACTTTCAATCTGAGTAGAACTAACCTTTGATATAGCCTAGTATTATTATTTACTGGTGTTTGAAACAGTACAAGGCTTTAAAAAGCAGAACTCATCAAGCAGCAGGATACCAGTAACAGAGGGCCAGTTCTTCAGGTGTTAGGAGAGCTCCTAGGGAAGGCAGATGTTGTTCTAATAAGGCCAAATTTTAAACCGAGCCTTTATATCTCCAAAAACGGCCTGGTGACTCTCCCCAGGAGAGCCCATCTCTCTGATGAGAGTGCAAATAATTTAAACAGCCAGGCACTGTGGCACCACTGAATGGCCTTGGATTGCACAAACTGCAAGGAAATCTCGAGAAAAGGGTGATTTGTGAGCCGATTTAGCCTTCTTTCTCTCAAAAAAGGTCTGAGCCGCTGCTCCCAGTTCAGAATCTGGGGGAAGGGAATTTCATCTCCTCTCAGAGCGGTGTATCCAATGAACAATAAATTTTGAGGTGCTGAGAGACTCACCTGGTTAAGTGATCTAATGACTAGAATACTAGCTATCTAGTATAGAAGTCCTAGTCATCCTATCACATTGATTTCCTCAAGTTGGAGAAGGGTATGTGCATCATCTGGAGATGGAACATTCTCTGTTGTAGTTGGAATTTACATCCTTCATTAAATCCAGGGTAGTAATCGTGGTACCTCTGGGTGCCATCTTGTGGAAGATTAACGACACAGCAAGAGTAGCACGTAAAGGATTTGTTTGCACAATTGGATGGTTATGCATATCCCACCCTTCAAGGTAAAAAACGGCAACAAAAGGTCACATAGAGAAGACTAAAATCAACAACTAAAAATACAACACAACAAACAAGCAGAACAAAAATGGTGGGTAAAGCAACCCCTGGCTTGATGCAGGAAATCCCCAACAGATGAATTCTTATGCTGTGTGTGAAGAACTCCAGTGATATGGGAGACCACCACCCTGTGCTAGGGAATTGGTTCTGGGAAGGGCTATAGCTCAGTGGCTGAGCATCTGCCTTGCATGCAGGAAGTCCCAGGTACAATTCCTGGAATCTCCAGGCAGGGCTGGGAATACCCTCTGCCTGAAAAACCGTACCAATCAGTGCAGACAATACTGGACCAATGGGCCAGCTCAGTACAAGACATTTTCATGGGTTAAGGTGAAGGCCTGTAGCACTGTGGTAGAGCATATGCTTGGCATGCAGAATGTTCCAGGTTCAATCCCTAGCAGGGCTGGGAATGTCCCCCTTCTGAAAAACTCTGGAAAGCCGTTGCCAGTCCATGTAGACAAAACAATGCTAGATGGAGCAATTGTCTGACTTTGTAAGGCAACCTCCTATGTGATTCAGATTTTTTCTAGTTATATGACACATAACACACCTGGATATGCGGCAGCACATTTGGGGAGGGGATGGTGCTTCTCCGGTGCTTTTGGAAAACGCTTGCATCTCGATCCTTCTTAAAAGACCTAATGAGCGCCCACATCTCCAACTAGCCGAACCAGGAGCGAGGCGTGGAACCTAGAGCAGCAGAAAATCTATGTACAAGAGAGAGCAAGAGAGAGCTATTTTTAGCCAGCCGGCGAGTAGGGGGCGTGCGTCTCTGTGTGTACACGCATCACCCATTTCTCCGCACACAACACAATTTTATTCAGACACCTCTCTTGGCAGGCGAAAGTACAGCTGGGGGATGCTTGGGGTTTGGAGGAGCGTTTGCTAGCAGCAGGCAGCTAGAGAGCTGAGCCGGAGGCTGGGTCTCCAAAGCAATTAAAATAAACTGCAGGAGCCAAATAACACCAGCTCACAAGAGCAAATGTAATGCAACAAACCAGACCAAGAGTGGGCAAGCGCTCTCTCTCTCTCTCTCTCTCTCTCTCTCTCTCTCTCTCTCACACACACACACACACACACACACACACACTCCAGTGCTTAGCAATTTCTATTTCTGACATCATACTGAAAAGCAATAACGGCATTCCTCCTTGGTTTAAGAACATTGCCCCACTCCCACCCCCCAAAAAAACTTGGGAAAGAAAAGGCAGTGGCGTAGCGTGGGGGGTGCAGGGGGGGCCGGCCGCACCGGGCGCAGCATCTGGGGGTTAGGGTTAGGGGGCGCAAATCCACGGGTTAGGGGGCGCAAATTACTTGCCTTGCCCCGGGTGCTGACAACCCACGCTACGCCACTGAGAAAAGGGCAGGAGAAGTATGCACCTCAAGGGTCATTTGAATTTTCCAAGGATAGTCCCATTTCTCAGGACTGGTGCTGCCTCTTCAAGGACTTTAAATGAAGGTCAGGCAAATTCAAATAGCAGAAGGCTATCATTGGCTACTAGCCAATTGGCTAGGTTTTCTCCCTCCACTGTCGGAGGCAATATGCCTCTGAATACTAGGTCACAATACTAGGTCACTGGTAGTCACAGACGGGGAGAGCTGCTTTTGTACTCAGGTCGCGCTTGTGGACTTATCATTGGGACATCTGATCGGCCGCTGGGAGAGCCGGTTGTTGGACACAATGGGCCTTTGGCCTCTTTTTGTGTTCTTACAAACTGTTTGCACTTGCCTCTACCCGGCCCTCACATTTCTGGGGGGATAGATATGAGCAGTGTTGGGTAAGTGGAAAGGAAATGTCTCTTGCATGCTTTCTGAGCATCTGTTGGGATCTGCTGAGGCTAAAAGTAGGACCCATCCTCACTTATACTAGCCTGTTCTGTGTGCAGTACAGCACAACTGCAAGCTGGCACACCTCCCTAGGCAGTGAACCAGGGAACCTGTGGCCCTTCAGATGATGTTGGCCTACAATGAGGTTTTAAGCTTGTTTCAGCAACTAAGCTCTTCTTGCATTCTTATGTGACTCTGTCTCAGCCAAATCACCGATCCTATTTTCCCTGTTGGGGAGATATAGGGCATTATCTTTCCAAAAATAATGAACTGAGAGTAGCACTCAGCTTTCAACCTTCTCCTGCGGGTCTCTGAGAGATCCATTTTAATGGGGAGGGACCAAGAGGTCTCTTTTGCATAGGCTTCTAAATGCACACACGGAAATGATAATGCACGACTTGGGAGCAGCATCAGCTCATTGGCACAGCCTGGGCTTTGCATACAGAATCTTCCAGTTTCAATCCCTGGCATCCTCAGTTAGAACAGGGTGGGGAGGGAGCCTGTTTCATCCCATGGGCCACTGGCCCTTCTTAACAACCTGCCAAGGGCCACATGCCAGCAGTCGGCGAAGCGAGGAGCAGAAGTGGGTGGGACAATTGACTGCAATTTAAAAACACCACCCACCATTATTTATTTATATCCTGCCCTTCCTCCCCAAAGGAGCCCAGGGTGGCAAACGCAGCAATGACTAGAACAATTAAAAAATATCTAAATATCTAAAAAAGATGCAGGCTGGGAAAGATCTCTGCTTAAAAGGCTGGTTGGAAGAGAAAGAGATTCAGCTGAGAAGGCCATAGAGAGGGTTTCTGTCTAATATTCAATGCTGATTAAGACCTTTCCAATCCCTGGGCACTGAAACTATTATAAGCCCCCACCCCACTGGAGCCAACTCCAGGGGGTCACAGGTGCTTTGGCACCCACAATAATATATTTGTGAGTGCTGCGGGCCCCCAAAGCCAATGGGCAAAGTTGAAGCCCTTCGTTGAGGGCACCCACAATCTTCAGCGTGGGATGGCACCTATGAAAGCCCCCCAATATATAATTCAAAATAAAAGCAGTACTAAACCAAAACTTACATGTGTGCTGAAATGTGCATGCATGTGTGTCGTGTGCAACACATGACAGGATCCAATTTCCTTGCATTACTTCAATTTACATTAGTAAGGGGGACACACACACAGTTTCAGTGGGGATAAGGAATAAAAAACAAACAAAAAAATGGGGAGAGAGAGTTTGGAGTGAAGTGTAATAAGTCTAACCAAGTTCTAATTTTCCCCATGATAACTACTTTGGTGCTTTTTTAAAAAATATATCAAATTCTTTCAAAAATTTCTCATTTTTTTCATTTTGGTGTCCCAAGTGCATGCACTTCCTGGTGGGAAGAGAGATGGGAAAAAACAGAAGAAAAGTCTGGCTGCTGGATCAGGCCAAAAGCCCATCTAATCTAGTCCAGGATCCTGCTCTTAGCAGCCAACTAGATTTCCATAGGAAAACCCACAAGGAGGACCTGAGTGCAACATCAGCTGTTCCCCCACCTGTGATTCCCAGCACCTGGCATTCAGAGGCTTACTGCAACCAACAATGGAGGGAGAGAAACATAGCCATCGCATCTAGGAGGTGAGAAGGGTAATACAATGGAGGATGTTAGCGGAAGGCAAGGTTGACTGGTCAGAACACAGCAAAGCTCTGTTGCAGGAACTACCAGCTGTGAACTCAAGTGCCTGGTTATGATTGCATATATAGTCCAATGATGGTAAATAAAGTACATGGCTTTGGAAACCCTAACTTTTGCAGAAGCAGGGGGAATATATTGGGGAGGACGTGAGAAGAGCAGGGGTGGGGGGCAGCCCAATGAGGCCTGAGCACGCTCAGGAACAACAGGATGCTGAGCATCTGTTGGCAATTTGGAGGGGGGGGAGGAGGAAACAGAAAATCAGGAAGGGGCTCAAAATGGAAGCTCCTGAAAGGAGGTGGAACTGAGCAGAAGACCAAAACAGCACCAAGCCACACTGCAGCATTTTGTTGCAGTTAGGGATGGGCAAATCCTTCCATTTCAGTTTCTCATTTTTCCGCTCTCAAGTTCACTTCTCCACATTTCCACGTCAGTTTGCAATTAAACGACGGCAAAAGCCCTCATGAAAATTCGCCAGCATTTTCATGCAAAGGTCCCCATTGTGTGCCATTTCCTTTAATATATACGCAATTTTGCAACACAATCACCCTTAATACAGTGTAGTCGTTGTCTTGTATCTTATTTTCACCAATGCATGCATTTTTCTACACACTTTACCCTGCAGTAAGCGTTTTCACACATATTATGTGGTTGGAGCACAGCATTGCAAAATTCAGAGAAGCCTGGATTTCGAAGGATGGCTGCATTTCGATTTTCAGATTGTTCCAGAAAATGTGAATTGAATAGATTTGCCTTTAAATGCATGTGGAATCAAATCTCTCTCTCTCTCTCTCTCTCTCTCTCTCTCTCTCTCTCTCTCTCTCCCCCCCCCCCGCATCCCTCTCTGGCTAATGGGTAGGTGCAGCTCTAGCAGAAAGGGGGGGGGAGCAACCTATTTGCTTTTGCATCACTGCAAGACAGGCTCCTGATGAATCAAAGTGTACAGTTGGAAAGCTTTCACACCATTACTCCATGTTCTCTGGCTGGGTTGTGACTGCAGTGTCTCAGAAGAAATGGACTTTGTGTGTGTGAGGCCAGGAAAGTAGGAGGCTGGCTTAAACTGGGCTCATCCCTGTTTTTCTTCAATTCCTTTAAAAAATAAAACGGTAGATCATTCCTTGGTCCTAGATCACTGGAGTACCTGCTTCCAGCACATTCTGGAAAAGACAGCTGCATACAAACAACATCATATTCTACATTCAATGCACACTGAGATCTTGCTTATTTCTATGTAGTCCACACAGTCTGGACCTGACATATAATTTATGCCCCTGAAAAGCAGGCTAAAGTGTGCTTGGAAATATCTTAGTGAAAATATTATATGTGAGCTTCCAGACTGTCGCTGCTTCGGAGGTCAGATTTAATGACATAACAGCATCAGGGAGCACAATCAAAGATGATTTTGGAGTTCTTGCACAACAACCTCACTACCTGCCACTCTGCAAATTGAATTCTTTGGGATAATAACAGCAATGAGGAAATGCTTGGAAAAGGGGGAGCAACATTTGCTTCCCACAGTGTAATTTCACCTCCCCATAAATCAGAGGGCCCACTCCAAACAGGTGCTTTTAAACAGGTGTATTCTGCAAGGTGCAGTTGACACAATAATAGTGCATTAATGGTGGAAATATGCTGGACCATCCACCCGCCGTTCAGTATTATTCTGTGATGCTACCCCAATGTTACGGCACCATCGCTGTCTGGAGGGCAACTCAACACAACAAAAGCAGGACGAAACAACCCAACAAACAGAACATTTATGGTATTTAAAATTACAGGGCTTCAGCAGGAAATGGGATGTGCACCAATTGGAAAACAAGCACCCTGGAATTTTTGCAAACACTACAGAAAGCCAGATCACATATAACCACTCCAACACCACCATGAGCACAAATAGTCATGAATGCACACTTGAAAAGGATGCCTGGCATGCTCTAGATTAGAATGAATGCTCAATTAATAGCCAACATCATCTAACCTCATCTCAAACTTGGTTCTAACAAATTGTGACAAATGCTCAATAAACAGATTGTCTAGAAGTGACTTGTCTCACTCCATAGCCAGCAGCATTTAGGGCTGTGGAGAGTGAAGTTTCATTTAAAGTACAGTATCAGCCAATCCGAGGCTCCAGGTTCCTCTGAGCAAATGTGACCCTATTAAGCTGGTAACATCTCTCCCCCCCCCCCCCAAGTCAGCCTCCTCAGCAGTATTTTCCCTCCCAGGCCCAGCAGCAGGAGTAAACTTAGTGGCTTTCCATAGCTAGTAGCTTCCAGTTCCCTTGACAGTGTTCAAAATATGCTTGTCCTCTGACCGCTCCCCTTATATGGCGTGCGCAACTTGGAGAGCCTTTGCTCTTGGGACTGCTATCCACCTGGCATGGTGCTGGTGGTGCTGATTAAAGCCTTTAGGGACAACAACAGGTGCTCTGCTTGCAACCGTATCATCCTATTTCCTTGCAAGAAAGACGCTTTCCCCCACTGGGTTCTGCAACAAACGTAGGGCAATCAACACACACACACACACACACACACAAAAAGCCAGAGGGCGTTATCTGCATGCTTAAAGTTGTGGCAGGGAAGAGGGGACATGGCAGAGGTGTGCAGGATTATGCAAGCTGTGGAGGGACTAGAAACCAGGGTCATCCAGCAAAGGAGAATGTTGGAAGATTCAGGGCAGATACAGGGACAGCATATAGTTAAACAATTAATTCACACCCACGAGAGGGTGTGATGGCCACCAACTTGGATGGCTTCAGAATACGGTGAAGGGGGCATTGGGGTCAGCCCTGAGCCAGCTCCCACCTGCCTGCCTTCTTTCTTGCAAGCTGTCCAAGGGGTGGCCTGGGCTGACACCTTCCTCAGGCTCAGTGTTGTAGAACTCGGCAGGGCAGAGGATGGAGACAAAACAAGAATTAGCCTCACAGGGTTGTTGTGAGGATAAAATAGAGGGAGAAGTGTGTGTGCCACCTTGGAATAAAAAGTGGGGTTCATATGGTATAAACAAACACATTGATGCAAGCTATTGTCAATGTTCTCCTGGATCTAGGAATACTTGGCATTGCTAAATGCTGAAATCTCAAACCGACCGCTCTTCCAGCGCCCCAGTTCTGCCCTCCTTCTCTGCCGCTGCTACTTCACGGCCTTCTGCTCTCCAAACCGTTCTCTTAATCTCCACATTAGAGATGTTATGGCACATTTGTACAATTACTCTCTAACGTGCTCTGGCAATCATGCTAGGCTCTGTTCTGGCTAATCAGAGCTGCTATTTGCTCCCTTACGGGAAATGCCGCCAGGGGCATAACTCATTAAGAGTGCCAGCAGAGGCTGGACACTTTGCTTAGGAGGAGGAAAAACAGGGGTCAGGAGACAGACGGAGTGGGTGGCTGGGGGGGGGGGGAATTGCACCAAGAGAAAGGGACTCCTCAGAGTCAAACCAGTTTTCAATGCACCTTAAAGAATGTGCAATTGATCTTTGTGTTGATCACATACAAATGGAGTTTGGTGATCATTGTACACAACCTGGCACTCCAGGAACTGCTAATGTGAGACATTCTCACACACCTTACCCTGCTCTATTCTAGCCACGCCAGCAACCACTGTGGAGAACCCCATCGGAGGAGCACCCCATCTTGGAAAACCACTGCTGCTGCTAGAAACACACAGCTAGAGGCTGCAATAGGTACATCACAACTGGACCAGGCCATTGGCCCCACGTAAGGGGAGATTAGCTCTGCCCTTTCCTCCCTTTCTCAATATTCATTCATTAGACTTAGACTACAAACCTTTCCTGGACAGGACTTGCATGCCTTGTTCTACACTGTTTCGCTGTCTGCCCCTTGGCTTGTAAGCAGTCATTTATAGCAATAGCGGGGGAGCTTTTTCAGCTCTAAGGCCATGTTACCTTGTGGGCAACCTTCCAAGAGCCACGTGGCCCTAGATGGGCAGGTCCAGAGGCAAAAGTTGGGGGAGAAATGAATGTGAATTTTACCTTGGTATGGTGGTAATAATAATAATAATAATAATAATAATAATAATAATTTTTTGTACCCCGCCCATCTGGCTGGGTTTCCCCAGCCACTCTGGGCGGCTTCCACAAAGACCAAAAATAAACTAAGATGTCACACATTAAAAACATCCCTGAACAGGGCTGCCTTAAGATGTCTTCTGAATGTCAGGTAGTTGTTTATCTCTTTGACATCTGATGGGAGGGTGTTCCACAGGGCGGGCGCCACTACCAAGAAGGCCCTCTGCCTGGTTCCCTGTAGCTTTGCTTCTTGCAATGAGAGAACCGCCAGAAGGCCCTCAGCACTGGACCTCAGCGTCCGAGCAGAACGATGGGGGTGGAGATGCTCCTTCAGGTATACTGGGCTGAGGCCGTTTAGGGCTTTAAAGGTCAACACCAACACTTTGAATTGTTTTCGGAAACATGCTGGGAGCCAATGTAGGTCTTTCAAGACCGGTGTTATGTGGTCTCGGCGGCCGCCGCTGCTTCCTGCACACACACTCTCTGTCCTTCTTCCAGGCAAGCAAGAAGCATGATCAGAGTTCAAGGACACATTCCAGACAGGCAAAAACATGCAAGGAGGATGTGGAGGAGGGCTGGTTGTCTGGGGACAGTCACAAGGCCTAAGGTTTCCCACCCTTGCCTTACTGCTAAGATACGTTTTGTTCTGTTTTTCAGAAGTGACCACACCAGATAAAACTTTGCAATCAGGAGCAAAGTGCTTAATGCTGAAATGTACTTTGGTGGAAAAAGTCCAGAAGGGAAATAATTACAAATTGGAAGGAAAGGATCTCTTTTTGCTATCTTTCTCATTCCCCTGCAGCTGTAGCTATTTCCTCGCTCCATTCTTTGAAATGTATGGGTGTTTTTTGTTTGTTTGTTTGTTTTAAAAACCCTCTTTGTCCTAAAAAGAGCCTTTAGAAGCAGCGAGAGTGCTTCCACTCACTTATTTCCACGTCGCCAGAATGTCGTGGGGGTCATACTTTATGAAGCAAATAATGCAATCCTAGAGACGTCTGCTCAGATGTAAACTCCCATTGGAGCTTACTTCCAGGTAAGCACGCTGAGGATTGCAGCTTAACATCACAATCCAAAACACAGCTCATATATGAAGGGTTGGGGAATGGTTCCTGAACACAGTATAGCATAAAATCATTGAACTGTAGAGCTGCAAGGGACCCCGAGAGTCATCTAGTCCAACCCCCTGCAATGCAGGAATCTCAACTATAGCATCCATGACAGATGGGCATCCAGCCTCTGCTTAAAAGCCTTCAAGGAAGGAGAGTCCACTGCCTCTTGTAGGAGTCTGTTCCACTGTCCTGGGTCTTCTTCCTCCTGCCCAATTTACATTTGTAAGCTCCTTGGGAGCAGGGAACTGTTGCAGTTCATTCACCTCCACCACTCTTTGTTAAAACAAAAGCCAAACACCCCCGCCTCTGCCTTATTATTCATATACAGTGGTACCTCAGGTTAAGTACTTAATTTGTTCCGGAGGTCCATACTTAACCTGAAACTTCTTAACCTGAAGCACCACTTTAGCTAATGGGGCCTCCTGCTGCCACTGTGCCGCCACTGCATGATTTCTGTTCTCATCCTGAAGCAAAGTTCTTAACCCGAGGTACTATTTCTGGGTTAGCGGAGTCTGTAACCTGAAGCGTATGTAACCTGAAGTGTCTGTAACCTGAGGTACCACTGTAAATGCTTTTACAAAGAACTCAGAGAGAGAGGGAGAGAGAGAGGGGGAGAGAGAGAGAGAGAGAGAGAGAGAGAGAGAGAGAGAGAATGTGAAGTAGGAGAGACATTTTTGAATGAACAAAATGGGCTTTTCTTCCTCACCATTGTGACCACACAAAATAGCCATGGAAGTTGCCTTGTAGCCAGGGGGCCTCTGGGACGCAGCAGCAGGTGCTGTTGAGAAGGAAGAACCCTCCAGAAATAGGGCTCCCTCCACCTTCACTTCCATAAAAGGTTGCCAAGAGGCTCATCCCCCTGGGTCCTGAGTGCTGAGCACTTTTTCTCTAGCTGTAAAAGGGAGTGACTTCATGACCTGTCCTCGTGCTCAACTCCTCCACCAGCAAACTCACCTTCTCGAAGCAGTTCGAAAACACCAAGAAAATGGTGAGTCTCCTTTTACCTGGAATTTCCGCAACTTTGAATTAACTTGAATTATGCTTTCAGAACTGGGGAGTGTTTTGTGGCTGAGTGGTTACAGCACCTGCTCTGCATGCTGGTTCAGTTCCCAGCATCTTCAAATAGGGCTGGGAATGTCCTCTGACCAACAACCTAGAGAGATGCTGCCAGTCCATGTGGACAGTACAGAGTTAGATGGACCAATGGTCTGATTCAGCTTAAGGTAGCTTCCTATGTGGGTAGAGCATCAGCATGGCATGCAAAAGGTCTCAGGTTCAACCCCTGGCATCTCCAGGTAGGACGGGGAGAGACTCCCTGCCTGAAATCCTGAAGAGCTGCTGCTCACCAGTGTAGGCATTACTGAGATAAATGGATAAAATGTTCTGACAGTATAAGGCAGCTTCTTCTGTTCCTAACTGGAGGTTTCCTGTTGCACTGAACAAGTGAAATGGGGATAGAGGGACATTGTCCCTCTGCCTTTCCCACAACTTGGGTTCATCCAAAGTAGTGGACTTTGCAGTACGTTTAGGAAGGTTAGCAAAAGATCTTTAGAGGGTTGAACAGGACCCCTTCCTTTAATTCCTTTAGAACAAGTGTTAACCAAGCTCACGGAAAAGATCTCTCAATGTCTATTTGACAGCCTTTGCTAAATGGAACCTCTGTGGCAGACCTCTAGATACCATCACCAGAAAACCTGAGCTTCTCAGAGGAGGTTATCTAGCTTTTGATTATTTGCTTTTATAGGCAAATCTCCCAAATGTAGGACTAAATAGATTTTTTAAAATTTGATGCAGCAAACAAACAAAAAAACAACTTTTTATATATTATTCAAATGTTCTCCATAAATCAGACCAGTAACAAAGTATTGCTGTTTTACACGGTGGGATTTTTTTTTGGGGGGGGCAGGGTGTATTATGCAGCAATAGGGTATTCGTGGTGGATTTATACAGGGCCAGTCATTCCCCCCCCCCCCCGCTTATTAGTTTGCCGTCTGCAGGGGCAATTATTGCACTGTAGCAAACAACAAACCAAAAAATAAACTGGAATATTTGTGGCATGAAAAGTTACAGGATTTCAACACGTCACACAGCATGATTGGAAATGCAGCACTATGTCTACCCAAAAACTTGGCAGGCGCACACTGTTTTGGAAGCAAGGATAATGCATAACCACCTTGATACCATCATTACTACAAATCATTGTGAACCCACCATAAAAAGGGCATCTGGAGGGTCTCTAAATTTTCAACCATAACTAGAGTTCTCCTGTCCATTCATCCACCTCCTTCTCCAGGGTGCTATATAATCTGTATGAGGCTCAAGGAGACAAATTCATTCTCTCCAACATTCTGAGACAGCTGAAGAACACTCAGCATGCTTATTCCTTTCTGGGCTGCTTGTCTGAGAGAGTGGGGTTTGGGGTGTGTGTGTACTTTTTGCTTATTTTATTATTTTAACGCTTAGTAGCACAGATTTGGCACTGTTTCTGCTGGCATGGGAGCACTGTGTTTGCAATCAGAGGGATTGATAGAGCAGTGTTTCCCAACCGGTGTTCCGCGGCACACTAGTGGGCCGTGAGAAGTTGGCTGGTGTGCCGTGGGAGGGAGGCGAGCGAGTCGGGCGGTGAGAGGCGGCGGCGGCGAGGATCCGCGTCGAGCCGGGGGCGGCTCCGCGGTGGTGGTGCCGAGGTTTCTCTCTCCATTCTCCCCTCACACACACACACACAGGAAATAACACAGGATCAGCTGACAGGACCCAGCCAATGGGGCGGCGGCGGGGCAGCGCGTGCAAAAGGGAGGAGCGCGAGACAGCGGACGAGGAGGAGGCCGGCATGTCCGGGCAGCAGCAACAACAACAGCAGCAGCAACTCCCGGCGACGGCTCCTCAAGCCCCGGGCAACCCTACTCCCTCACCGGCCTCGGCCGCCCTCCTGCTCCACCCGCCGCCGCCTCCCCCGCCGCCGCCGGCCACCTCGGCCCCGCCGCCGCCCCCTCCTCCGCCCGCTATCGCCGCCACCACCACAACAGCCGCCGCCGCCTCAGCTGCCGCCGTCCCTCAGTCCCTCGCTTTGCTGCCTCCTCCCCCCCACCCCCAAAGCTTGGAGGTTCCCTGGCAAGGGGGAGGGAAAAAAATGAAAACTTTCACTTTCGTGCGTCCCTCCCGGCGTGACGCTGCGCGCTGACGTCACGGGGCTGTAATGGTGGTGTGCCACGAGATTTTTTTCCTCAAACAAGTGTGCCTTTGCCCAAAAAAAGGTTGGGAAACACTGTGATAGAGGACTTTTCACCAGTGCAGCTATTCATGGGTGGGTGTGCATGTAGCAGCTTCATATTCAACTTCCGGGCTTCAATATTGAAGGGGGTCCAAAAACATGTGGTTGTATCTAATTAAGTGCTACTGAGAGTGGACTCATTGAAATCAATGGTCACGATCTAACTTGGGTCTGTTGATTGTCTTGCCCCTGAGAATGTGATCCCAACCAATCAGAGATCACATAGTGTAGGTGTGGGAAACCTTTAGCCCTCCAGATGTTGTTGAACTACAACTCCCATCAGCCCTAGCAAGCCTAGCCAATGATTATAGGAGTGGCAGCTCAGCAACATTTGGAAGGCCAAAGGCTCCCCCTGATGGATTAAATGTGATGCGGTGCTATGTAACCAATCAGATTTGGGCATGCGATGACATCACAAAGCCGATTCAAGGTGGCAGCAATGTTGCCTGGTTGGATATCTGGCTCATTCTGAAAGGATGAGCCATTCAGCCCATTTTGCATCCCATTCTCAAATTACTGAAAGAGGACTATATTCCCACCACCACCAAAAAGGCCCACCCTCATTTAAACACCTCATTTTTGCCAGCAGTGCTTTCAAAGCATTGGGTGACTACAGTTAATGGGGAAAGTCCAATCAAAGTTCAGAACTTCAAAGTTCCCTTGATATATCAATGAAAGAGCATGCCTATTATTACTAATATCTTCCTGGATTTCTTTTTAATAAAGCAAGTGCTTTCTCAAGCAGGGATCTGATATCCCAAGCACCTTTCTCTAAAGAACAATCAATCATATTTATTATAATTGTTGCAAACCATGCAGCTGATGTGTTGCTGTAGCAACAATTACCTTCAGCGCTTCCCCTTCTCAAACAGTTTCTGTTTTCTCAGTCTTCAATGAAATAAAAAAAACCTCATTCATGGGATGCCAGGGTACACAGTCTCCCCCTGGGAGCGGTGATACCCTCAGATATATATTTTTCTACAGGAAAGTGGGAGAGAGGAGTGTTAAAGGACACAATCCTGACCCTAGTTTTAAAAAGTGGGTTGTAGGCAACATTAGTCCTGCTCAGAATAGACCTGCTGAAATTAATTGACCTTAATTAGTCATGCTCATTAATTGCAATAATCTGGGTCAGACCGACCCTGTGCCCCCAAATACTATCAGAATCACCACTCTTTGCAGTTAATGACTAACCCACCACTGACCCCTATTCCTCTTGTTCTTCCTTGCCCCCGCCTCTCTTACAAACATATATTTATTTCACCGGCACACTCTCCCCACTTGTTCACCACATCAACTAGTATATGGAGGCATCCTGCCTCCGACAGGATGGCAGAACACAGCCTGTATATTCACTATAACTTTAAAGCACATTCGAAACACATTCTGTCCTCCAAAGAATTCTGGGCATTGTAAGTTCACCCCTCCGAGTGTCGTAATTTCCCAGAAACCCCCTTAACAAACTACAGTACCCAGAATTCTTTGAGGGAAAGAATTATGCCCTTGGGTTCTTGATCAGTTGGTTAGAGCATGGTGCTGAGAACGTCAAGGTCGCAGGTTCCATCTCCGTATGGGACAATGGCATATTCCTGCATTGCAGGTGGGGTTGGACTTGGTTGGACCTTGGGTCCCTTCCAGCTCTTATGATTCTATGAAAGCACGTGCTCTGAATGTGCTTAAAAGGCTTAGTGTGTACACAGCCCATGTGGCTAGCAGCCACTGTTAGCCTAACCCTCTTCCAAAGCCATCCAAATTGGTGACTGCCATGGCCTCTTGGGGGAGCAAATTCCCTAAGTTTAGCTATGTGTGCAGGGTGAAAAAATCAGTTTCCTTGGCCTGCACTTGAATCTTCCAAAATACTGCTTTACTGGATAGCTCTGAGTTCTAGTGTTAGGAGTGAGGGAGAAAAACTTCAGAGATTCTCCTCCAGGTGATGCAAGGCCAGAGAGAAAAAGGTGGCAGAGTGTTTGTGGAATTTCCTCCCCCAAGAGGCCCACCTGGCACCAACCTGAGTCTTCTTCCACCCCTAGGCAGACATGTTTATTCTCCCATAAATGCCCCCATGCCCTTTAAAAACATTTTCCTTTTTTGTTATATTTCATATCTGCATCTATTTTTTGTGAAATGCCCTAGACGTTGTGCTTAAGGGGATGGTAAACAAACCTTGATTATATATATTGCAGAGGGTTGGACTAGATGACCCTTGGGATCCCCTTCCAACTCTAGAATTCTATTATTTTACCTCCCACACCCCTGGCAACAGCTATGGCCAAAAGCAAGACGTATTCCAACAAAGGGCAAATTAAATTGGTACATGGCTTCCATTAGACTAGGTAAATAAATAAATTTGCAGTTATAAATTGGAAATGCCTCCGACCACCCCTTGTTCGAAAATGCTTTGCTTATTATAAAATCATTCTGGGATGGATTGAATAGCGCTCAAGATTCTGAAGCTACACAACACTGCCCTCTGGTGCTTGCTCCTAGTTTGAGCTCAAAATTAACTCTGAAAACAGGTGGCAAGCTTTCTCCTCTCTTCCTCCTCCCAGAAGCAATGGTGTGTGTTCCTCTTTACAACAACCCAGTGAGGTTGGCTAAACTGAGAGGCTATCTGGTGAATTTCATGGCTGGGTGAACAGCTGTGCCCAGGTCTTAAAAATGACAAACAAATAGTATTGTGGCAAATTAAGGAAAGACTGGCGAGTTTAATTTTGGCACAAAAATAAAAAGTTAAACCGCCAAAAAAAATTGGGGGGCACAAATCACTGAGGAATATGGCCACTTCCTCAGATCACACATGGTGGAGGGCTACTGATGGTTTGTCCATGGTGAGAACAAAGGGAAATGGAGTTTTTATTATTATTACTTCTAAAAAGGTAAAGGACCCCTGACAGTTAAGTCCAGTCGCGAACGACTGGGGTTGCGGTGCTCATCTCGCTCTACAGGCCGAGAGACCGGCGTTTGTCTGCAGACAGCTTCCGGGTCATGTGGCCAGCATGATAAGTCACTTCTGGTGAACCAGAGCAGCGCACGGAAATGCCGTTTACCTTCCTGTTGGAGTGGTACCTATTTATCTACTTGCACTTGATGTGCTTTCAAACTGCTAGGTTATATTATATATAATTACATTATATATATTACATTATATATGTAATATATAATGATAATGATGGCGCCAGGCAAGCATCCCTGGGGAGAGCATTCCACAAACAGGGAGCCACCACAGAAAAGGCCCGTTCCTGTGTTGCAGAAAGTACAGTGGTACCTTGGGTTAAGTACTTAATTCATTCCGGAGGTCCATTCTTAACCTGAAACTGTTCTTAACCTGAAGCACCACTTTAGCTAATGGGGCCTCCTGCTGCTGCCGTGCCGCCAGAGCACGATTTCTGTTCTCATCCTGAAGCAAAGTTCTTAACCCGAGGTACTATTTCTCGGTTAGCGGAGTCTGTAACCTGAAGCGTATGTAACCTGAGGTACCACTGTACAGTGATATTTATTTGCTTAGGGAAGAGGTGAGGAAATATTTTCAGTCTGAGGCAACCTTTTCTCTTTTTCTTTTTTGTGTGTGTGTGTGGGGGGAGAGCAAATACCAGCGTCTTGCTTTCTCTCTCTCTGGGTGTGTGTTAAGGCTTGCAAAAGTACAAAAGGGGGCAACCCTAAGGGGGCAACTCTCCTGAAACAGGCAAACAAGACATGAACATGCTCTGTGGGCATGGAATCCTGGCTGGCTGGCAGGGATAGGGCAGCACAGATCCCTGGAGGGAATGGAACGGAGTACCGTGGGAAAGGAGGTTGGCTGGCCCCCTGAACAGGAACACTACCCAAGGCATCATTTTGTCACCCAGGCCCCAGTCGCTTAATGCCTCTCTTCACCTGCAGTCGATCGCCTTGACGCCGGAGCAGATCACCGAGTACAAGGGCATCTTTGAGATGTTCGACGAAGAGGGGAACGGCTTGGTGAAAACGGATGAGCTGGAGAGGCTCATGAGCCTGATTGGCATCAACCCCACCAAGAGAGAGCTGGCAACGATGGCAAAGGATGTGGACAAAGACAGTAAGGATTCCCTGTCTGGCCTGGCTTTTCAGAAAGAATTCTGGCCCCCCAAATCTAATAGTGCTACACAGTGGCATAGCGTGGGGGGTGCAGGGGGGCCCGGCCGCACCGGGCGCAACATCTGGGGGTTAGGGTTAGGGGGCACAAATCCATGGGTTAGGGGGCGCAAATCCATGGGTTAGGGGGCGCAAATTACTTGCCTTGCCCCGGGTGCTGACAACCCACGCTACGCCACTGGTGCTACAATTAAAGGAAGGGCTGTGGAAAGAGAGAGAGTTTGTGTTTATCAATCTATCTGGGAAGGGCGACAGCTCAGGGGTGGAGCATTTGCTCTGCATGCCAAAGGGCCCAAGTCCAATTCCTGGTGTCTCCTGGTAGGGCAGGGAGAGACAACCCTGCCGTGCTGCCAGTCAGCATCAACAATGGTGAGCTTAATGAACCAATGGCCTGACTCAGCATAAGGGCGCTCCGTATTATCTTGCTATATACATAAAAATGTAAGATGTTGTCACGCTCTGCAGTTTGCATAGCTGCTGATAGGCAGCCACTCCAACTGCAGCATGAGGAACGGCAGGCTGGTCCAGCCAAGTCGTTTAACAGAGGGGGAAAGCCACTCTGAAACACCTCCCACTTCTGGTAAACACGCTTGTGGTGAGGTTTAATGGAGGCGAAGAAGGTGCTTTACACAGCGGCTTAGCAGGCCACTCTGAAGCACCTCCTCCTTTAAAAGGGGGTGGAGCTTGGTGCCAGCTATGGGGGGGATAGGTGAGGGTATGGTGCAAAGTGGGGTTGGGGGTTGGTCAGGTGTGTGGGAAAGGCAAAGAGCTTGGCGAGTGGAGCAAACAGGGGCAGTAGCATCCCTCCCTCCCTCCCTCTCTCTCTCTCTCTCTCTCTCTCTCTCTCTGTCTCTCTCTCTCTCTGTGTTACACATACATTCTATTTTTCTCTCCCCCTGCCCACACACATTAGTTTGCAATTCCCAACCATTCCTCCCAGTAAAAGGAGCCTATTTATAGTGGTACCCTCAAGGCAGGACTGTGTGGCAGACCAGGCAGAGGGAGGAGGCAGCCGGGTACACTTGCCCCAGACCTTGGAGGGCTAAGCCAGCCAGGGCCCCCCACTAGGGGCTTACTGGTCTTACACTGCCATGCCAAGATCAAGACAAGCTCTGCACAGGCCTGGTACAAATGTCTGTGGCCCTACGCGAAAAGAATGAGCAGAAAGCATCCCAAAGTACAGCAAAGTCTAAAATGTCCAGAGTCTAAAATCACCAATGGGACTTACTTTTGCATAAGCACAGCCAATGTAAAATCTGCACCTACTGTTTTGCACCCACTGCCCCTGGTCCTGACCACCACTGACATGTGTCTTTCGGACAGCTGTCTAGAAGGGAATGTTTTTGACCCTTGGGTTGAAAAAGAACTGGCTTATAGGAATGCATTAATGGATTCCAGAAGTCCTTCCTTCCTTTTCTTCCCCTAGACAAAGGCACCTTCAACTGTGATGGGTTCCTGGTTTTGATGGGGATTTACCACGAAAAGTCAAAAAACCAGGATGAAGAGCTAAGGGCAGCTTTCAAGGTCTTTGATCAGGAGCACAAAGGCTACATTGACTGGAACACCTTGAAGTAAGTGAGCAGAAGACAGGGCAAAGGAGGGTGGGAATTGCCAAGTCTCCCGTCCAAGTTTGCTACTCACATCCACACCATTTAAAGTACATGGCTTTGGCCCAGAGAATTCTGGGGATTGTAGTTTAAGGGTGCTGGGAGTTGTAGCTCTGTGAAGGGTAAACCACAGTTCCCATGTGGTTGTAGTTGTTTTGGTATGTGTCAGGGGTTCAGGAGCAGAGGCAAGGGCAAGGGAGGAAACAGAGAGCGAGGGGGAGGAGGCAGAAGAAAAGATGAGTGATGACGACGACCCGAGATCTCCGAGTCTTTCCAGTGAATCAGAAGATTCACAGAAAGGAGCACCAGTGGCCAGGGCAAGGGGGGAGCCTAGGGGGACACCCCAGGCAGATAGAGCCAGAGGGGACTCAGGGGAGAGCAGTTGGAAATCGGGACCAGCGTCACTGCCAGAGAGCAGGGAAGAGGAAGGGAGCCAGGGATCAAGCGCTGGCAGCTCACAACAGGGGGGAGGGCACGAGTCAGGAGTGGCCACACCTCCATCGGGGAGCGAAGAAACGGTCAGACGGAAAGTGGAAGGTTGGGCGCGCGTGCCAAGTTCAAATGCACAGGAAAGTGACGCAGTAGGCAGCCCGGAAAGGGAGACAGGTCCTAAAGCCCGGCGCAAGGAGACAGGAGGGTCCGGGGGGTCGGCGTCAGAAGAATCCAGGAAGGAAGAGACCCCGGGGGGCAGAGGGACCCAGAGGAGAACAGTCAGGCGGAAAAGGTGGAGCAGGGCTAGGATATTAAGTTGGTGCACAAAGGGCGGAGACTCAGACGGAGCTTCGCCGATCTAGCCACTAGACGTAGAGTTGCACGCAGCAGCTTGAGAATGGAAACTGTAACTCAATAAAGACTTTTACTTAATGATCGCTGGCTAGCGTGATCCTCTGTGAGCTAGGATCTGGAAGCAGCTCTGACAGTATGTATGTGAGCCCAGCCTCCATTCTGTACAGACTAAAAAATGCATAAGAACATGAGATGAGTTTGCTGGATCAGTCCAGCAGCCCATCCAGTCCGGATGCCACAAGCAGGACCCGAGCACAATGACATTCTGTACACCTGCCATTTCCAGGAATTGGAGGAAGAACATAGCCATCATTCTGGTTTTGACGAGCATTCACCTCGAAGAAACCAGGATGAAGAGTTAAGAGTGGAATTCCCAGATTCGTAGGCATTGTAGTTTACCCCTCCCACAGCCTTCTATCCCACAAATTTGTCCAGTCCTCTTTTCAAGCCACACAGTATTCATCCTGGCCCGGAGCAATCCAATTCCGCTCATCCAAGATGACATCTGTGATGGTTGTCATGTTGGCGGCCATCACTGCCTCTTGTGGGAGTGAGTTCCATGGATTAAATATGCGCTGCATGAATCGAACGGATCTATAGCTCTTTGTGAGTGCAGGTAAAGCAGAACCTCCATGTTTAGAGGCAGCATACCAGATAGTGCACAACCACGCCTTACCGTAGCCTCTGCCCTTTAGGTATGTGCTGACGAACGCCGGGGAGCCGCTGAACGAACAGGAAGCAGAACTCATGATGAAAGAAGCTGACAAAGACGGGGATGGGACCATTGACTATGAAGGTATCAGAAATGCATGGGGAGTTAGAAGGGAGGAACGTCTCATAGGTACAGTCAGCCATATAGAATCATTCATAGAATCATAGAACTGTAGAGTTGGAAGGGACCCTGAGGATCATCTAGCCCAACCCCTCTGCAACGCAGGAATCTGCAGCTGTCCCACATGGGGATTAAACCTGCAACCTTCGTGTTATCAGCACCATGCTCTAACCAACTGAGCCACATCAGCACCCCTATCTTTTTGTTCAAAATACACATGGCATTAAAGAAGTACGTAGACACAATCTAACAATTGGCAAGACTTCCACAGTTCTGCCTCCTCCTCCTCCTAATTCTCTTGTCACCAATGCAACATGGTCTTACTTGACCTGGGCTTTGTGGATTGCATTCTTATTTTTCTCTTTAAGAATTTTGGAGTTTTAATGAACATTCCATAGCCCCTCCCTAGCTGAGTCAATGGTTCAAGACTGCTCAACCTTAATCCAGCATACCCACGGATTTTACACATTTTGTGTGACACACTGTGCAATACTGTACATGCCTACTCAGAAGCAATGCCCATTGAGTTCAATGGGACATAAAGCAAAAGCAAAAACTCCACCACCCCCCCCCCCGCCCACTGCACACCTTGGTCTGTAGAGTTCACAGAGTACAACAGTATTTGGCTACACCCTCTGAGATACCACCATCTGACTTTACTGTCCCCGCCATTGTTTTGCACGTATCCTGAACTCAATTTCCTAACCTATTTCCTAGTAGAATGTTTGACTTGAAACACAGATAAACCCAGGAAGCACCATCACAGTTCTTCAGACCTTCCAGCAGATGGCAGTATAGTGCACCATTCTGACATTAGTCAGTATCCGTATTTGATAAATTGCAGCGTGTGCCACTTTTCCTACTCTTAAAACAACTGTCCCTTAATTTGCTTTTACAAAATATGTGGCAAGGATCTAAAGACCGTTCTTGCATTGCAGGAGGCCATGCGGTGGTTGCTGCCCAATCGTTTGATCCCACAGGTTGTGGTATAGTGGTTAAAGCATTGGAATAAAACCTGGGGGAGACTAGGGTTCAAACCCCCATTTGGGTGACCTTGGGGCCAGTCACTGCCTCTCAGCCTAACCTGCCTCACAGGGTTGTTGTGAGGATTAAATGAGGGGTGTGTGTGGAAAACCATGTATGCAACCTTGAGCTCATTTGAAGGAAAGGTAGGATATAAATGCAATAAATAAATTGAAAACAATGCTTGGATTACTACAGAAACGTGGTTGTGGTTTTTGGTGGTGCAGACAGTGGCGTAGAGATGGTATTATCTAGCAGGAGGTTCCTTAGACAGTTTCCCCCAAAGACCAACTGAGCATGTTGCCCACCCCCAAGATCATGTATGGACAAAAATGTTTGGCTCAGATGCACTCTCCAACCAAGGATGTCCCTGTACATGTTTGTTTCAGAGCAGCAAATGGAGGGGTGCTCTTTCTGCCTCTGCAAGACCCATCCAGGCTAAGGATACAGCTTGCCTGCACCCTGGAAAGTCTCACTAATATGACCAAACTCTCTCTGGCTTTGACTCCAGAGACTCCATCCTTTAGGGTCTGACATCTCTGGGCCATTAATTCAGGCCTGGCCCTGTCAAACATGCAGCCCCCTACAAGGTTGCTCGGAAGGTCATGTGTCCCCTCCCCCTGGCTGAAAAAATGTTCCCCACTCCAGGAGTAGTGTGAGGCATTGGCTATTTCCACATTGCCAAAGGAGAAGGAATACATTAACTCCCAAAGAGGAATATATTTGAATAAGATACACATATGTAGAGATGCAGTTTGCAATAACTACTATGCACAATGCATCTCACCGTAGCCGGGAAGATTGCAACTGGGTCCCCTATATGTCCGCGTTGGTATGATGTCCAGGTGCTCACTGTTAGTGGATGACCTCTATTTGGGCGATGTGTCAGTGGCTGCAGCTGGCTCCATTCACCCACACCTGGCTGCCGTTTCTGGATTTCTATGCTCTAGAGAAAAAAGCAAACTATTGTCACGGACTGGTTGGAAACAGAGGAATGGCGGGAGGAACCAGCTGAGGAACACCTCCCCCCCACACACACACAAGGGAAGAAGGATGAGAGGTCAGAGGGAAAAGGGGGGAAAGACCGGGAAGAGAAGGTATCAGGAGCTGAAGAGGTAACAGAGCTTAGTGAGCTGGGAGAGTCTGTAGCAGAAAGTAGTCCAGAATCAGAGGCAGAAGCTGAAGCAGGAAAGTGAGGGAAGGGATGGCAAGAGGCAGAGATGAGTCAGGCTGGTGCAGAGTCACGGGTGTCTCCCCCTCCTACTGTGACAAGCCCCCTTCTTTCCTGGTCTTCCAGAACTAGAAGAGGTATGAAAAGGGCAGAGGAGAGGTTGGTTGCACCCAGGCGCAGTCTCTGATTGCTTGGGGAAAGACCTGGAGAGGAGGGGACTTAGACAGCTGCGAGAAGGCGGGGACGTTCAGACTTATCAACTGGTTTTCATGGAGTAAGACCACCGGGAATGAGCTACTCTGCTCATTAAGTTTAACACACAACCAAATCTGCAGAAATAGTGTTTTTGCTAATAAATAGTTAAATCCGGCTTTAAACTGTGTGATTACTTACCGGCATGCTCCTGTGACAACTATTGATTGGCAATTGAGGCAGGGTCCTTGAAGGTAGGTTGCAGTCTGAGCGCCTGGAGCTAGGAGGCAGAAGGAAGGGCGCACTAACAAGGCAGAAGGAAGTCAGAAGGTCTGCAAGGCTTACATCTCTCTTAAGCTGCTGACTGGCCCCTTCAGTGTCACCTGATTTTCCAGGCCACATGGACCATGCACTGTTGGAACAAACTTGTAACGGGCCCCATTCACACCATACATTCAAAGCACTGTAAGTAGCCATTGCTTCTCCCAAAGAATTCTGGGAGTTGTCATTTGTTAAGGGTGCCTAGAGCCATTAAAACACCCCTCACAGAGTCGAGTGCTTTAGCAACCAATCCCTCTTCCCAGGGAATTCTGGGAATTGTAACGCTGAAGGGGATAGAGCTTGTCTCCTAACAATTTGCAGCATGCTTAACAAATGACAGCTCCCAAAAAATTTTTGGCGGGGAAGCCATGGCTGTTTAAAGTGAACATGGCCAAACTCTGGGAGATAAGGGCCTGACCGGCAGGACTCTACACAGCACCCAGGCCTACCTCAAACAGGGCAGAACAATGACTGGCTGGTGCTGATGGTCAGGCCTACCAGCGCAGGCCTCCATGTGAAAAGAGTGGGTGGTACCTATCGAGTGTAATGCTTGCTAATAAGTGGCTTGGACTCAGATTACCAGAAAGATCGTGCCTCCCTTTATGAACCTGCCCATGTGCTAAGATTCTCAGGCGAGCACCCTGTCTTGGTCCCATTCACATCAGACGCAAAGTTGATGGTGACATGATAGAGTGAGCCTTTTCTGTGGCTGTTCCCAGATTGTGGGATTCTCTCCTCCCAGCTAGACTGAAGATCTAATCAGGCAGGCCTTTGAAAAGGTGCAGATGATGTTGACCAATGGACCAACCATTGGGACTACATTTATATACTAACTTTATCTCCCAAGGAGCTCAGGGTTCTCCTCCTCCCCTTTTCATTCTCACCACAACCCTGTGAGGTAGGTTAAGAGATTTACCCAAGGTCACCCAGTGAGTTTCATGGCCGAGTGGGGATTTGAAACCTGGTATCCTACAGGTCATAGCTTGGAGAAGTGTGCTATAAATACATTGCATGTAATAAACAAACAAGCCCCACTGAGCTCAGCAGGGCTTACGTCTCTTGAATTTGTGTTTGAAAATACAGCAGAAAGTTAAGAAATGGGCAAGGGGAGGAAGAAAAACGATCAATTCCACCTTCTTCCTAATAAATATCTATGTTTGTTTTCCCCTTCTAGAGTTTGTGGCGATGATGACCGGTGAATCATTTAAATTGACCCAATAAGGCCCACTGGAAGAAATTAATTCTTGATGTCAGAGTCCCGTCCCCACTCTCCACCCAAGCGACTTTCCTGCTTGCAATGTAAATAGACAAAAGGGGCAAGTCTCACAATGTCTGTAGGTAAAATAAAAAATATTGGTGTACAGATCTCCACATCCCTACAGAAAGAAGTTTGCAAGCAAAGAGGGGTGAGGGAAATCCAGTCCCAGCGTGTATCTACATGACAGAGTTAAAACAGGTTTAAAAGTGTAATTCGGTCGTTCTGCAAAAAGAGAAGATTCTCCTTCAGCTACAATTCCCAGAATTCTTCAGAGAAGACCCCGGAACTCCGACAGGCATCTACCCCACACAAAGTTAGCATAGCTTTAAGGCTGTGTACTCACAATACTTTTAAAGCACATTATTTCCCCCAAAGAATCCTGTGAGCTGCAGTTAACTGTGCTGGGACTTGTAGCTATGTGAGGGGTAAACTACAGCTCTCAGGAATCTTCATGGGAAATAATGTGCTTTCAATGTGCTAGAAATACATGGTGTGTGCCCAGCTCAAGTTAAATCGCCTTGGGCAATTGAGGGCTGGAAACTGGACAGATTGCACTTGTTTAAGATTCATATTAATAAAATTTCAATGAAACCAGTTTCCGTTTTCTTTACCCCCTAAGTGTGGCTTTTTGGGTAGAATCAGTGAAAGAAACGCAGGCCTGTAAGGCCAAGAACAGATGCGGTTAAATGCTGGAAGATGCAGGACAGATTTTTAAAAGAACTTCTTATGCAGCACATAGTTAAGCTATGGCACTTGCTCCCACAGGAGGCAGTAATAGCCAACAACTTGGACAGCCTTAAGAGGATTGGACAAATTCTGAGGGGATAAGGTTATTAACAGCTACCAGCCATGATGGCTATTGCTCTATCTCCACATTTGGAGGCAGAAATGCTTCTGAACATCAGTTGCTGGAAACCATAGAGGAGGGGAGAATGTTCTAGGGCTTGGGCCCCGCTTGCAAGTTTCCTCAGAGGTATCTGGCCGACCACTGTGAGAACAGCATGCTGGACTAGATGGGCCATTGGGCCTGATCCAGCAGGCTCATCTTATGACCAACATATTGAGTTCTCAAACCGGAATGCACATCTTCCTCACCGTGTTCCTGTGCGAGTCACATGGCCCTCACAAGATTGCAGGCCCCCCTGGCCTGGTTTCTTTTTTGGGGGGGTAGAGCGCTTTTTTCTGGCAAGATCTCGGCACCCAAAATGGCCGCCAGGCCCTCACGTGAGGAAACGGGATGTCCCATCTTCCTGGGACAACTTGTGCAGTATGCCAGTAGAGAGATTGGCTATGAGGAAGAGACAAACTGAAGCCTGATTTCATCTGTATCACTTAATGTTTAGAAATGCTAAATGTCTCCACCTATGAAGGTATCTTACACAGTCTTGCACCACTGTTGCTGGACTATAAGGTCTATCTGTACTGACATTCCACCTGCTTTTGAAAGACACACCTGTTCACACAAGCCTCCCCTTGATCTCTTTGTCCTCCTGCTTTAACTCCTGAATTGTTTTATTGTAGATTTATATTTTATAGTCTGTGCACCCAGTGTTTCTTCTTTGGAAACTGCTCAGAAGCCTATTTTAGCGTTATGTGGTATATAGATATTTATTATTCACAGTCATCTCTGACTACAGGTCAGGCTGACAGGACCTAGAGTCCAACACCATCTAGATAACGTAAGTTGATACATCCCTAGTTTACACTGACTGGTAACAGCAGCTCCCCACCAGAGTTAAAAACAAAACAAAACTGGAGATGGTGGGAATTTAAATCAGGACTCACTGTGCACACCAACTCCCTTTCTCAACAGAGTCCTGCCCAAGGTATTAAAATTCCAAACTGAGCCACTTGTTCCATGATGGCCCCAGCACAGATGCAACCATCTACTTGATCTTGCTAATCAACCAGCCGCAAACAAGCAACTCTAAATTTGCATCTGCTTTGCATACAGAAAGCCCCAGGTTCAATCCTGCGCATCTCCAGGTAGCATTGGGAAACACCCATCTCTGAAACTGGGGGTGGGGAGGTATTGCTTGGTCAGTTATAGGCCAGGTTTGGGGAACCTTTGGCCCTTCAGATACTGCTGAATTACAACTCCCATTATCCTCAGCAAGCATGGCCAATGGCCAGGAATGATGGGAATTGTAGTGAAGCAACATCTGGAAGGCCAAAGGTTCCCCTACACCAGGTATAGGCAATAGAGAGCTAGATGGACTGACTGTAACAGCAGCTTGTTATGTTTCGGAGAGAAATAAAAATAGAAGGGATTAATAGCCAAGTAGTAGAGCAACTGCATGCAACCCACAATCTCCAGTTAAAAGGAACATGTAGCAGATTATAGGAAAGATCTCTCTCAGCTTCAACCCTGCAGAACTGCTGCCAGTCAGAGTAAGCAATACTGGACTAGGAAACTGGCTACAGGACAACTTAAGAAGTACCCCAACCAACTTCTAGCTGGAACTGGCAGCTGCTTCTGTGAAAGAACATGGGATGAAAAGAGATGCAATCATGGATCTCCTCTGCAGTCTGGACTTCAGGCTCTCCAAAATACCAGAAAGGAGGGGGAGCTGCAAGAAAACGTTGCAGTCAGACATTCTTGTTCAGTTCCAACTAACTAGCAATGCCGCCTCAGAATACTCCATTTGTCATTTCCCATCAATTTACTTGCCCGTTTCCAAGTCAGTCAGCATTCTAGGCCTACTGAGTATGATCAAACCTTGTTGACCAGGTTTTTTGTTTTCATTTAGCAGGGGGTGCCCCTCTTTAGGGAACCCCCCACAAAAAATGGTGTTGATTTATACTTCTGCAAATCTCAATAATTCCTCAAGCATACCAGGACCTCCTCCTCTAGGGCATGGGCTGTGGCACCATAAGGAATGACAAACACCCTGAACATCAGTAACAGAGAGAGGCCTTTAAACGGTTCTCTTTTTTTGCACACTGGATTCTCCTTTGCAGGTTGACAGACGCACATGCACGACAGCCAAGTCACTTTTGGTCACATCTGCTGAGGGAAATGCAAATCCATTTCGGTCTGGGGAGCTGAAAAGAGGAACAGCCTCCCTTGGGTAGATGGTTGCAATTTCAGCACTTCTCAAGCCCTGGAAAATACCAGGAGGTGTTATGTTTGCGAAAGCCTGCCCAATGTGCTGACGGTAGTGGAAACCCTCCTTCTCTCCTCGGAAGAAGTAAAAGTATCAGGTACCAGCGGCGGCCCCGGTTTGAAACCAGAGCTCTCCAGGGACAATGAAAGATTCGAATAGGAGGAAAGGCTCAAGATCTCTGAAAGGTTACTGATGTTATTCTTAGAACAGCATTTTGATTTGATGGCTAAAATACCCATGGGCTGCCAGAGAGAGCTTGGGAGAAATGTGAGGGTGGGGGCACTACACCCTGGGCCCAGGCAGTGTTGAGCATAGGATCCTCCAACCAATGAAGCCGGTCCATTAGGGGGTACAGGGCACTGCCCCACCAATGTCACTGTCCTTTCAGCCAGCCTGCTGGTGGTCTCCTTCCCTTCCGTCCTACCAGTCTCCAGGGGCACCAGCCAGAACTACCTAGAACCTGGACGTACAAGGGTGTGCACATGCCACAGTTTATTTCATTGGGGAGGTTCTTATGGTGCACTAGAACAGGCACAGCAAGCCAATGAAGAGTCTGCGTAAAAATGTGAACCTAAGAACCACCTTCCTGGAAGAGCCCATAGCACCATCTAAACTACCCTGCAGTTATGTTTTTAAGACAGCATTACATGCTAAATGGGGGATGCGGGTGGCGCTGTGGGTTAAACCACAGAGTCTAGGACTTGCCGATCAGAAGGTCGGCAGTTTGAATCCCTGCGACGGGGTGAGCTCCCATTGCTCTGGCCCAGCTCCTGCCAACCTAGCAGTTCGAAAGCACGTCAAAGTGCAAGTAGATAAATAGGTACCGATCCGGTGGGGAGGTAAAACGCCGTTTCCGTGCACTGCTCTGGTTCGCCAGAAGCGGCCTAGTCATGCTGGCCACATGACCTGGAAGCTGTACGCCGGCTCCCTTGGCCAATAAAGCAAGATGAGTGCCGCAACCCCAGAGTCAGTCATGACTGGACCTAATGGTCAGGGGTCCCTTTACCTTTACATGCTAAATGTAGAGCAAACCTAGTCCAGCATTTTGTTTCAAATGGCGAGCAACCAGATTCCTCTGGATATGACAACAAGTACAGCCTTCCATGGACACCAAGCATTCTCAGTCCTCCTCATTGGGTTATTTAGGAGAAGATTAAATGCATGTGTGTTTGGTGTTTTAATTGCCCTCCTGCAAAGCTTTGAGCTTCCTCGGGGATGCAGATACTTCTTGCACTCATGGGTGCTGCTGCTTCAGCTAAATATGCAATGGTACTCACAACTGGAAATACTGGAAACAGACAGAATGACTGAGTTTGGGGAAAAAAACCCTATAAATGACTTACACATAATGTCAGTCAGCCCAGGAGACATACTGAGCGGATGGATGCTCACTAATGAAGTTCCTGGAGCTCTCTTTCACGTCATGAAGCTAGCACAATATTAAGAACCTTTTTGGGTCCACGGCTCCCTTGACCAACTACAGTGGTACCTCGGGTTACATATGTGTCAGGGGTTTAGGAGCAGAGGCAAGGGCAAGGGAGGAAACAGAGAGCGAAGGGGAGGAGGCAGAAGAAAAGATGAGTGATGACGACGACCCGAGATCTCCGAGTCTTTCCAGTGAATCAGAGGATTCACAGAAAGGAGCACCAGTGGCCAGGGCAAGGGGGGAGTTTAGGGGGGCACCCCAGGAAGATAGAGCCAGAGGGGACTCAGAGGAGAGCAGTTGGAAATCGGGACCAGCGTCACTGCTAGGGAGCAGGGAGGAGGAAGGGAGCCAGGGGGCAAGCGCTGGCAGCTCACCACAGGAGGGAGGGCATGAGTCAGGAGTGGCCACACCTCCATCGGGGAGCGAAGAAACGGTTAAGCGGAAAGTGGAAGGTTGGGCGCGCGCGCCAAGTTCAAATGCAGAGGAAGGCGGCGCAGTAAGCAGCCCGGAAAGGGAGCCAGGTCCTAAAGCCCGGCGCAAGGAGGCAGGAGGGTCCGGGTCAGCGTCAGAAGAATCCCGGAAGGAAGAAACCCCGGGGGGCAGAGGGACCCAGAGGAGAACAGTCAGGCGGAAAAGGTGGAGCAGGGCTAGGATATTAAGTTGGTGCACAAGGGGCGGAGAATCAGACGGAGCTTCGCCGATCTAGCTACTAGACGTAGAGTTGCACGCAGCAGCTGGAATATGGAAACTGTAACTCAATAAAGACTTTTACTTAATGATCGCTGGCTAGCGTGATCCTCTGTGAGCTAGGATCTTCGAGCAGCTCTGACAATATGCTTCAGGTTACAGACTCCGCTAACCCAGAAATAGTGCTTCAGGTTAAGAACTTTGCTTCAGGATGAGAACAGAAATCGTGCAGTGGCGGCACAGCGGCAGCAGGAGGCCCCATTAGCTAAAGTGGTGCTTCAGGTTAAGAACAGTTTCAGGTTAAGTACGGACCTCCGGAACGAATTAAGTACTTACCCTGAGGTACCACTGTACATTCTTTCTGCGGCACCCCTGTAGGGCTCAGGAACCCAGTTATGTCACCCCTTGCCTGCCGAGCTGGCAGCCTCTCATCCTTTTTTGAACACCCTTGTTGAGTGTTCCCTCAGCCTCCTCCCCTCTCCCTGCGAGTCCTCAAAGCTGCCGCTGCAACCACCCCTGGTCTCTGAGCCGCCTCGGCTCCTGCCAACCAGCACCCCCTGTCCAGCTCCAGAGGAATCATTCGCCCGGGGAGCTTGTAGGCAGGGCTGCTGCAACAAACAGCTGTGTAAGCATTTGGGAGGCAGAGATGCGAGAGGGCATCAGAGGGAGGTAGGGAGGGAAAGAGGGACAGAAGCCAGTGTTGCCCACGGCACCCCTGACCATCATTCAAGGCACCCCAGGGTGCCACGGCGAACAGGTTGAAAACCACTGACATAAGACAAGCCAGCTGGATCAGACCAATGGCTCATTTATTCCAGCATCCTGTTCTCACCATGGCTGCCTGTGGGAAGCAGGGCATGAGGGGATCAGCACTGTCCAACTGCAATTCCCAGCGACTGTTATTCAGAGGCATACAGCCTCTGACAGCAGAGGCAAAGCATAGCCAACCTGCCATCGTTGACCTTCTCCATGAATTTGTCTAATCCTCTTTTAAAGCCACTCAGGTTGCTAGGCATCACTGCCTCCTGTGAGAGCGAGTTCCACAGTTTAATATGTGCTGCATAATTTTATGAACTGCTATCGTGTAGCCTCTTTAACTCGCCTTTTCCCTATAGACCTCTCCCAAAAGGTGACGTCAACGGAGGGATTTACTATGGACTAGACTAGTACCAAAAACAACTGAACAAAAACTAAACACCGGGGACTATCCCTTCTTAAAAGGGCTTAGTGAAACGTGTTTCCACTCGTTACATGAAGATATGTCACAGATCCTCTCAAACAGGTCTTCACTTGTTTACTAAGCATTCCTTAGAGGGCAATTTGTCAGCCTGTATTTCTTAAGAAACACCCCCCCTCCCTTGATTAAAACACACACACCAACAATTCACTATTCCCAAATGCACAGGACGCATTAGCACTATGGTATATGTATATATTTACATTTCAAACCAGACATTTCTTTTTTTGAGGGAACTGAATCTTTGGAACAAAACTGGACAAATCTCTTCAGATTCAGATAGGGACAGTCGCTTAGAAAGGGGTTTTGGCCTTTCAGATTAGACCAGTATTATCAAAACTTCCCACCCCCCTCCCTCTTTCCCGCACCCCCCTCTACCTACAGATAAAACATGGAGCATTAAAACAACCATCGGAGTCAAAGGTCGTCTGCCGTTACATAGCAACGAACCCAGTACTTCAGCAATTTGCTGGATAGTTCAATCTTCTCAGAAGAAGGCAGCAAGAACATGTATTCGGTTTTGCCTCGTTTCTTCACCTCACCACAAGGGGAACAGGCCTCTGTTGAAGCCCAACCAGCGGCCGTTTCCCCTTGCCTGGTCACATGGTGTCCTTTCAAGAGCAGCTCTTCTCCGCCCCCACCCCGTCTCCACGGCCATATTAAGTCCAGAGCATCGTTTTTCACACTCGCATGCAGAGACCGGTATTTTTAACCTGCCGTTCCCTTCGGTACCCTTGAAACGTCAATGGAAAGTTATAACAACCGGCAGCAGACATTCCTTCCGTGTAACAGGTCTCTTCTGACTCTCTCCAGGCTAACCAAGTACATACACGGTCAGGTTTCTCATGCCCAACAGTTCTTCCGACTGGGCTGGGCTACAGTTGCGGCTGCTCATCTGTGGAAGCTTCCGGAACCCCAGGGCCTCCTTGTACTGACTCAGGGTTGTCGTTTGACAATGTCTCCGGGTTGTCGTTTGACAATGTCTCAGGGTTGTCGTTTGACGGCGTCTCAGGGTTGTCGTTTGACGGCGTCTCAGGGTTGTCATTTGACGACGCTTCCGGCATCGTCTGAAGCTGACTTTGTTCCTCAGGGGCTGTTTGTTCCGAGGTGCAGCTGTCCAGTTTCTGGACAACAACTGGAGTCTCAGTGCAGGGCTTGGCCATCTTGATGGCCTCGTCGTAAGATGGCGGCATTTCAATAGCATACAGGCTGTACGCCGGAGGGCTCGCCATACTCCTATCCACCTCTCTGAAGGGCAGGGGAAGTGGGAGGTTCTGAGGATACTGCAGAGAACTGTATGCTGCAAAGAGAAAACACAGAAAAGTGTTCATTTTAGGAGGTCAGCACAACAAATGTTTGACAGAAGGGATGGTGGGAAGGCAGGTCCCTGGACCATTCACAGGGCTTATTTCAGGTGTTTTAGGACACCTTTTAGGGCAAAGATGGTGCATGAAGAACTGTAGAGTTGTAAGGGAGCCCCTCTCCAGGGTCATCTAGTCCAACCCCATGCAGTGCAGGAGTAACAGCTAAAGAATCCCGGACAGATGGCCATCCAATCTCTCCTTCAAAAACTCAAAGGAAAAAGAGTCCGTTCCACTGTCAAACAGCTCCTACTGTTTAGTCACTATCTCCTTTCTTGTAATTTGAATCCACTGGTTCGGGTCTTATGCTCTGGCACAGCAGAAAACAAGCTGGCTTCCCTGAGGCAACCCTTCAGATAATTGAAGATGGCTATCCTATCGCCTCTCAGTCTTCTTTTCTCCAGGCAAAACACACCCAGCTCCCTCAACCATTCCTCTTAAGGCTTGATTTCCAGACCATCTATCATCTTGGTTGCCCTGCTCTGCATATGTTCCAACTTGTCAATATCCTTCTTAAACTGTGGTGCCCAGAACCCAGAACTGGACACAGTGCTCCAGGTATGGTTTGACCAAAGCAGAATAGAGAAGTACTATTATTTGCCTAGATAACCTAAACAATAGGGGTGAAGATCCTTTTTCAGCCCAGCAGGTCAGAGCTTTGATCTTGCCACTACACAGGTCAACTTTGACTGATGAGCGAGGCCACTTATTTGTCAAATTGCCCAAAGCCCTGATCATGTCAGGTGACTGAAGTTGACCCATGGGGTGAGAGGTCCGCTTCATCAGCACATTCACCGCAGGGAACCCACTGGCAAAGTGGCAGCCAAGGAGATTCGAACTCTTAGCTCAAAGGCAGATGGGGAAGTAAGTCAATCTTGCTCTCTTGAAGGGGTCTGCTTTGCCAGCGGGTTCTCTGCAAGGAACGCTGTGGCAAAGCAGCACCAAGCAGGATTGAACCCTGCCCGCCTCTGCTGACATTACTCGATGATGTCAGAAGATTGACAGGTGGGTTTGGCGATCCTCCTGCTGTGCAAAGTTGCATTCCAACTGGGCAAAAGCACTCAGCAGAGTAGGGCCGGCAAGGATTGGGGCCCAGGGAAAGAGCCAAAGGATAGGGCTTGGGTGGGCTGCTTTTGGACCTTTGGTTCCCCCACCAGTGTACATATTGAATGAATGGATGAAAACAACCCATCTCCACACTGTTTTCCAGCTGCAAGATAGGATAGATTTCTCCTTCACTCCCGCCCCCCCCCCCCCGGCTCCCAAAATTTGGGATTGCCAAATACTCACAGGTGACGGTGCTGTGGGCGGTGCTGTCGTGGTCCATGGGGATGATAGTGAGGTCGTGGGCGTGAGGTGGAAAAGTCTGAATCGGGGGCCTCTTCTTACGGCAGCAAAACCGGACACAGCTGGCGCCTATGCCGCACAGCAGCAGCAGAAACACTGTGAGCAGGATGAGCCTGAAGGAAAAGAGGCAGAGCCCCACATCAGCCATCGGACCCTGCAGTGTAGGCTCCCATGATATTTAGCAAGGAGGACGTCTGCTGCAGTTCAAGCACAGGGAACTGAGCAGGGGCAAGGAACCTCAGGCTTGGGGGCTGAATTAAGGCTCCCAGGTCTCTCTATTTGGCCCTTGGAACTCTCCGCAGGCCACGACCCCTCAGTGGCCTGCTTTGCATCCTCCTTGAATGTTTCTGTCTGTCTGGGATGTGTCCTTGAACTCTGAACATGTCTCTTGCTTGTCTGGGAGGAGGAGAGAGACTGGGTATATATGTCTGTGTGGTGTAGAAACTAGCCTAATGCACAAAAGTAAATTTACATGTGTTGCTCCAACCAACTTCTGCCTCTGGCCCCACCCACCACTGCCATGCAACCCCCCACTTAGGGCTGCCCAGAAGGGAATGAACCCTCAGCACAATAGGGCAAGTGGGTCAATCATTCTGATACTGGCATATGGTGTTGTGGCCGATTGCTGCATACCAAAAGCTGCTTAGGGAAATTGGGTATGCTTAGTGCGCCAAACACTTTAATGAGTATTAACAACTACGAGACAGTGTGGTGCAACACTTAGAGCAGTATTTCTCAAACTTGGGCTCCACAGCTGTTGTCGGGTTACAACTCCCATAAACCTTAGCTAGGACATGTGGTCAGGGTTTTATAAGTGCTGGAAACCACCTAGAGAGGCCGGGGAAACCCGTCCAGATGGGTGGGGTATAAAGAAATTATTATATATATAAAAACACAGCTGGGGGCCCAAGTTTGAGAAACACTGTGTTGGAGTGTCAGACTAGGAGCTGAGAGACCAGGATTCAAATCCCTCCACTCAGCCATGAAGCCAACTGGGTAACCTTGGGACACTCACTGTCTCTCAGCCTACCCTACCTCACAGGGTTGTTGTGCAGATATTATGAGAGGGGAGAGAGCAATGTATGCTGCCTCGAGCTCCTTGGAGGAAAAGGTAGTGTAGAAATACTTAAAACAAGTAAGTAATAACAAAACCCTCTTTTTAACAAAAAAGTATTTTCTATTATGTTTTTATGGATGCCTTTTGCCAATTTTTCCCTTCTACGTTGTATACTGCCTCAATATATTTTTTTAAAAATGAAACTGTTTATTTGCTTTCATGTTTATAATTAGCAAACATAAAAATGTTTCAGTCCAACATTTCCGGATACAACTCTACATTAGAGGAGGGCAGATGGTTGGAAAAGTAACCAGCCAATGCCATCGAGACCCCGAATTACTCCCAGGAAGTATGTGAAACGAGAGCTGAATGCCAATCAGCTGAGCAGAGAGAAGGCGGCCTCTTTCCACATTCAGCGAGGCTTCAAAAGGCACTCAAAATATGTGGTTCGATTTTCCCCCACCTGCTTCTCTCAGAAGAAAAACATTTACGTTCTCATAGCATCATTGAGCAATAAATCCGTAAGCTGGCCATTCATAACTATGTCACTGGATGACGAAAACTACTGGTAAACAATTTTCCATGAAGGATCAGATCACAAGATTGTTTTGCAATACAGTGGTACCTCAGGTTACATATGCTTCTGGTTACATACACTTCAGGTTACAGACTCCGCTAACCCAGAAATAGTGTTTCAAGTTAAGAACTTTGCTTCAGGATGAGAACAGAAATCGGGCTCCGGCAGCGCGGCAGCAGCAGGAGGCCCCATTAGCTAAAGTGGTGCTTCAGGTTAAGAACAGTCTCAGGTTAAGTACGGACCTCCGGAACGAATTAAATACTTAACCTGAGGTACCGCTGTAATTCACAGAGAGCAGACCTGTCTTGTTATTACATCATGTCCCCTGCCTCCCTGGTTTTAAAACTGCAACGCTGTGGCTCCTCTTTTGGAATCACAGGATGGACATTAATGTAATAGGAGCCTGCTGGGCACTTCAATGGGAGACCTTGCAAGGAGGACTTGAACACAAGAGCTCCCTCCTCTCCTGTCCTTTCCAGCAACTGATATTCCTATTCAGAAGCACTGTTGTCTCCAACGGTGGAGGCAAGGCATAGCTATGGTAGCTAGTAGGCATCAATAACTCACGACTTTTGGCCCTTAATCTGAAGAGTGGTGGCATTTCGGCCTCTTTTATTGGGAATGGGTGTGAGCTTCAGGTGAAGGGCAGTGCACAAATTTTAATAATAATAATAATAATAATAATAATAATAATAATAATAATAATAATAATAATAATAATATACAGGCAGCAACCATCTTAGGAATGTCCAATTGATGCATGATTGCAGACGCACAGGTCCTTATGCACCTGGAAGAGAGCAGAACAGGGCCAGGGGGGGCTTATGCAAGTTCTAATGATGCACATGGGGGCTGGGAATGGAAAACACACACGCACACGAAATGGGTCACTGTGTGCATATGCAGGGCTATTATTCGGGGGCATGGGGAGGTGCCAGAACTCACCATCCTCTCTCTCTGTCTCCCTGCTGTGGAACCAACAATGGCGCCCACTTGAGAGGTGCCAAAACTGCGCTGCTTGCTGCCCCCCACTTGGTTTAAAAAACCCTCTTAACAAATATAATAAAGTCATAAGGTCTCCTCTGAGTAAAACTTAGCTGAATACCACTCCTGGGTGTTATAGGACTGGCCATCCCTACTCTATGGAATAGTATGGTCCAGGGAACGTTTTTAGCTATTTGTGGACCCATTTGCCTTTTTTAGAGATTCCGGGGGGGGGGGGATGAAACAGGAAGTAGGTGGAGAGAAAATACCTGTTTCTCACCACTGGGCTGGTTTTGCCACTGAGTGGATGATACAATGAGAGTTTCAGTTGATTACAGGCCAAGCAAGGAGCGATGATAGTTTGACACAGCATAAGCCCAGAGGGCTCCTTCATGTGCCAAGTTCTCAATGGCTAAAGGGCTCCACGTGTCGGCTTGTGAAAGTGAGGGAGTTTTATAACAAAAATGTTCCATAAGAGCAACTGGGGGAAGGAAATATTACTTCATTCCCAACTATGCCAGGATTCTTGTCAAGTGGGATTGCAGCCTGCCCTGTTTTGTTTTCCTTTTCTGAGGCACCTAGTAACACATCCTCACCATCACGGGCTCGTCACCACCTGTCCCTAATCGTTACTTATTAGTCAGATTTCCATAGACCTCCAGGGGACAGGAAAGTTGAGAGGTCACCACATGACCTACTAACCTTCCAGCAGCACCAAGTTTTGAGCCTGCTTGTTGTAATTAGAGGTAATCTCCCAGGGAAACACCCCTGGCACTATCAAGGTTGGTTTTCTAAGTGCCAGGCGAATTTAAAAATAAAATAAAATACTGAAGTGTGGAGTGATTTTGTTAAGATTGGCTAACAGTTTTAGGCCCGAGGGCCACACTGAACCTTGATAGTTCCTCTAAGGGCCACATGCCAGGTGGGGTAACTGTACTGACCAATGCACACATGCAGACAAAAACATTCTGACCCAGAGGACATTTTTTTTCTCCCCATGGCAGTGCTGCTGTGGGGAGATAAAGCAGCATTTTTCATCCTCATCCCAGTGCTGGGCTAGGAGGATAAAAAACCTCTCCTGCTAGCATGTGTTGGAAAAACAGCCCCATTACAAGAAGGTCTCTTGAGCGCCTTCCTGTCTTCTAAGACTTGCTTGTGGCAACAACAAACCAGAGGGAGAAAACGCCTCTTTTTCCAAGGCATCAAACACCAGTCCTGCAAAGCCCCTTTCAAAGGGCCACCTTGCAAAGCGCTTCAAAAGACAGCCTTGCAAAGCACTCTGCAAGGGATGAACTGGGCAAAGAAGTCACCTGATGTCACGTGTCTGCCAGCTGGGAGCCCCGCCCACCTGTCCAACAAAGGGTGGGGGAGATAGCGATCTGGCCTTCTGCCCAGATCCAGTTCCTTACCTCTGGGGCTTGATTAACCAAAGGGCTGGGTCCAAAGTGCAGCCAAGGGAAGGGATGTGAAATTGGATCCCTGGCCCACTGCACACCCGACAAGTTTAAAGAACAGTAACTGTTGTCCCCGGCTCCAGCACCTCCAAACAGTTCTTTAGCATCCCTAAGTAGCTGCTTTAAATTAGTCACACAATGGCTTTATCACAACCTGCTGGTTTCATAACGCACTCAGACTGTGCAACAGGAAAGGTGGTCATTTGTTTATCTACCGGTTGCATTTCTGCTTTGCTAACTTCCTCTTCAAACAGGGCAGTGAATGGAGCTATTGTCAGGATCTGAACAAGGCATGGTCACAAAGTAAACAGAAACAAAATACACATGCTGCCTCTCTTTCTCCAGTATCAAAGGAGAGAGGAAAGAGGAGACGGAGATGGGCTGCTGGATGTGGCCCTCCAGGCCTTTCAATCTGGCCCTCTGTGGTTGCCCCTTATTGGCCCTGCTCAACACCTTCCTTGAGTGTTTTTGCCTGTGCAGAACGAGCAGAGTGGGGGCCGAGAGGGAGAGACAATGTCTGCCAGCGACTTCCTGAAACAAATGAAGCCAAGGCTGAAAATTGATCTGAACTCACCAGACATACCACAGGCTTGTCCAACTGGTTCCCTGCTGAGTGCACCTGGAAAATGAAGACAAGGAAATGGGGCGTCACTCATCGAGCCTTGGATTTTTGATGCAGCTCACACACATGATCTCTCTCTAACTTTTGCGCAACGGAGGACGGGGAACCCCTGGCTTGCCGGATGTTGTCGGCTGCCATTCCCAGTCAGCAGGGGATGATTCCAGCGGCAGCCGAACTAAAGCTGGAGGGACACAGGCCTCCCCAAAAAACACCAAACAAAAGCAGGCCAAGCAATTATACTTTCCACATCGCAGATGGGGAACTGAAGATAAACGAAATCCCGGTTGAGTGTGTGGCCAAGGTTAGATGCAAACTAGAAAATTTCTCCCAGGCCTTTCCTTATTTAAATAAAGCTTTCAGATGGAGACACATTGCCGTCAAAGAGAAGCACCTCATGCGGGTTCTTACTTACCCTTGCGGGTTACTGCAGTGAATCTCAGCAAAGGCAGGTAGGGCCTGGAAGTAAGGAAAAGAGAAATAATGGATTTAGAACAGAAAGCTAGAACTAAATGCTGCAGGGACAGAATTCTATGGCTCTGAAACTGAGCCGGGGAACCCTTTTTCAGCTTGAAAGCCACATTCCACCTGGGACATTCTTCCAAGGCAACAATTGTTAACGTGGCTTCTGCACAGTACCCAAGTTTCTACACATGTTCCCACACCCCTCTCTGTCATCTATTCAGGCAAGCAAGCAAGAGGCATAGCCCAGCCAGGCAAAAACACTTGGGATGCAAAGCAAGCCTTGGTGAGTGGTGTGGCCTGGGGAGACTTCTAAGGGACCGGTGGGAGTGGGATGGAGGGATACAATGAGCCCCCTGGGCCTGAGTTTCCACCCTGCTTGCTCTAAAACAACACACCACTCTCACAAGACTTGCCTTACTCTTACTGGATCAACCAAAAGATCCCTCTAATCCAACACTCTCTCATCCAAAAGAGCTAGGAAGATGCCCATGGGATGCTCATGAAAGAGAATGACCAGTACTTTGCAATCCCAGATTTATCAGAATGCATTATCCTTAGGTTTGCAGCTGATGAATAAGGAGGTGAATATATACAGTGGTGCCTCGGGTTAAGTACTTAATTCGTTCCGGAGGTCCATTCTTAACCTGAAACTGTTCTTAACCTGAAGCACCACTTTAGCTAATGGGGCCTCCTGCTGGCACTGGACCGCTGCTGCACGATTTCTGTTCTCATCCTGAAGCAAAGTTCTTAACCTGAGGTACTATTTCTGGGTTAGCGGAGTCTGTAACCTGAAGCGTCTGTAACCCAAGGTACCACTGTATAGTGGCAAGGCAGTTAAAACTTTCGCATCTCTTGTAAGTCCAGCAGCTTTGCTCATATGCAGAGCTAAACCATGGTTGGTTGTAACTATGGTTGGTTCAAAAATCCATACACAGTCTCACAGATGAACAAGCAAGCTAGGGCTGGCCAAAGATGTTTTGCTGACTGAGGCAAAGAACAAGGCACTACTCCTCCTTATTCCACATACAGATGATAAACATGCTACGAATAGACACTTGCTTACTAGTGACAGGGAGAGTGTCCTCCACTGTGCCTGGGAGCAGCAAGCTAGTCACTTTCAGCTTAACTATGGTTTAGAGCAGGGCTTCACAAATCTGGGTCTCTAGCTGTTTTAAAACTACAACTCCCATCATGCCTAGCTAGGAGGACCAGCGGTCTGGGATGATGGGAGCTGTAGTCCAAAAAAAAAAAACCTGGAGACCCCTGTTTAGGAAACCATGGTTTAGTGACATGCAAGCGGTAGCGGATAGCATGGTGGGGTTGTGCCCCTCTCCTGACCTCCCTCCATCTGAGCCGTTGTTGGTATACCAGGAACAAAGGTCAGTGCAGTGAAAACTGGCATCTGCCACCTCTCCATCTCTGTTCTGGGGGATGCACATGGTGGTGCCTGCTACTGTGTGCAAGCAAGGCCACTGCATTTAGATTTCAATTTCTAAGGGGTAGCTGTGTTGTGGGCTTGTTGCAGCGAAAACAAAGCCCTGCAGTGCCTGCAAATTTATTATGGCATAAGCTTTAGTGGAGTAGTCTTATCCAATGCACACATTGGTATCCTAAATTGCTGTCTGTCTGTCTGTCTGTCTGTCTCTATGTGTGTGTGTGTGTGTGTGTGTGTGTGTGTGTGTGTGTAGAGCCAGGGTAGGATGGTGGTTGGACTAAGGACAGGCAGACCAGCGTTCAAATCCCCACGCAGCCTTGAAGTTCACCGGGTGACATGTCTCTTAACCTAACCAACCTCACAGGGTCGCTGCATGGATAAAACGGAGGGGCAGGGGAAAACAATTATGCCACTTTTGAGCTCCTCACAGGAAAGGTGGGCTATGAAGGAAATTAATACACACACAAAAAAAGTGCTACATAAGCACTGGACCTTGTTATTGATTGACTTTGCAAAGTCACTCAATGTAGCTACCCAACCAAGAAGTAAGCTTATGATCCATTTTATTGCACATGTCCTGGCAAGCCATTCTTCAGCTGTCCAAACCTTGCCCCCAGCATACTGGAAACTTAAGTTACTTTGAACAGATATGCTGCCGCTTGTGAACATTTTTTTTTTTTTGCAGCATCAGCATTTTAAAAAAAGAATCTTGTGTTTGTTGCTGTTGTTAGTTGTACAGTGGTACCTCGGGTTAAGTACTTAATTCATTCTGGAGGTCTGTTCTTAACCTGAAGCACCACTTTAGCTAATGGGGCCTCCTGCTGCCCCCGCGCCGCCAGAGCACGATTTCTGTTCTCATGCTGAAGCAAAGTTCTTAACCTGAAGAACTATTTCTGGGTTAGCGGAGTCTGTAACCTGAAGCATATGTAACCTGAGGTACCACTGTATACACGTTTTCAGTGAATTTTACTAAGGTGCCTTCAATGACATCTAACTGATTTATTTTCTTGCATCTATATCCCGGCTTCCTTCTGCCATGGAATCTAAAAGCAAAGTTTGGATTTGATATCCCGCTTTATCACTACCCTAAGGAGTCTCAAAGCGGCTCACAATCTCCTTTTCCTTCCTCCCCCACAACAAACACTCTGTGAGGTGAGTGGGGCTGAGAGACTTCAAGGATCCGGCCACTTACCAGACCTTGACCTGCTTAGCTTCTCCAATGGCTACTAATCCCGATGGTTCTCCTCCACTTCCATTGTCAGAGACAGCATATGCTCTGAGTTGCTGGGAATCACAAGTGGGACACTGCGGTCCCACTTGCAGATTACCCACTTGGGGCTTCTGATTAGCCAGTAGGCGATCAGTAGGCTACACTAGGTTGGGCCATTGGCCTGATCCAGCACTGCTCTTTTTGCATTCATTTGCTAGAAAGGGCAACATATATAAATTCTTTTAAAGCAAAACAAATATTCCCAAATCTAAAACTTCCAAGTATCTTGCACAGGGAGGGTTATTTTGGGAGGGGGCAGGAAACAGGTATCATGTTGTATCACCAGTCAGTTGCTGCTGGGACCACCTACAGCCAGGACTTTAGGGTAACAAGCCCAGAGTCTAAAATTACCCAACTGCACCCCTGTCCGAGAATCCTTTTCAGCAATGGTGTACAGCTGAAAATACGAAGCTGTTTACATGGAAGCCTGTTCATTAAATCAGGATTTTAAAGGAAAAATCATGCCTTAACTATTAAAGTGAAATGTTCAGTATGCATTATTATCACATGTAAAGCATAAGACTTATAAAATTAGAGGGATTCTGGCAAAAGAAAAAAAGAGAAAGAAATAGGTAGATGATGCAAAAATCAAACCAATTCAGTAACTGCTCAGAACAACACAAATGAAGACGCCTTTTGATTCGTGCATGAGGGGGTGCGGCTCCAGCCTAGACCTGTCTACGTGCAAATCCCGTTCATAGGCTGGGGTGGCCCTTTAGCTGTTACAGAACTACAACTCCCATCAGCCCCAGTCAGCATTGCCCATGGACAAGACAGATGGGAGTTGTAGTCCCAACATCTGGGAGGACCACAGATTCCCCTACCCTTGATTTAGACCAAGAGAACTTGAAGCCCTTCCAACATGATTTCTGGACCACTTGGCTCTGTCAGAACCGAGATTCTGATCTGATTAAATGTAGACATCTTTCTCACTTTGTCCTCATGAGGACAGACGAGTCTGCTTTCACCTGCCTCGTTAACAACCAGTCCAGGGGAGGGCTCTGCCTCTGCCTGCTGGTCTCCCTGCCTTGGAAGCCCTAATGGTTACCAGTTACCACTGGTCTTAAGATCTAAGAAGGCAAGACTCCGCAAACCCCAGTAGATAAGGATAGCTAAATCTCAGGGGCTGTATTCAACTAACCTCGGAGAGTAGAACCCACTGAAATTCACACACACCCATCTAATTTAGATCCGGATCATTTAGGGATACTGTACTGTGAACAGGCTACAAGAAACGTGCTTAAAACCACAGAAAACGGCAGGGGAGGAGGGCGGCATTCAAACAGAAAAGCTTTTTTTTTATCCAGTGCCGCAGACGGAGCCACTCCGATCCGCTGCGGGGCGAACCACAGAGGCCGGTTCGCAAGCGGCGCGAAGCTATGCTAGCAAGGAAAGCAAAAAAAAAAGAGAGAAAATAAACGGACGATCCCAGCCACCGATCAGCCCCGAAACGGAAATGCAACCCCCCACCCCCGATCCACCCACCCACAAAACGTAGCCCACTGCGGCACCCACCTCCAGCAGAGCGAAAAGGAAGATTTTGTAGGAGACGCAGCTCGCTCGCTGTGCCGCAGCCATGGAAAGCGAAGGGGAGTCGCCTCGCTCGTTCCCCGCTTTTCGCCCGAGGACGCCGAGGCTCTTTTGTCTTCCACGCACGCGGAAAAAAACGCCCCGCGCCCCCTTCGGAAGACACCCAAAGAATCGCTCCTGCGCTTGGCGCGCACTCCTCGGGTGCAGCCGCTTTGCAAAGCGATATCTCTCTCCTCAGGCCCCGCCCCTTCCCCAGTTGGCCCCGCCCACTGCTGGCTTTCCCGCGCTTGCTTTGTTCACCCGCTGGGTTGCTGCAACGGATTAGGATTTTGCAAGCGGGAGGGGGATTTCTTTGCACCCATGGGTCGCTCTCCCTCCACGAGGTTCTGGGGGAGCGGAGGTAGGCCCAAAGCGATGACTCAACGGGGTGTGTTTGTGAGAGAGAAAAGTCACCGGTTGAATGGAAACGAAGCCTAATTCCGCCCACCCGGCGCTATCCCCCGCCCGCAACCCGCAGAGCAATTTTAAGATTGCAGCATTAGGACAAAGGAATTTCAGAGGGGAGCTCCAGCCTTAACTGGCTGGATTTACAAATCATTCAGAAGTTCAAATCATCATAAGTCATCAACATTTTTGCGGGTGGGGGATATATGCACATATATCCTAATATTATATGCGCACACACCCCACAAACGTTTTTCCACTAATAATTTTGGTATGTTATTTTAAGTACCAGGCTTCTAATGCATGCTTTACCCCATCCATCCATTTTTGTACACGCTGCTTGGCTGAAAAGCTACATGGCAAAATTCAGAGGTGTGCGGCTTTTGAAGGATGGCTGTGGTTTGCTTCATGTATTGTTTCAGAAAGTGTGGATTAGGTAGGCCTGCCTTTTAATGCAAACTGAATCAAATTTCTCCTTAATCCTTTGTTGTACCCATCATAAGTACTACACAGAGTAGACCCACTGAGTAGACACGACTAAGTGAGGCCTATTCCGAGGTTGCATGCGTACCGCACATTCAAATTGCTATTATACCACTTCAACAGCCATGGGCTTCCCCCAAATAATCCTGGGAGCTGTACATTCCCCATCACAGAACTACTATGCTCAGCACCTTTAACAAACTATACTCCCCAGAATTCATGGCTCGGGTGGGAAAGCAGTGACTGTTAAATGGTCGGCCCTTTTCTTGAATCTCGTCTCCGCCACAAACTCACTAGAGGGCTGAACTTCTCAGCAAACTGCTTAAGAGTCCGAGGAACGCTGCAGCCTTCTGCCTCACTGGTTGATAAGACCCAAGGATCGGCTCACCTTATGCATGCTTTCGCTTGCCAGCTGCTGTGGGCTTGCATTTGCAAATAAAGCCTTGCCTACTTCACCCTGTAAAATGCACCTTCATGTTGTGCCAGTATATATATATATAGCCTGCTGGTAATCAGGTAAAGGTAAAGGGACCCCTGACCATTAGGTCCAGTTGTGGCTGACTCTGGGGTTGCGGCGCTCATCTCACTTTATTGGCCGAGGGAGCCAGGCGTACAGCTTTTGGGTCATGTGGCCAGCATGACTAAGCCGCTTCTGGCGAACCAGAGCAGCGCACAGAAACGCCGTTTACCTTCCCGCCGGAGCAGTACCTATTTATCTACTTGCACTTTGATGTCCTTTTGAACTTCTAGGTTGGCAGGAGCAGGGACCGAGCAACGGGAGCTCACCCCGTCGCGGAGATTCGAACCGCCAACCTTCTGATCGGCAAGTCCTAGGCTCTGTGGTTTAACCCACAGCGCCACCCTATGGATCTCTTAAGTGGGAGTTGCTTTGGGTTCGATAGAAGAGGAGGAGGAGGAAGAGTTTGGATTTGATATCCCGCTTTATCACTACCCGAAGGAGTCTCAAAGCGGCTAACAATCTCCTTTCCCTTCCTCCCCCACAACAAACACTCTGTGAGGTGAGTGAGGCTGAGAGACTTCAGAGAAGTGTGACTAGCCCAAGGTCACCCAGCAGCTGCATGTGGAGGAGCGGGGATGCAAACCCTGTTCACCAGATTACGAGTCTTCCGCTCTCAGTGGCACAGGGTCCCAGATTCAATCCCCCAACAGCTCCAGGTAAGGCTGGGAGAGTTTCCTGCCCCAAATCCTTGAGAGCCGCTGCTGGTCAGTGTAGATGATACTGAGTTAAGAAGGACCAATGGTCTGATTCAGTGTTGGGCAGCTTCCTGCGTTTCCTATGGAGGGCAGCTGGGATTTCAGAGTTGAGAAAGGAAGCAGATCAATAAAATATTGTCCAGCAGAACCTCAAATGAAATACCTTCCCACGGATATAATTTGTGGGTTGAATTGCTAATAATCCAGCAATGAAAAAGGTGTGTGTGTGTGTGTGTGTGTGTGTGTGTGTGTGTGTGTGTGTGTAATCACCACAAATCAGTGGAGAATCAGAGAATCAGAATTGTAGAGTTGGAAGGATCACACTAGGATCACCTCTGCAATGCAGGAATGTTTTGCCCAACATGGGACTTGAACCCACAACCCTGAAATTGTGCTCTACCTACTAGGGCACCATCTTCCATTTGTTCTCAACCACCTACCTCCCTTCTTACAACCAGTTCACAGGGTGGCCTTGCCTGTCACCTTCCTCCTCCGTAGTCTCAGTATTACCCTTGTACAACTTGGCAGGGAAGGGGATGGGGATGGGGCCAAAACTAGAATTTCAGGATTCAGTGTCACCAGTACTCTGAAGATACCCAGCTCTATTTCTCCTTTCCACCTAAATCCAAGGAAGCTGCCTTGGTTCTAAACCAGTGTCCGCCATCCTAATGGACTGGGTGAGGGTGAACAAATAGAAACCTAACCCAGACAAGACAGAGGTGCTCTTGGGTCAGCCGGAAGGCAGAACTGGGAATATGGATTCAGCCTGCTCTGGATGGGGTAACAAGACTCCCCCTGAAGACACAGGTTCGCAGTTTGTATGGGCTTCTGGACTCAGGTCTCTGTGGTGGCTGGGAGCGCATTCTCACAGTTATCGCTAGTGCTGCAGCAGCACCCTTACCTTGAGTTGATTTGGCCATAGTGACATATTCTTTAGTTACATCCCATTTGCATGACTGTAACAGACTTTAAAAAGCGCTCAGAAACTTCAGCTGGCTCAAAGAGCTGAATCCAGGTTGTTGACTGGGGCTGGTTCTAGGGAGCACACAACTCTTTTGCTAGAACAGCTCCACTGGCTGCCAGTCTGTTTTCAGGCACAATTCTAAGTGCTGGTTATGACCTTTAAAGCCCTGTGCAGCTTACGGTAGGTCCAAGCTCTCTGAAAGATCATATTTCCTTGTGCAAACCTGCCCGGTTTGGAGAGCTTCAGGGAGGCCCTTCTCTTGGTCCTGCCACCCCTACAGGCAGGCTTGGTGGAGACACAGGAGAGGGCCTTCTTGGTGGTTGCTCCCAGACTTTGGCAAACCCCACCACCACCTCAGAGAAGCTAGACTGGCTCCATTGTTGTCCTTCTGCCAGCAGGTAAAGACTTTCTTGTTTTAACAGGCTTTTGGGAACTGGGTAGTTTTAATGAAAGGGCTTGTGCAGCGCTTTTTTATCGTAATTTGTATGGTTTTAACAGGTTTTTAATGTAGATATTGATATAATTAAAACTATGCATGTTTAATTTTTTAAAAATTATTGTTCCCCACCCCCTGAATGTTTTTAGCTGTTCTTGTTTTTATCTGCAAGCCACCTTGAGTCCGTGTCAGGGGAAAAGGCAGGGTATAATAATACTAATACAGTGGTACCTTGGGTTAAGAACTTAATTCGTTCTGGAGGTCCATTATTAACCTGAAACTGTTCTTAACCTGAGACACCACTTTAGCTAATGGGGCCTCCCACTGCCGCCACGCGATTTCTGTTCTCATTCTGAGGTAAAGTTCTTAACCTGAGGTACTATTTCTGGGTTATTGGTTATTGGAGTCTGTAACCTGAAGCATCTGTAACCTGAGGTACCACTGTACTAATAATAAGCCTACCTTACAGGGTTGTTTTGACTGCTTCAGAAAAATTCCAACTACTGTTACACCCTAATAGGGAAAAGACAAAAGAAAATCCCAACTCATGCTTAGTTTCGCATTAGAGAAGCATGACTGATACTGACCTTAGAGCTGACCTGCTCATCATTTTCCCCATGAGGTCATTTCTTCTGGTTGCCTAAAGGAGTATTTTTGGAGGATATGCCCAGCCCTTCTCTCACGATGCAGTCCAATTACAGAGCTGGCAAGGCAGGGCCAAGGGGATCCCAGCTGACAGCGGAATGAGCAGCTGACACACACTGTGCTCCAGTTACATGTCGCTATCCTGAGTCACCACCCAAAAGCAAGGAAAATGTACAGAGAAGGCAGAACAACCCTTTGCAGAAAGGCTGGTGAACAAGGCTATTGTTCACATTAGCATCCTGAAATGCAGCAACATCATCTCCACCTGTTGTGTTTTAAGACACGATTATTGCATTTGTATTCCACCTTTTTCCTAGGTGGGTTACATGGTTCTCCCCACCTCCTCAATTAATCCCCAGATCATATCTGTCTTCTTCCACCATCTCACACATTTCAGTCCTTTCTTTCTGTCACCTGCTGTTATGACAGACGGGACAAAGTTGGTTCCATTAATTTCAGTGAATCTGCTCTCAATAGAGCTTAGCTGGGTACAAGCCCTGAATTTTGGTTCTCCTTATAGAATGTGGCTTTCATGGTATAGTCCAGCTAAATCCAAGACCAGACTATTGGTACTGGGTGGAATGCAGAGAGACCAACTCTTGGTGAGGGCAGTGACAGGCAGAGCAACCTCCTGGGCTGGTTAACAGCATACTGGGGATGTTGAGGCAGTGCCCAAATTATTTTTCTTCACGAATTTATAAAAAATATATTTTTATGGCACAGAGGTATACATCTATCTAAGTTTACAGCAATAAAAACATAAAACTATACAATAAAAGCCATAAAAAGGTAAAAACAGACACCAATTGACCACTGAGGAACGGTGTTCTTAATTGCCTGCATAGGGATAGAAAAGCATTGAGTAGGCATTTAAAAGTTGGCACAGAAGGCTGCTGCTGAATCTAGTGGCAAGGTGTTCCACAGGACCAGGGCAATGACACTAAAGGCTTGGTTCCTTGTTGTCATTGTGAAATGAACCTCAGGGATCTACCACTGACACTTGCAGATGATCTCAGTGATCAAGTGGGATGATATGAGGCATTAGGAACTTGGCAACTGTACAGAGAGATCTATAAATGGATCTCCAGACCTGCCCAGCAAGGAGTGTCCTCTCCCCTCTGACCCAACCCTATTTCAGGTTGCAAGGAGAAGTGAAGATGGTGTAGCATCCTTGCTCCTTCTTACTCTCGCTTCCTGCAGCCAGACTCCTGCCGTTGCTTCCTGCCCCCCCAGCTGCTGCCATGATGCCAACCACTGGGCAACAGAGCTGCCCACCACAGCAGGCACTTCTGCAGACCACCCACAAGGGACATGTCTGCATTGTAGTCCCTATATACTTTCCATTCTGGGAGAAGCCTAGAAAGCCAAAGAAGCAGGCTAGAAGGGGAACACGTCCAGTTGCAAAAGTGTCATTTATGTGCATGCCAGTTGCAATGAACCCATGGCTCTGCAGATGTCATAGGACTCCAGCTCCCATCTTTCTTTGACTGTTGACCAAGGTGCTGGGGCTGATGGGAGTTGGAGGACAATACGATACGATAATCTTTATTGTCATTGTTCCATACAGAACAACGAAATTGAAAAATACATAAGACATTCTACATAAGACATTCATTGACACCTGGCATTGTTTTGTACATCAAATATGCTTATATTCCCACTGCAGAGTCCTAAAGGGCCACACACTTTCTCTCTTACACACACCTTTTTTCCTTTCCACAGCCCTCCCTTTAAACACCCCTCAGCCATAGGCATTGTTATGTACTGAAGTTCTCACCCTGGGCCAGCAGGGGGATACTGTAGATAGTTTAGGTCCACATATGCAAATAAGGGATCGAAAGTGACGTTCAGTGATTGGATAGTTACAGAAAGTTGTTACAGTTACGTTGTACTGGAGCTCTTTATAAGCAGGCTGGCCGAACACTTCAGTTCAGTTCTGTTCTGGCCTGTGAATAAACAAGAGCTGTTTGAAGAATCGCTGTGTTGTCTGATATGTTCACCTACAATTTAACAGGCATGACTCCCTTGCTCCAGCTCATAGGCCTCCCCAATGCCCCCTCTTGTTCTGCAGCACTGCAAATTCCCCCTTTAACCCCAGCAAACTCCACCTGTCCCCACCCATTCCTCCAGCTTTCTTCCCCCAACTGCGGGAGGCCTAAAACACACACACACACACACAACCCCACCCTCCCATCCCTGTTCCCTTACACTCCTCCAAATGCCCCCTTATCTCCCAGTCAGTCGTCCTTGCCCCCTTCCCCAATTCCTTCTCTTTCCCACCACCAGAGAGGACTAAAGCAGTCCTGTTAACCCAGGCATAGGCAAACTCGGCCCTCCAGATGTTTTGGGACTACAACTCCCATCATCCCTAGCTAACAGGACAAGTGGTCAGGGATGATGGGAGTTGTAGTCTCAAAACTTCTGGAGGGCTGAGTTTGCCTATGTCTGTGTTAACCTGTCCTCTCCCACTTCTCTCACCACCACATTATGACCGTGTTGTTTTCTCAGAGCAGCCTCACCCCATTCCTGCCTTTAGAACTTTGGAAAACAGCCAATGAAAACAGAGTGGTGACATGCTTGCATTCTTATTATACGCAAGCTAGTTTACTGTGAGTGAAATTCTCCTAACAGGGGTGTTTGTGCACATGTTATATACTACATTTCTCTCACTTTTTCCTCCAAGGAGCTCAAGGTGGTGTACATTGTTATTCCCTCCCCATTTTATGCTCACCACAACCCTGTAAGTCTGCCTGTCTAATTATATATAAATATCTGTCTGTCTAATTATATTTAAATATCCTCTTTTTCCCAGTTGGGCCTCAAAAATCCCTTGGAGGTGTTCAGCACATACTGTAAACAGGAAAGCCTATCTACAAATTACTCTAAGATTATGATTTTGAGCAAACAAAGTCATAGGTATAAATGGTGCTTAGCCATCTATGCACCTGTTTGGGGGGGGTCAGGAAAAAGGAGTTCAATAAAATTGCTATAAATTGTTGTGATGGTTAAGATGTTTAATCTGAAATCAAGCTGGATTTGAATTTGTTAGTGTCTCTGGTAATTTATTTCATTTCATGGATGTTAGCAAATTAGATTTAAAAAGCCAAAATAATATTAGAATTGGAACTGTCAGAGATGGACAAGGGGATTTTGTTTTAATGCTCAGGAACTTGGAAAAGCCTTTTTAAAAAGATTAAGGATTCTTATATTATGGACATCCCAAATAATGTTATTGATACTATGGCTTAATACAAATTTCCCATGGCCTCTGGCTAGAACAATAAACTTATGAACTGAATTGAATATACAATTACTGCATTTTTGTTTTGTTTTCGCCTTCCGTATAATAATATAGTTTTCATTCTGAAAATTAAATCGCACCAAACATTACAAAAGAGAAAGCACTAGATATATACTACAGCCCCATTGGTGAGATGCATGGCATCACATTTTATTTTAAAGTGCATTGCCCACATTTCTTTATGCAATGAACTCAAAGAGGCTTAGAAAACAGAACCACAAAATACCGTATTTTTTGTGTATAACACATGTATAAGACACCCCCTATTTTGGGGGACTCCAAATTGAGAAAATGGGGGAAGATTGTATCCGTGTATAAGACAACCCACAATTTTGAACATAATTTTTAATTAAAAAAAACCCTAGTCTGGTACACAAGTACCCTAGTATGGTACACAAAAATGCTGCAATAATGGTTCAAATGACAACATCACTTACATATTTTACAACTAGGATCACAGTCAAACAACTGGCTACTGTATATATAAAAACCAGGGAGACAGAATTCAACAACCCCCCCTCAAAAAAAGCCTTAAGGTCTGAAAGAAAGCCTTAAGGTTGTATCCAATGCTGTGAGCATGATCCCTTTCGCACCAATGGAGGATTTCTTCACGATTCAAATCTAGAGGAGTAATCCAACCATCAACCCAAGTGGGGAGAGTAAGAGATTAACCAACACCCACTGCAGTCCCGAAAAGGATCACACACACACCCCGACACACACACACACACACACACACACACATTCCAGCTGGTGTTATTTGCAATTTTATTTCTAGACATGTTAAAAATGCAAAGATGCACTGAATGTCAGATCACATCAGAGTTCTCTCGGTTGGGAGGTCTGCTTAGACCTCGCCAGTGGCCTTTGAATGAGGGTTCTCCTTACACAACCAAAGCAGGCAACCTTTTTTAAAATAATAAAAAAGAATTGTTTGAGCCCTGAAGGGACAAAGTACTGGGACCATTGAGGGAGAATTTAATTCTGTGATTTCAAGGCCTGAGCGAGGTAGCTGGAGCTAATTAGGTGGTTCCACCTGTCTCTCAAAGCAGCTTTAAAAGCATTTTTGTGTGTGTGGTTTTTCCTTTTTAAGAGCTTGTGTGTTTGCTTTCTGGGTTAAAAGGTTGTTTGCGCACAACCTGACATTCTTTGCTAAGTGTGGGGGACAGGACACAATTGAGAGGAAATCACACATCATTGGCTCGGATTCTTTGAAAACATTATTGCCTCTTGATTGGCATGAGTGTGGCGGGAGGGATATTGCACTTGTCAAGGCTGGACATCCAGGGGGCATCACAAATCTTTTGGGATGTACACAAATAGAACGATGTGACTGTGCTGATAACATACTGTAATGATAAAAAGAAATTCTGCACCAAGGTTGCCTAAATTCACTGGCACACACAAAAGTTGAACTCTGCAGCTGGTACGCATTTGTAAATTTTATTTTGCTCCTTAAATCTTGCATATTTTATTTTCCTCCTGCTGCTAGTCATGGGAGGTGACTCTTCACAGCAGTGTAAAGATTCCTACACTTGACAGAGTGAGTGGGTAGCTATTCTTAGTATAAATAGGTGAGGCTGCATTTGCCTCCTGTTCGATTTTCAGGTTCTCTCAGGAAGGACTACACCCTTCCTATTCTTTGCAGTCTTTTCAAAGCCACCCAACTGAAGAAAAGCAAGTTACTCGGGTCACTTCTGCCTGCCTTGGCTAATCAGGTCCAGGTCAGTGATCCGGGATTCAGCCCTGCCCAAGCCTCCGAGGAGAAGAAAGGGGAGCAGGGTTCTCTCTACCAGTGACTCTGAGGAGCCAATGGATTTGCAAAGAGTACAGTGGTACCTCGGGTTACAAGTGCTTCAGGTTACAGACTCCGCTAACCCAGAAATAGTACCTCGGGTTAAGAACTTTGCTTCAGGATGAGAACAGAAATTGTGCTCTGGCGGCGCGGCGGCAGCAGGAGGCCTCATTAGCTAAAGTGTTGCTTCAGGTTAAGAAGAGTTTCAGGTTAAGAACGGACCTCCGGAACGAATTAAGTACTTAACCTGAGGTACCACTGTACAGTCGTACCTCGGGTTACAGACACTTCAGGTTCCAGACTCTGCTAACCCAGAAATAGTACCTCGGGTTAAGAACTTTGCTTTGGGATGAGAACAGAAATTCCGTGGCAGCAGTGGGAGGCCCCATTAGCTAAAGTGGTACCTCAGGTTAAGAACAGTTTCAGGTTAAGAACGGACCTCCGGAACAAATTAAGTTCTTAACCCGAGGTACCACTGTATCTGCCATGGGGCTGGAAGTCCCCAAAATAGCTGCTTGGATTTCTGACCGGCTCTCAGACCTCCCTACCCCAACCTGCCTCCCATGGCCACAGAAGCAGAAGGGATTCACGTCAGCAGGAATTTCAGGGCCACCGCAGCCATGTGGCCCTACTTTATAGAGGACACTCCTCTATCCATAGCGGTTCTATATCTGAAGGGCTGTCCGAACTGCACTTGGCTTAAAGATGAAGAACCATGAGAAGGGAGAGCAGGAGAGTGAAGTTGTATACCAGTGGTTAAGCACCTGGACCAAAGGCAAACAGGTCACAGCCTCTCTGACTATGGTGAAACGTGCTAGATTTCTACTTAAATTATAGCAGTTCACAGGTCACAGCCTCTCTGACTATGGTGAAACGTGCTAGATTTCTACTTAAATTATAGCAGTTCTTTCTAAATTGGCATCTCTGACTGCAAACTAGCATATGCAGGTGTTATGCAAATTGGCACCCTCTTTTGTTCCTTTTTCGTGATTGATTTAGATAATTTAGGGTCATCTAGTCCTACCCACTCCAGTGCAGGAATCTTTTGCCCAGCTGGGGCTCAAACCCACAACCCTAAGATTCAGAATCTCATGCTCCAACAACTGAGCTATCGCAGGCTTTATGAGTGGCCACCCTGTGGAGGAAGTGAAGCCGCTTGGGAAGAGGAGGCACCTGCCCAGAATAGGGAGAGCCGAGAGCCAGGTGGTTGGCATAGGGAGCCTTCAGCTATACAAACTGGGGAAACAGAGAAGAGGTCCTTAGGCCCCAGCAGAACGTCTCCATCTCCCTTCCATGGGTACTTAAAAAGTGCCTATCCATTTATTCCAGGGATTGGGTATACAATGCAATCCAACTATCATACAGTCCAGAGATATTTGCTGCGAAGCCTCTGCTAATGGAGCGATCCCTTCACCTAGGTTCAGAGTGCTCATGGAATGCTTATGAACATTCAGACTGCTCAGTTGTTTTTCCTAAGGAAAACCTATCAGGGTAAGAGGTTTTAGGAAGAAATGCAGCTGGCTGAACATTGAGGGTGGGTATGGAATGGACTGGCAAGAATTCTGAACAAGGAGCACTTCACATGGCAACGTTTTGTTGTGGGTCCCAACTGTATTATTCCAACATATTTCACTGTACAGTGGTACCTTGGGTTAAGAACTTAATTCGTTCCGGAGGTCCGTTCTTAACCTGAAACTGTTCCTGAAGCACCACTTTAGCTAATGGGGCCTCCCACTGCCGTCACCCAATTTCTGTTCTCATCCTGAGGTAAAGTTCTTAACCCAAGGTACTATTTCTGGGTTAGCGGAGTCTGTAACCTGAAGCATCTGTAACCTGAAGCGTATGTAACCCGAGG
>NC_138132.1:72983995-73197207 GCF_964188305.1 Podarcis bocagei | reverse complement strand
ATAAGCCCCAAAGCACTTCCACCATTGTAATAATCATCAACATCATCCTCAAACAAATGTATAGGCTACAGCATCAAGCCATCGAAGTGGTGTACAAGGTAAAGCAGACTAAAAACACAAGTCTGAAGAAAATCCACCCAGCAAACTCTAAAAACAATAAAACCAGTGCTTTTTTTTCCTAAAAAAATGTTTAGGAGTACTTTCATTTTCCTACTCATATTGAAATAGTGCCCCCCTCAATGAAGCCAAATTTAGATTCACAAAATGTTTAGGGGGGAAAACAAATAAATAAATTTGTCATATGCAACATGATGGCGATGTTGTGTGGAACATGGATGCATGCCACACAAAAATGTATTTTTAATATTGTTTTATTCTGCATTATTAGATTTTGAAAGCCCAAGAAGTTGTTCTATATTTTAACATTTTGTAAGTCGCCATGAGACGCCATGTAAAAAGCGATGACCTAAGAACAACAATATCCTCAGGCTGAGGTTCATAGCTGCCAACAAAATTAAAATTAATCCAGAAAATTTAGAAGCCCCCTACAATGTAATTTACGAGCTGCTAACCATTTTGCCAAGCTGCCATACCTACACCGACAACCCCAAGGCTGGTGAAAACTAGTTTTTAAGACCCAAAGTAGATGGATTGGATTTGCAGTGACCAACGACTCAGGTTCAACACAACTCACGGTCTCTGAACTGGGAGCATGCTCCCTACTTCACAGTCTTGCCACCCCATCCGAGAACTTTAGGAAACTGCCTTAGGGAGCCAAACCATTCTTCCATCTAGCTCCTTTGTATGGGGCCACTTCCATCTTCCCCCATCTCACATCTGCACCATACTTTTCAAGAGCATTTAAAGTGCCTGGGGACTGCAGTTTACTCCTCACAGGGCTAACAAATCCCCCCACTTGGCCATGAAGCTCATTGGGTGACCTTGGGCCAGTCACTGCCTCTCAGCTTAACCTACCTCAAAGGGTTGTTGTGGGTATTAAATGAGGAGGGAGAGAACCAGCTATGCCACCTCAAGCTATATACAGTGGTACCTCGAGTTACAGATGCTTCAGGTTACAGACTCTGCTAACCCAGAAATAGTACCTCGGGTTAAGAACTTTGCTTCAGGATGAGAACAGAAATTGTGCGGCGGCAGTGGGAGACCCCATTAGCTAAACTGGTACCTCAGGTTAAGAACAGTTTCAGGTTAAGAACGGACCTCCAGAACGAATTAAGTTCTTAACCCAAGCTACCACTGTAAGTGCAATATAAACAAAAAAAACAAACAATGGCATCTGTCCTAATGGTTATGACAGCCTCTCTCAACCTTGTGGACCCAAAATGTGGGACTACAACTCCCATCATCCCTAGCTAGCAGAACCCAGTGGTCAAGGATGATAGGAGTCATAGTCCAACAACATCTGGGGTCCCCAAGGTTGAGAAAGGTTGGGTTAAGATATTGGGCTTGCCTCTCTCTGGTTCTGCAGGTGGCGGCAAGATACTGCTGGGGAGGTTCCTTTGAAAAACTGGCAGTCGTTAGATCATAAGATATACCGGGAGTATATTTTGCTCCTTTTGTAGGCTGGTGCAAAAGTTAATGGGTTATGGAAAGGTACACAGGAAATATTAATGAGGTGTATCCAGCCAGAGGTGAGAAGACAGGAATTGTTTGTGGGTCTAAAATGAAGCATGTAAAATGTAGAACAGTTCCTTGGAGGCCTTCCTCCCCATATAGATAGATAGATAGATAACTGCACGTTTTCAATAGATAGATAGATAGATAGATAGATAGATAGATAGATAGATAGATACTGTAGATAGATACTTTCCAGCAGACCTAAGTCCTTTCAGTCCATCATCAGAACAAGGGAGACTGAGCGTAGTAATTTATCTCCTGAACAATGCAGCATTCCTGAACCTCATGACCGAGCAGGTATTTGAACCGGGGTCTCGCTAACCTTAGTCTGATACCCTAACCACTCTGCCACAAAGGATCACCTGTTAGCTTTTCCTCACGTTGCCTTAAACTAGCTTACCAAGGTAATGACTTTTTAAAATTTTACTAATGTTTTAACTTTACTAATTTCCCCTCTTATACTTACTTTTCCTAATGTAAACTTTTAAAACTAATGTTTCTATCTTAAACTAATAATGTTCAAATATTATTGTATTAATATTTTGTGTGTGCGTGTGTGTGTGTGCGTGCGCACACACACACACCCATTCACTGATGAGTTCGTGGGGATTAAGTGTTACAAAACCTCACACGGACGTGTCCTTTTGAGAGTTTGGAGGAAATACCAAATTAAAGTCACGAGGAGTTCCAATACGAATGAGACTCTCAATAAACAGAAACTCAGTTAAGAGAAAGCAATCCGAAACCTACAAACAGGCAAATGTTATTAGATTGTGTCACTTAACTGGGCTGATTCACAATCCAGCCCCATAATGAACAATCCGCCAAGCTCAGGTTAGGCTCAGTTATTTAAACCTCACAATAAGTAAGTTAATGTTTTACACGCGACCCTATGAAACCGATGCTGCATGGAAGTCCCACGCTCAGTGTATGCAACCAAATTGTCTACCACCGCCCTACTAGGAAAAGGAATCAGGGTGGTGGTGGGAAAGTTAGCTTATGCTTCAGCCCACAATTCTGGCTCCTGGGCCTTTAAACATTAGTGAACCAGAAATGATAAGCTAGAAGGCTCCATGGTGCAACACATTCAGGCTTTAACTCAGGAATGAGGAACTCCAGTAGGCCAGATCATTATCTTCCCGCACACAGCCCATGGGCCAAGTTTCACTAGGGGGTGGGGTCACCAGCCTGTCCATCACCCAACATCACAATGATGTGAGGCGACTCTTTTCACCCTCATGGTTTGAAACCAAACTGTGTTCAAATGCACTGCTCCCCAAGACTCAACCATCAGCTTCCTTTACTAAAAGCATTACAATACCATCACAGTTGGTTATGAAGGGCTCCTCTAACTCCTATTTGAGGGCTAGGAAACTGAGAGGCTAGAGAACACATACGTATGTTGGCCGAGCCACTGTGGAACCAAAGCTACCCCACTTTGAACAACTGGCTCTGCTAGTTTCCATCAGAAGCCGACTGTGCACAGCGCCAGTTGGCCAGTGCTCATGACGTCACAAAGCATCCTCCGCACACCCTAGAGCAGTTTTTTCAAGTAAATAATAGGTAAACCAAACCAACTGATTAACTTGCATCAGATTAACTTGCAAGGATTGAAAATAAAAACAAAAAACCATACCAATGAAATGCAAGAGGTACAGTTTGTCCCATTTCTGTGCAAATAACTAGAAGATAAGAGCGGTGACCATTTACAACAGCAGGAACTGGTGAAAGGGTCATTGCGTATTAAAACAGTTGCAAGATAAGAGCAAGCATAATGGTCACAAATGGGCACTGGTTGTGCCTTGTGCAAGCCTGAACTTTGCATAGAAAATGCGAATCTGCATGCATATATATATATATATATATATATATATATATATATATAGTGGTACCTCAGGTTACATATGCTTCAGGTTACAGACTCCGCTAACCCAGAAATAGTACCTCGGGTTAAGTACTTTGCTTCAGGATGAGAATAGCAGGAGGCCCCATTAACTAAAGTGGTTCTTCAGGTTAAGAACAGTTTCAGGTTAAGAACGGACCTCTGGAATGAATTAAGTACTTAACCCAAGGTACCACTGTGTGTGTGTGTGTCAACTGAGGATAACATGTCAACTTAGGAGAACATGTGATCACAACATGTCATCTAGTTCTCTCAAAGCCGTTATCAACAAATTCTTTCGTTGTTTTAGCTACAACAGACTAAAACAGCTGCTTAGGAATCTGCCTTATACCAAGGTCAGGCTAGATACGTAGGTAGATTAGGGCTGGAGAGTGTCAGATTCAGGACATAGTTGACTCTCAGATCTCCCCACCACCCCAGGTCACACTCCCTCTTCCCAGGCACTATCCCTCTGGTCTTGCTTTGCACCTGCACATTTTCATCTGGCTGGGATGTGGACCTTGAATTCTCATCCTGCCTCTTGCTTGTCTGGATAGAGGATAGAGAGATCGAGTGTGTAGAAACAAACCTACTGTACAAAGATAATGTCTACCTCCATTGCTCTGCCCACTTTTGCAAAGCTAGAATTGGTTGGTCATGCCCATCATTGGCTCTGGCTCCCCCTACTGTTCATCTCCCAGCCTTCCACCCTGCCAGTTCCAATGGGTGCCAGCTACCACTGTTGTAGAACCTGTGGGTGGAAGAATTAGTAGTTAAGAACTACCATTGACTAGTGTTGGCTGGTGCCCGTTGGTACTGATGGGGCAGAAGAAAAGGAACCCCAACAGTCGAGGGAGCCAGAACCAATGACAGATGGAGTCAACTAATTCTAGCCTTGTCCCCATCTTCCTCCTGGCTTGGAAGGAGGAGGAAGCTGACAGACAGGGCCATCCCCTGAGCATTACCACCTTAAAAGCTAGGAGTTTTCCGGTGTGTTTCACAGCTCTCCTACCCCCCCAGCTGTTCACATCAGCACTGCTTCATTAGTGTCAGATTCATTTCTGACTGTATAAACACCAGGGAACACTGACAGGGATGCCTTTACCCTATGCAAAGGTATTCCTACCTTGGCAAATTAGGGACAGCTTAAGGACGCCTATCAGTTGGAAACTGGATTGAGAAACAATGCATTCAACAGCAGTATTTTATTTAAATAGAACAGGATGCATGTGTGTTTTGGATAACTTCACAAGAACACAGCTTAAAAGCCCAGCAATGAAAATGCAATGGACACACAGTAAATGGGAATATGAACATAGCTTAATATTCCTCAGGCAGGCAGGTAGGGGGCTGTCTGAGGGCAAACTGAAGTTGGTGGGTAACTGGCCTGTTTGCCCTAATAGACTGGCCTCCACTGCTCTTGATGTATTGTACACCAATGTGATTTCCAGAGGCCCTGTTCTGGCTATCCTCCATTGTTACCCAAAAGCTTTATTGCTCCTGTGAGATCTACAGCTGCCTTGTTTTTCACACCTGTTATCAGCAGAATAAGTCGCCCAATCCAGGCTGTCTTTGCACAGCCCCGAGAGATGGAACAAAATATGTTAATCCTCCAAGACATCTCTGCCCGTGACCTGTGCTAGGAAACAACTGAACTGAGATCATTGGCAGTTCTGCAAAAAATGCACCTTGCAGACCAAATTGCAAGGCCAGCTCAGAGATAAGCCCTGCAGAGTTCACTGTAGTTTAATGCAGCCTTAATTTCCAGTTTAACTGGCAGATCGGTGGGATGCTGCTTTCTGTGGGCCAATTTTATGGAAGTCCCTGTTGAGATCAGACAGGTTCCCTCCCAGCTGAACTTCCAGCACACCCACTGAATACTTTATTATTATTATTATTATTATTATTATTATTATTATTATTATTATTATTATTATTCCAGTAGGCATTTTAACATAAGTTGGGACCAATATAGTGCTTCGAGTGTTGGACCAGGACCTGGGAGGCCAGGCTTCAGATCCTGCACTTGGCCATGAAGCTCCCCGAATGAGCTTGAACTTGTTCCTGCCTTGCAGGGTTGCTGTGAGGATATTACGGGTTGAGAACCATGTATGCCACCTCGAGCTCCTTGGAGGAAAGGTAGAATACAAATGTAATTTTTTTAAAAAAAGTTTTGAAAAATAGAAAAGTAAAAACCAGTCTTTGTCCATGGAGTTTTCTTGGCAGGAATACTGGAGTGGCTTGCTCGGCATAGTTCATAGCTTCTCTGAGTTATTCAAGCCCCTTCGCCACGGCAAGGCAGTGATCCATGAAGGGGTTGAAAAAGATACACAAAAGTTAATATCATATGCCCAATCTCTTTTTAAAATATCAAAGAGAAAAACTAATCTTCATAAAAACACAAAGGTAAAGAGAAAAAAAGGTAAAACATATTACTCTTCATCTGTCAACTATATATAGATTTTTTTTCCAAAACATACACACGTAGGCAACACCCAGCTATTCTGCTTTCTATAAACTTATAATTTCTTCAATCCTCAAACCCAGATATCACAAGTTTTTTCTTTTTCAAGCAAAAAGTCCATAAAGGCTTTTCAATCTTTAGTAAATATCAATAATGATTCTTCTCTAATTAAACACATCAACTTTGCCATCTCAGCTATGTCCTTTAAATATAGCAACCATTGTAGGTAATGACAAATTTTTCTATCTTTGTGCATATACAACTACCTGACATTCAGAAGACATCTTAAGGCAGCCCTGTTCAGGGAAGTTTTTAATGTGTGACATTTTAGTGTATTTTTGGTCTCTGTGGAAGCTGCCCAGAGTGGCTGGGGAAACCCAGCCAGATGGGCGGGGTGCAAATAATAAATTATTATTATTATTATTATTATTATTATTATTATTATTATTTAGAAGTCTTGCTGCTGTGGAAGTGTTAACTGATTTTTACCTTTTTGTATTGCACCGCTTAGAGACTATTGTGGTTAAGTGGTATATAAAATGTTCATATAAATAGTACTGTGGGGAGCAGACTACTGGGCTTGACAGGGCTTTGCTCTGATCCAACAGGTATCACCTTATGAATGGCACACCTATGCATCTGCGCTAGGGCCAGTGTTAGAAACTGAGATATGAAAGCTAGGAGCTAAATAGCATTTTAAACCTAGGTTACAGGCACAACAACTGAATGTCTAGGTGTGCTTTTTTATAACAAGAATACAGAGCTGAAAATGAATGAACTGCAGCTAAAATATTACGTTCCTTTTTCACAAGGTCTAGTCCTTCCCCTGCCCACCATAGGCGCCGACTCCATGGGGCTTGAGGGGGCCCGAGCCCCCTCAAAAATTCGTTTGGGGGGGCTCAGCCCCCCCAATAATCTCGGGCGGCGGTGGGCGCGTCCGCGGCTTTTATAGGGCGCCCGGCGCGCACCAGCTCGATAACGGGCACCGGCGCGGCGGGGGGCGCCGGGCCGGGGGAGGGGGGCGGCCGGCCTGTCTCCTTGGCAACCCCATTGAGCAGCGCCGGCTCCCCCGGGAGGGCCATCCCCCCGCGCCGCCGATCGCCAACACCGCCGACGCTGTGGCTGCCCGAGCCCGAGCCTGAGCCTGAGCCCGACCCGGAGCCCGAGCCCGAGCCTGAGCCTGAGCCCAAGCCCGTCAGTCAGTCAGTCAGGAAGGAAGGAAGGAAGGAAGGAGAAATGGGGAGGGAGACGAGGGAGGGAAATTGCGCGCAGGGTGAAGAAAGGAGAAGGGCGAACGAGACGAGCTTCCAACCCAAAAAAGGGCTGGAAGACTGGGAGGATGCAGGATCGGGAAAGAAAGCGACGCCTTCCCCGCCCGCGACGTCGCCCGCTTGTCATTGGCAGCGCAGCGGGCACGCAGAGGGGCTGGGCACCGGCGCAGGGCCGCTCCGCAGCCGCGGAGGACAGCTGCGCGGCTAGCAAGGTGTGCCGCGTAGAGTGCGGCCCTTGTGTGGCCCGGTGGCCAGGCAAGCTTGGGCGGGGACCCCCATGCAAATCTAAGACGGGAGAAGAGGGCAGAGCAAAGGGGGTCCCTTCCCCAACCTCCGGCTCTGAGACTTCCCTGCGCCCCAGAAAAGCGAAAGGATTTTCTCTTCTTCTTTTTTTATAAATATTTTATTAAGTTTTCAAATACAAAGTTAGAAACATACACTGAAGAAAAAAGTAAAAGAACAAGAAAAAGAAAAAAAGAAAAAGAAGAAAAGAAAACCAACCATTCAACACATTTTTTATATAACTAACTGGACTTCCTCGCATCTCCCTTACCCTGCATTCTTTATAATAAAGATATCAGCAAATTATTACCTTGTTTCGTACCTTATTTTGTACTTTTCAAATACTATACCTCTAAATTTAACATACTTTTCATCAGTTACTTATATCTTAAATTAAACATAGTATTACCTTAGATTTTGACCTTTTCTTACTTAAAATATAATTTCCTGTTTCCCAAATCTAATTGCTGAAGCTATAGTTTCCGAATCGTGTAAATTTTTAACATTCATACAACTTATATTGTTTTTGTAAATAGTCCTTAAATTTTTTCCAGTCCTCTTCCGTTGTTTCTTCTCCCAAATCTCGGATTCTGCCAGTCATTTCAGCCAGTTCCATGTAGTCCATCAATTGCGTCTGCCACTCTTCCAGTGTGGGCGAATCTTGTGTCTTCCAATATTTTGCGATAAGTATTCTTGCTGCTGTAGTTGCATACATAAAGAAAGTTCTATCCTTCTTTAACACTTTCTGGCCAACAATGCCCAAGAGGAAGGCCTCTTGTTTCTTGGGAAAGGTATACTTAAATACCTTTTTTAACTCATTATAGATCATTTCCCAGAAGGCCTTCACTTTTGGAAAAGTCCACCAGAGGTGAAAGAATGTCCCTTCAGCCTCCTTACATTTCCAACATTTATTATCAGACAGGTGATATATTTTTGCAAGCTTGACTGGGGTCATGTACCACCTATAAATCATTTTCATAATATTTTCCTTCAAGGCATTACATGCCGTGAATTTCATTCCGGTGGTCCATAACCTTTCCCAGTCCTCAAACATGATGTTATACCCAATATCCTGAGCCCATTTTATCATGGCTGATTTGACTGTCTCATCCTGAGTGATTTTCTCTTCAACCTGCCCTCCATCCTCTTGCAGAAAACTCTTTGCCTGCCCTGCCCGTATCTCGTTTTTGCTTTTTAATTCCACACACGCACCCTTCGGACTTCGTGGCAATCGGGCGCGCGGGTGCGTTTCCTAAGAGAGTGAGGACCCCCGCCTCCTCCCCACCTGCTCCCTCGCCAGCCAGCCAGCCGCGCGCCCTAGCCGGAGAGCCCCGGCCGTCCCCGTCGCGCAATCGGCTGGATCTCCCTTCAGCAGGCCGTGCTCACAACTCGGCCCAGGGACCCCCAGCAGCGGATCTCCGGCTCAGCTGAAGAATCCGGCAACAAGCCCCCTCCTCCCCAATCACTCCGCCGAAATACGCTCCAAAACCCCCCAGATAGTCTGCCGGCCGCCAAGTCTAGTGGCGCCCTGAGCGAGGGTCTCTCCCCAACACTGCCACCTCGAACTGCGTTCTCCCAGCTACCCGAGCGAATCAGCGGCAGGACCCCGGTATGGGCCCCCCCAATATTTTTTATAAGTCGGCGCCCCTGCTGCCCACTCCCCTAATATTCTTTAGAGGGTCTCTTCTCCAGTCTTCAGAGAGGGGCTGGAAGTGGGGAGACAGAAAAAGCTCCTCCTTTCCTTCCACTCTGCAGTTTTAATCTGAAACCTTAGGCGCAGAACTGCACCCAGAGCTTGGAAACTGCTCGCGCAAATGAAATTCCCTGTCACAAGATGCACCTAGAACAATGGGAGTTTCAAACACTGGTTAGGGGGCAGCTGGCAGCCACATGCAGGTTTGGCAAACGGCATCCATTGTGTGCCTATAGCTGCTTTTTAGGCACTGCTGATATCACGGCTGTGCCAACTAGGAAATTGTTGGGGATTCAGGGAGCAGAAAAGGCCAGGCCAAGATGAACCTAACAGGGCAGCCAGTGCAAACTGGCTGGGCAAAACAGAGCAATGTTATAACCATCATAGGAAATTTATTGCTAGAATCTCATCTGGAGGAAGTTCACATCAATGAAACAAGGCAGGTTATGGAATCTCAGGGGGCAAACAAGGACACTATAAGCCGCCATTAGGAGGCAGGTTACAACCAAGGCATGGCAGTAGGAAGGAGATGGCGTTTGGAATGGAGATCAGGGATGGAGAAACTTCAGTAGATTGTGGCCCTCCAAGCCTCTCCTCGGCCCTCAGGAGTCTCCGCAGGTCACACGTCTCACTGGTCCTCCTTCACACCCTCCTCAGTCTGGCTGGAATATGTCCTTGAACTCTGAGAATGCCTCTTGCTTGCCTGGAGGGAGAAAAGAGAGGTCTCTCTGGGTGTAGATGCTAGCCTGCTGTACAAAAGGAAGACACCTCTGGCCCTCAGAAGGTTGCCCAGAAGGGAATGAGGCCCTCAGGCTAAAAAATGCTCCCACGCCCCTGCTGTACATACTCCAGACCTCACAATTTGCTTTGTTTACTGCTCAAACAAGCAGCAGAGAAGATGGTGGATGTGTGTCTGGACTGTACCACTCTGGATTGCACAGAGAGGCTCACTCAGGGTTGGCACCAGCTCCTGCCATACTTGGGTAACTGCCAGGGCCCCCAGCTGATGCTGTTTGTCAGAGATCTTTGGATGAGCAAATCCGCCAATCCACATCAGTTTCCGATTTCCCCTAAATTTCAGTTTGCCACATTTCCTTGTCAGTTTGATGTATTTCATAAGGCCTCCCAAAAAACCACCAACTTTTTTAGTGGGCATTTCTCTTAATGTAAGGGATGCGGGTGGCGCTGTGGGTTAAACCACAGAGCCTAGGGCTTGCCGATCAGAAGGTCGGCAGTTCGAATCCCCGCGACAGGGTGAGCTCCCGTTGCTCGGTCCCTGCTCCTGCCAACCCAGCAGTTTGAAAGCACGTCAAAGTGCAAGTAGATAAATAGGTACCGCTCCGGCAGGAAGGTAAATGGCGTTTCTATGTGCTGCTCTGGTTCGCCAGAAGCGGCTCAGTCATGCTGGCCACATGACCCGGAAGCTGTACATCGGCCCCCTCGGCCAATAAAGCGAGATGAGCGCCGCAACCCCAGAGTCGGTCACGACAGGACCTAATGGTCAGGGGTCCTTTTCTCTTAATGTATATATTTGTGAACAATTTCCCCTAATACGATGCAATTGTATGTCACTTGTGCCGTTATAAGCATTTTTATGCATACTTTGCCCTAACACACCCACACGTTTTTGTGAAAAATCCTTGGCTGCAGAACTGCATTTCATCCTAATAATATTAATATTGTACACAGTCCTTCATCCATAGATTTCAGGGTGGTTTGCTGCATCAAAATACAAGATAAAAACACAAATTCAGAGAAGTCCAGCTTTTGAAATGTGACAGTGTTTCAGTCTGCATATTGTTTATGAAAGTGAGAACTGGGTATGTTGGCACTGAAATACAAAGCGAACCCCATTTCTTTCCCTTCCCTGCCTGCGACTGGGGCAGATTCCCAGGTTAATCTTCTGCATCTCACTAGCTGGATTTGGGCAAAGCCCCTACATCCCAGATTGACCACTCAGCTGTGCCGGCTCATCCATGAGGCAGACTGAGGGAACCGCCTCAGGTGACGTAATCAAAGGGGTGCCTCCGTGGGTGAGCCCCACTGCTGGAGAAGTGGCAGTGGTGGTTCCTGGAACCTGGAGAGATCACACAAGAACCCTGTGAGATTTGGAGGCCTCTGTGCAATTGCTTGGGGGCTCCCACAAGATTTCACTGGAAGTTGCAGCCACACAACCCCAGTAAGCAAGGGTTTTGGCAAGGGGCAGCAGGAGGGAGGGGAACATTGTAGCACTTTTTCATTTTGCCACAGGCAGCAAAAGGCAACAGGGTACCCCTGCCTCCCAGGGTATTTGGCACTAGTTTTCAGACATGATTTGGATGCAGGGATGGGGGTGGGTGGGAATGAAGGGGCAGAAATTCAGGCGTATTGCTTTCTTGTCCCAAGCAAATAATGCAATAAGGAATAAAATGGGTAGGTGCAAAGCTGTTAAATCGTATTGCCTGCAATTCAGAGCTAAAGAGCCAAGGTGTGCCAAGGTGAATAGTTGCCAGCTGTATAATTGGCAAGGCCATTCTTCAATATACCACAACCATAGCACTGTGACAACATAATTCGGCTGTAGTATTGCTATCGCCTTGTATGTTTTCTCCTTGCATCAACACATCTCTGCTGTAAAACTGGCAAATAAATGCATTTAATGGCACTCTATGTTTATACCTTTATTTGCACAAGGGAGTGGAACCAGGATAAGGCAAAAGCCATCCATTTGTTCTGAGAATTTATGCTTTTGCTTATTAAAAAAAAAAAGTATAGATCCTCAAGATTTCCAGGATGAAGGAAAATGTGGAAAAACCTGGTGAAAATATCAATTGGGTTGGGTGGTGGAGGACTGTTTTTGGTCACCACAAGAGAGATATTTTCACTCAGAATAGACCTATTGGAATTAATGCCCATGGCTTACTTAGGTCCATTTATTTCACTGGATCCACTCTGAATAAAACTTAAGTTTATGCTGACTGGCTGTGCCTCTCCAGAATGTCACAGGCAGGGATCTTTTCCAACTCAATGTCATGGACTGGTTGGACACAGAGGAATGGTGGGAGGAACCAGCTGGGGAACTCGCAAGGGAAGAAGCTCAGAGCCCAGGGATTGGTGGTTTGGATGACAATGAGTGGCCAGAGGGAGAAGACTGGGGAGGAGGAGGTGTCAGAAGCTGAAGGCGTAGCACGGTTTAGGGAACTGGGAGAGTCTTTGACAGGGAGAAGTCCAGTATCAGAGGCAGAACCTGAAGCGGGAGAAGAGGGAGGCCAAGAGGTAGAGATAAGTCAGGCTGGTGAAGAATCATCTCTCCTGCTGTGACAAGCTCCCCTCCTTCATGGTCTCCCAGAATCAGAAGAGGCATGAAAAGGGTAGAGAAGAGGTTGGTTGCAGGCAGGCGCAGTCTCCGATTGCTTGGAAAAGCCCCGGAAAGGAGGGGACTTAGACAGCTGTGGGGAAGGGCGGGGGGACTTTCAGTCTCAGCAACTGATCCATGGGGCAAGGCCTGCTGGGGATGAGCTGCTTTGCTCATTAGGCCTAGCACTCCACTAAATCTGTGCAGAATGTGTTCTTGCTACTGTTGTTGTTGTTTAGTCGTTTAGTTGTGTCCGACTCTTTGTGACCCCATGGACCAGAGCACGCCAGGCACTTCTGTCTTCCACTGACTCCCGCAGTTTGGTCAGACTCATGCTGGTAGCTTCGAGAACACTGTCCAACCATCTCGTCCTCTGTCGTCCCCTTCTCCTTGTGCCCTCCATCTTTCCCAACATCAGGGCCTTTTCCAGGGAGTCTTCTCTTCTCATGAGGTGGCCAAAGTATTGGAGCCTCAGCTTCAGGATCTGTCCTTCCAGTGAGCACTCAGGGCTGATTTCCTTCAGAATGGATAGGTTTGATCTTCTTGCAGTCCAGGGGACTCTCAAGAGTCTCCTCCAGCTCCATAATTCAAAGGTTCTTGCTAATACAGAGTTTATTTCAATTTGAACAGTGTGATTTACGGCCGGCTCTACCTGGAGATGCCAAGACTACCTGCACACAAAGTGTGTCCTCTACTGCTGACCTGCACCAAGGCCCGAAGGGATTCCTGTCCCTTTAAGAGTTACGTAGAAACACTGAATTTCACCAACTTTCTTTCCTTGCCAATTGTTGTGGACACGGGGAACGTTGAATCTCCTTGGCACCTCAGAAACATTCATAGGGGGCTTCAAACTGTCAGGTCAGATTTAACGGGGGGATCTGTCTCAGTCCAAACTCCATACTTTGGATTTGTTTACTCAAAACCTATCCATTTCAAAGAGAACCCACGTCACAAGCCTGGTAAATACAGAATTGTGCTTGATAATCAGATAACACCAATATTATTTCTGTGAAGACAACATTCGTTCTTTCTTACATGCCTGGCCTTTGCGGATTTAAAGGCAGTGGTCATTCACTCCTTGGTGAAGGACCGCAAGTGTCCCACATTCCGTTTAAGAGGGCCAAACAAAGCTCAGCAGCTGCAATGCATTTCATATCAAAGGTCTGGGATATGAATGCATAAAGCCCTGAAGAACTCAGGACTAGCTTATGTGAAAGATCATCTGGGAACATTTTGCTCCTGGCACCGCACCCTAGAGAATATCACAGGCAGTGGCCTCAAATCAGGCATTTCCAAACATTCTCCCTGCACTCTGGAATGCCCTTCCCTCTACCATACGGGGAGCAACACACAACTATCACTTCAGATGTATTGTGATGACATTTGTTTGCTTGGCTTTCACTGACCCAGACAACTGGACTCGGTTATTACTGATTTTATTCTTTATATTAACAACAGCATGGGGAGAGGACAGGAGCAAAATCCATTCTTTCACCAGAGACTGCTGTTTGAAATGATTTCTTCCCATAAATCATAATTGGAATGGAACTCAAAACAAAAAAGCCACTGCTTTGCAGGGCCGGATTTAGGTTTGATGAGGCCCTAAGCTACTGAAGGTAAAGGGGCCCTTTATATGTCCAGCTGTCCTTTGTCAACAAGAAATTGTTGCTGTTTTTTGTGTGTTGAATATATGCTATATGGTAATTTATGGACCTGATAGGTATCTAAAGCCATTTGCACATAACAAAATATGGATTTTATCAAAGTAATTGTTGAACTGAAATACAATTAAGAAGAAGTATATTAATAGTGAAATACAATTAAGACGAAGTATATTTTTTGGGGGGGCCCAAGTGAGTGGGGCCCTAAGCTATAGCTTGTTTAGCTTAAACGTAAATCCGGTACTGCTGCTACGTCAACCCGATTCAAGCCTCAGCTTGAAAAGCACTCACGACTGAGGGTCCCCCACTTTCAAGGCAGCCAACCCAGCTGTCAAGAAGAAGAAGAAGAAGAAGAAGAAGAAGAAGAAGAAGAAGAAGAAGAAGAAGAAGAGGAGTTTGGATTTGATATCCTGCTTTATCACTACCCGAAGGAGTCTCAAAGCGGCTAACAATCTCCTTTCCCTTCCTCCCCCACAACAAACACTCTGTGAGGTAAGTGAGGCTAAGAGACTTCAGAGAAGTGTGACTAGCCCAAGGTACACTACCGCTCTTAACCACTATACCACACTGGCTCTCTTCCTAAACCATGATCACTTTTAATATCGGAGCCAAGCTGGGGATAGACGCCTTCAGACAACATGCAGGAAGAGAAAGTAAGAGGAGGGTGGGATTTGCTCCTGACCTGCTCTCCCTCTGTTGCACCCTGAAAGTGAGCATCCCACCTGTTCTTTATAGATAAAGGTAAAGGGACCCTTGACAATTAGGCCCAGTCATGGCCGACTCTGGGGTTGCGGCGCTCATCTCGCTTTATTGGCTGAGGGAGCCAGCATACAGCTTCTGGGTCATGTGGCCAGTGTGACTAAGCCACTTCTGGCGAACCAGAGCAGCGCACAGAAATGCCGTTTACCTTCCCGCCGGAGCGGTACCTATTTATCTACGTGCTTTCGAACTGCTAGGTTGGCAGGAGCAGGGACTGAACAATGGGAGCTCACCCAGTTGCGGGGATTCGAACCGCCAACCTTCTGATCGGCAGGTCCTAGGCTCTGTGGTTTACCCCACAGCGCCACCCGCATCCCTTAAAAGGTAAAGAGACCCTGTTCTTTATAGGCAGACTGTAAAACAACAGGGCATCTGAATTGTCTGTTAGCTTTCCAGGGAGAGAGCTGAACACGGGGGTGGGGGCATAGCTGTCAGCTTTTCCCTTTTCTTGAGAGGAATCCTATTCAGAATAAGGGAATTTCCCTTAAAAAAAGAGAAATGTTGACAGCTATGGGTGGGGGTGGGGGTGGGGGTGGGGAATGGAAATACAAACCAAACTAACATAGCAGTATGATGGATGCAAGAAGGGCATCAAAATGCAAGAGCTTAAAAACCTCCCACAACAGCCAACAACTATAAACCTAAGAGCCTGGTTGGATCAAGCCAAAGGTCCGTCTAATTGCTGTTCTCAGAGGGGCCACCCACAGGCTTCTTGCGAAACCCCAAAGCAGGGCACGAGTGCATCAGCAGCACTCTCCCTACTTGCAATTCCCACCAGCAGCTGGCATTCAGAGGTGTACTGCCTCCAACAGCAGAGGAAGAACATAGGCTAGAGCATGGGTAGGCAAACTAAGACCCGGGGGCCGGATCCGGCCCAATCACCTTCTAAATCCGGCCCGCGGACGGTCTGGGAATCAGTATGTTTTTACATGAGTAGAATGTGTGCTTTTATTTAAAATGCATCTCTGTGTTATTTGTGGGGCATAGGAATTCGTTCATTCCCCCCCCTCCAAAAAAAATATAGTCCGGCCCCCCACAAGGTCTGAGGGACAGTGGACCGGCCCCCTGCTGAAATAATTTGCTGACCCCTGGGCTACAGTGCTCCCTCAAGCTCTAAAAAGTCATTTTGCATGAGTCCCATTGAAGCAAAGAGCACATTTAATGTTCTTGCATGGCTCCTGATAATTTCATTGGGTCTTGCCCTGTGCAGGACAAGTTGGATGGCTTGAAAAGAGGATTAGACACATAGAAGGTCTGGAAATCAGTGTGTTTTTACATGAGCAGAATGCTTGCTTTTACAGTGGTACCTCGGGTTACATACGCTTCAGGTTACAGACTCCGCTAACCCAGAAATAGTGCTTCAGGTTAAGAACTTTGCTTCAGGATAAGAACAGAAATCGGGCTTCGGCGGTGCGGCAGCAGCAGGAGGCCCCATTAGCTAAAGTGGTACTTCAGGTTAAGAACAGTTTCAGGTTAAGAACGGACCTCTGGAACGAATTAAGTACTTAACCCGAGGTACCACTGTATTTAAAATGCATCTCTGGGTTATTTGTGAGACATAGGAATTCGTTCATTTCCCCCCCAAAAAATATAGTCTGGCCCCCCACAAGGTCTGAGGGACTGTGAACCAGCCCTCTGCTGACCCCTGTAGAGCCATGATGGCTAATTCCTCTTTAAAGCCATCCAAGATGAGTATGATGAATCAGCAGGTATGAATAGCCTTCTGGACCAGGCCAGTGGCCCATCTAGTCCAGCATCCTGTTCTCACAGTGGCCGACCAGATGCTTGTGAGAAGCCCACCAGCAGGACCTGAGTGCAACAGCACCCCTCTCCTCCTGGAATTCAGAAGCATCAATGCTTCCAGCTGTGGAGGCAGAACATAGCCATCATGGATAGTAGCCACTGGCCATCTTCCCTGCCATGAATTGGCCTGAACTTCTTTTGAAGCCCACCCTGGCCCTCACAACCTTGGAATGGAGCAAATGCCATAGTTTAACTGTGCACCTGATGAAGAAGTCTGAAAGACTGGAAGTTAAAATGCACATACCAGAAGTAGATTACAAGATAAGCTTAAAACAAAAAACATTGCCAGAATAATTAGTATGTATAACACTAGTTCCCACAAAAGAACCAAGTGCAAAAGATGGCAACTGGGTTTTCTTTTGTACCAGATGCCAAGATACCAGAAATCAATCTTGCTTCAAAATAGCAGAGCAGCCATCAACGTCAATTCTGGGAGTTATCCAAAGTTAAGTAAGACAGGTGGGGCCTTATGAAACAGAGTGCTCACATCATCCAGGATCACGTCTATTAGCTAAATTGTCTCTGCTTCCCACTCAAAAGGAGAGCCACTAGTTTATTCTTCACCACATAATTGAAGAGTAGTTTCTGTATCCTACTTTACAGCAGACAGTCCTCTATTTAAAGGCATTTAAAGAGAGGAGGAGGAGGAGCCTTGAAACCATCCAACAATTAGCACCTGCACAGCAGATTTATCACACAGGTCCTGATCACAGTCTTACCCACAGTTGCTAAATTTCAAATTCTTATGTTTAAATTAGAATTGTTATTTGTAAACGCGCGTCTATACGTATTAACCAACACCTGAAGAATTAACACAAATCAACAGCCTCTTGTTGCCAAGTACAAATGACCTCCAGCAATAAAACTGCTAGCAAAGTTGCAAAACTAAGAAGGGGCTGGTATGGTTTCAAATTGGGTGGGGGACCACGAGTTGAGATTCCTGCACTGGAGGAGGTTGGACCAGATTACTCTTGGGGTCTCGTCCAACTCTGTGATCTCCTTTTATTATTATTATTTATTATTAGATATTGAATTTGCATACTGCCCTGTACCCGCAGGTCTAGGGACGGTTCACAGAATAAAATCACAACAACAACAACAAAAATACATAAGCAAAACAAAATCAGAAACATCCCTTTTAGGGATACATTCCCTTTCCTCTGCAATGTTTAAGTGACTGGCCACCCTACTGAAGCACATTCCCCCATGCCGGTAGGTGTCCTCAGGAGCTAGAGTCCCCATTGCTATAAGCCACTCACCAACACACGGAGAATTGCTGGCACAGCTTAAGCAAACCAAGGTCAAGCATAGATTTTCAGGTAAGAACCAGTCATAATCCAGAAGTCAGGTCAGGAAACAGCCCACTGTCAATATCACTGGGTGCTCAGCAAGGCACAAGACCTGCAAAAAATAAACTCCAGGCCACTGTTGTTTCTAGGAGCCATAAGGCTCAAGACTGAGACCTTATATATTCTGGCTTCCCAGACCACACCCTGACCACAGCTGCTGACAGCAAAGGAGCCTCAATGGACGCCTACTCAAAAGTAGACCCCTTACTCATTAACTGTATGACAATTCTGGGTTCATCAAGTCCTGCTGGAAAACTGCAGCCAGAAGGGACCTTCCCTTGGAAACATCTGCTTTACCCTTCATGGAGAAGGGAAGCACAGGCGTTCATTGGCTTCATTGCTCCCTGGGATAGACTGTCGCTGCCACCGCATGCCATGGCTGAAACCGGGCTACCAATTAGCTACCAGGCTAACAACAAGGTGCTGGTTCTGGTGTACAAAGCCCCATGCAACCTGGAAACCTGGTCTATCCTGCTTTTGCAATACTCTCCCCAGTGAGGCTCGCTCGACACCTTCACTATATATCTTTAGGTGCAAGGCAAAAGTCTTCCTCTCCCAGGCCTTTGGCTAATTAAACAATCTGATTTGTTAATTGTTATTGACGTCAAGCTGACTGTTGTTTAGTTGTGTCCGACTCTTCGTGACCCCATGGACCAGAGCACGCCAGGCACTCCTGTCTTCCACTGCCTCCCGCAGTTTGGTCAAACTCATGTTGGTAGCTTCGAGAACACTGTCCAACCATCTCTTCCTCTGTCATCCCCTTCTCCTTATGCCCTCAATCTTTCCCAACATCAGGGTCTTTTCCAAAGAGTCTTCTCCATTCAAGCTAACTAGTTGGTAGTTAACCTAGATCTTCTTTTTTTCTTTTCTTTTTGAAGACGAGGACATGCCTTGGACCTGGTGTTTACCTCTATGGATGTTGGTGATCTGACACTAAGTAAAAGCGAAACGAAAGAAGTGCCATGGTCAGATCACTTCATGGTGCAACTGGACTTCTCTGCGACCCATCCCCTCTGCAGGGAGGTGGGACCAATTCGGATGGTCCGCCCCCACCACTTAATGGATCCAAATGGTTTCCAGAGAGTGGTAGGGGATGCTTTATCCCATGTTGATGGCCTTTCAGCTGATTCCCTGGTGGCCCGCTGGAATGTGGAGTTAACCAGGGCTATTGACTGTTTGGCTCCGAAGCGCCCTCTCCGGTTGCATGGAGCCCGGACAGCCCCGTGGTTTTCCACGGATCTGAGGGCAATGAAACAATCGTTGAGACGGCTAGAGCGCCGGTGGCGGATAACTCATTCCGAATCTGACCGGACACAGGTTAGAGCTCAACGTCGAGCCTACCAAGTGGCGATAGCGACGGCGAAGAAGAATTTCTTCACCGCCTCTATTGCATCTGCAGAAAACAGCAGCAGGAGACTTTTTCAGGTGGTTCACAATTTAGCGGAACCACCTGCAACATCGGGGCCCAGTACGGGCCACATGTTCTCCTGCAATGATTTTGCAAAGTTTTTTGCAGATAAAATCGCTCAGATTCGGGAAGAAGTAGACTCCACCATGGGAGCAGGGCCGGGGCGGGAGAGTGCTAGAGTTCTGTCTAGTCAAGTTGAGTGGGATCAATTCCAATCTGTTACCTCCGAGGATGTGGACAGGCTGCTTGGACGAGTGAAACCAACCACCTGTCTCCTGGATCCTTGCCCATCCTGGCTTATAAAAGCTAGCCGGGAAGGGCTGGGCGATGGGCTTCGTGGGGTGGTGAATGCTTCCCTCCGTGAGGGAGCCTTCCCAGACCCGCTGAAAGAGGCGGTTATTAAACCGCTTCTTAAAAAACCATCTTTAGATGCGGCCACGATGGCCAACTATCGCCCAGTCTCAAATCTTCCATTCCTGGGCAAGGTGATTGAGCGAGCGGTTGCCGAACAACTCCAGGCACGCCTGGAAGAAGCGGACCATTTGGATCCCTTCCAGTCGGGATTCAGGCCTCATCATGGGACTGAAACTGCCTTGGTCGCACTGGTTGATGATCTCCGGCGGGCTAGGGACAAAGGTGAGAGCTGTTTCCTAGTTCTGCTGGATCTCTCAGCGGCGTTCGATACCATCGACCATAGCATCCTTCTGGACCGTCTTGAGGGGCTGGGAGCTGGGGGCACTGTTATACAGTGGTTCCGCTCCTTCCTCCTGGGCCGTGTTCAGAAAGTGGTGGTGGGGGATGAGTGTTCAGACCCCTGGGCTCTCACTTGTGGGGTGCCTCAGGGCTCTGTCCTCTCCCCCATGCTTTTCAACATCTACATGCGGCCGCTGGGAGAGATCATCAGGAGGTTTGGGCTGGGTGTTCATCAGTATGCGGATGATACCCAGCTCTACCTCTCTTTTAAATCAGAACCAGTGAAGGCGGTGAAGGTCCTGTGTGAGTGTCTGGAGGCGGTTGGAGGATGGATGGCGGCTAACAGATTGAGGTTGAATCCTGACAAGACAGAAGTACTGTTTTTGGGGGACAGGAGGCGGGCAGGTGTGGAGGACTCCCTGGTCCTGAATGGGGTAACTGTGCCCCTGAAGGACCAGGCGCGCAGCCTGGGAGTCATTTTGGACTCACAGCTGTCCATGGAGGCACAGGTCAAATCTGTGTCCAGGGCAGCTGTTTACCAGCTCCATCTGGTACGTAGGCTGAGACCGTATCTGCCTGCGGACTGTCTCGCCAGAGTGGTACATGCTCTGGTTATCTCCCGCTTGGACTACTGCAATGCACTCTACGTGGGGCTACCTTTGAAGGTGACTCGGAAACTACAACTAATCCAGAATGCGGCAGCTAGACTGGTGACTGGGAGCGGCCGCCGAGACCATATAACACCGGTCTTGAAAGACCTACATTGGCTCCCAGTACGTTTCCGAGCACAATTCAAAGTGTTGGTGCTGACCTTTAAAGCCCTAAACGGCCTCGGTCCAGTATACCTGAAGGAGCGTCTCCACCCCCATCATTCTGCCCGGACGCTGAGGTCCAGCGCCGAGGGCCTTCTGGCGGTTCCCTCATTGCGAGAAGCAAAGCTACAGGGAACCAGGCAGAGGGCCTTCTCGGTAGTGGCGCCCACCCTGTGGAACGCCCTTCCAGCAGATGTCAAGGCGATAAACAACTACCTGACATTCAGGAGACATCTTAAGGCAGCCCTGTTCAGGGAAGTTTTTAACGTGTGATTTTACTGTATTTTTGGTTTTTATGGAAGCCGCCCAGAGTGGCTGGGGAGGCCCAGCCAGATGGGCGGGGTATAAATAATAAATTATTATTTATTATTATTATTTATTTGCCCGCCTCCAGTCTGCAGGGACCTCACTTGTTCTCCAAGAATTCTCAAAGGTTATAGAGAGAGGCTCTGGGATTACATCCACAAGCTCCTTTGGTACCCTTGGGTGCAGCTCATCAGGCCCTGGAGATTTGAATTCATTTAAAGTAGCTAGGTGTTCCCTTACTACCTCTTTTCCTATAATGGGCTGCAGCTCCCTCCTGACATCATTTATTTTTGGAGGTTGGACACTGCTTTCCTTTTGGGTGAAGACAGAGGCAAAGTAGGTGTTGAGCAGTCTTGCCTTCTTTCTGCCACCTGTTAGCATTTCCCCTTCTCCACAAAGAGGACCTACTACTTGCTAGTTCTTCATCTTGCTTTGAAAATGGGAATAAATGTGCAATTAAATTAAAAAATGATCTGTACTTGTCTTTTCAAGAAACATTTTGATTGATTCTGGGTGGATATCCTCAAGACATGCAGCAACGAAGATGTGTGGATATACTTGGGAATATCTCTGGAGGAATTGTACTGGATTGGGGAAGGAGTGTTGTTGTGAGGAGATGGGGAAATGCCTGTAACGTTACTTTGCTATTTGCTTGTTATTTGCTACAGTTCTTTAAGGAAGGGAAGGGTGACAGACTGGCCTTTTCCTAAATGTTTCAAATATTTTGACCCTCTTCTGTGCAATTTTTCTCTTCTTTCATAAATTTCCACGAGGCAGGAGATCTCTGCCCTACTGAGTAAACGGAAAAAAGATCCCTATCAGCAACTCTTTTGAATAGAATATTTCCCCCCTCTTCTCCTGTGTGGCAGGGCAGAGGGAGGAACAGGTCTAATGTTTGAGAAATGCTCTCCTTTTGCAAACTAGGCTGATCCTTGACCTCCAACATCGTGCATTTAGGTGTGAATGCTGCTTTGTGCAGCCAGAGGCTGAGATCCAGCTTACAGACTGAATTATACACTTAGTAAAAGGTAAAGGTACCCCTGCCCGTATGGGCCAGTCGTGTCCGACTCTGGGGTTGCGCGCCCATCTCACTTAAGAGGCCGGGGGCCAGCGCTGTCCAGAGACACTTCCAGGTCACGTGGCCAGCGTGACGAAGCTGCTCTGGCGAGCCAGCACCAGCGCAGCACACAGAAACGCCGTTTACCTTCCCGCTAGAAAGCGGTACCTATTTATCTACTTGCACTTAGGGGTGCTTTCGAACTGCTAGGTGGGCAGGAGCTGGGACCGAACGATGGGAGCTCACCCCACCGCGGGGATTCGAACCGCCGACCATACGATCGGCAAGTCCTAGGCGCTGAGGTTTTACCCACAGCGCCACCCGCATCCCTTTATACACTTATTGGGCATTTAATTCCACCTTCATTCCCAAATTCCAATAGTTGTTTGTGGGTAGACTGGCAAAAAGAGAAGTAACTTGTTAGTTAATTCACTAATTGCATTTACAAACTGCGGTGAGTTTTGGAAATCTTTAGGAGTGTGAACGAAGTCTATTGTTACAGTTTTGCCTCAACCATCGTGGGAATTTGTTATGTACTGAGTTGAATAGGATCCAAACTGAAGCAGTCTGATTGGTCCTAGAACAATAGGATCCAAATTGCAGCAGTCTGATTGGTCCTAGAACAATAGGATTCAGAATGCAGCAGTATGCTCCAGATATAAGTGAATCCACAACCTGATTGGCTTACAGTAGAATTCCAGAATTAACCAATCATGTGCAGCCCATTGTGTAAATAATGTATATAAAGCAGATACTTTGAGGGGACTTTCATTCATTCCTCCTCACCACTATGAGCTGAATAAAGAGCATGAAATCACTTTGCGACTCTGAGTATATTTCACTGGCGACGAAGGTGGGATCCTGCTGAGCTGACTGCCACACACAGCACCGCAGCACCGCCACCTGCCGCATCGCTGCCTCGCACCGTGTATCCAGGCTTCAGCTCCGGGACACAAGGAACACAGAATGGCAACCGACAGCAGCTTCTCACTGTTCAACCCAGCATCTGGAAACTGGGAAGCGTACGCCTCCCGTTTCACCTTCCTCCCAGAAGCCAAAGGGGTCACCGATGAAGAAGACGCCAAGAAGAGGGCGATATTCTTCAGCGTCTGCGGAGAGGAGACATTTGAAATCGCCCGGGCTCTCCTTGCACCGGAAGACATCGCTACTGTTCCATACAAAACAATAATGGAACAGCTGAAGGGGCACTTTTCGCCGCAGCCCTCAGTGGTGGCTCGTCGAAATGCCTTCTATGCAAAGCGGCAAGCCCCTGGGGAAACCATAACTGGGTTTGTGACCTCTCTCCGCCAAGCTGCCCGGTTCTGCAACTTCTCAGAGCTGGAGAACATGCTTCGTGACCGCCTCGTCGGTGGCCTGAAGGATGAGAAGCTGCAAAGACGCCTCTACGCCAAGAAGGACCTAACGTTCCAGGTCGCTCTGGAGGAGGCCCTGGCAACGGAAGCTGCCAAGAGGTCGACGCAAGAGGCACGGCTGAGCCTGCCACCCCAACCGAGGGTCCACCTTGAAGACCTCACCGACGACTCAGGATCTGACAGGGAGGAGGTGCACCGAGTACAGCAGCGCACTCAAGCAGCCCACATACCACAGCTGCCTCGACGAGAAGGAGGGAACTGCGCAAGCTGCGGGGAAAGTCACGAGAGGAGGACCTGCCGTTTCCGCAACGCAGAGTGCAGGCAGTGCAGAAAATTGGGACACATCGCCTGGGTGTGTCGAGCTCGGCCCACCCGACGCCAGGCATCAGATGACCAATCCAAGAGCCCCAGGTCCCGGGGCCCATGCACCAAGGCAACTCAACGGAGCTCACGGACTTCCAGGTATACCAGTTGCCCCACCCCAACGTAGAGAAAATTTATGTAGAGGTACAGATAGAGGGGGCCCCATGCCGCATGGAGCTTGACACGGGTTCAACTCTATCCATAATCTCGGCAAGGACCTTAAGGAAACTGTGTCCTACTGGGGGTCCCAAACTCAGGCCGGCCCCATTCACCCTCTGGGACTTCCAGAAATGTAAGGTCCCCACAATGGGGGTGGGGACCTTCAGGGTGCAATACCGAGGGCGGACGCGGCAACTGGACTTGCTCGTGGTCAAGGGCCCCTACATTAGCTTACTGGGATTGGCATGGTTTGGACCACTGGGGCTAGCCATCACCGGGGTGAACCACACTACCTTACAAGTGGACGTGGACGCCATCTGCAAGGAATTTCCAGGGGTTTTCGATGGGAAATTGGGACAGTATACGGGGCCCCCCATTGCTCTACAGCTTGACCCCGCAGTACGACCGGTCAGGCTCAAGGCCCGCCGGGTCCCGTTTGCCCTGAAACCCCGTATAGACGAGGAATTGGACCGGCTCGTGGAGCAAGGCATGCTGGAGCCGCCCTAATGCTCCCTGGGAAACCCCAATCGTCACACCCGTCAAGCCTAATGGTTCGGTCCGCATCTGCGCAGACTACAAATGTACCATAAACAAGGCCCTCACGGCCCATGCATACCCAGTGCCAGTGGTCAGCCATGTCCTTGCCACCCTGGCTGGGTCGAAAATTTTTGGCAAGCTGGACTTGGCCCAAGCATATCAACAGCTGCCAGTAGATGAGGCCACAGCAGAGGCACAGACGATTGTGACGCACAGAGGAGCGTTCAGGGTAAAGTGGCTGCAATTCGGGGTCAGTGTGGCACCAGGCATATTCCAGAATCTAATGGACTCGCTCCTTAAAGGGATTCCTGGCGTCACCCCCTTCTTCGATGATGTGTTGATTGCCGGGCCCACACCAGAGGAGTTTGAGGACCGCCTCCGCACCGTTCTGCACCGTTTCCAGACGGCAGGTCTCAAGGTGAAGCGGGAAAAATGTCTACTAGGAGTGCCTCAGGTGGACTTTCTGGGATTTATGGTGGACGCAGAAGGGGTCCACCCGACTGGGGACAAGGTACGGGCCATTTGTGATGCCCCAGCGCCCAAGAGCAAGACAGAACTTCAGGCCTTCTTGGGACTATTGAACTTTTACCATTCCTTCCTTCCCCACAAGGCGGCAGTAGCAGAGCCCCTACACAGACTCCTGGACAAGCAGGCCGCTTGGGTGTGGGGCCAGCGCCAGGAGGCTGCATTCCAGGCAGTCAAGGACTTGCTTGTCTCAAACTCGGTCTTGGCACACTTCGACGAGAGGCTGCCGGTGGTGCTAGCATGCGACGCCTCGCCCTATGGCATTGGCGCTGTCCTGGGACACCAACTCCCGGATGGAAGAGAGGTACCGGTGGCATACTTTTCCCAGACACTCAACGCAACCGAGCGGAAATACTCGCAAATCGGCAAGGAGGGTCTGGCAATCGTGAAGGGAGTAAAAAAATTCCATGATTTCTTGTACGGGCGGCCCTTCACCGTGGTGACTGACCACAAGCCGTTGCTTGGCTTGTTTGCCCCCGAAAAGCAGACCCCCCAAGTGCTGTCTCCTTGCGTCCTCAGGTGGTCAATTTTCCTTGCCAGCTACCAGTATGCACTGATTCACCGCCCGGGGAAGGCGATGGGCCATGCGGACGCCCTCAGCAGGCTACCACTACCGGAAACAGGCCCTGACCCAGCACCTGCACAAGAGGTTATGAGCCTGGAGCTGCTTCCCGACCGCCCATTCAGGCACAAGAAGTTGCACACCATTCCAAGAAAGATAGGGTCATCTCCCGGGTTCTGGACTGGGTGTGGAGGGGATGGCCCAGCAGCAGCCCTGGGCCAGAATTCGCTGGCTACACAACCCGCAAACATGAACTGTCGGCCCACAAGGGGTGCCTGTTATGGGGAAGCAGGGTCGTTGTTCCCCAGCCCCTCCGCAAAAGGGTCCTCACAGCCCTACACGAGACACATCCAGGGGTAGTAAGAATGAACGCCCTTGCCAGGAGTTATGTGTGGTGGCCAGGGATCAACGGAGAGATAGAGGCCTGGGTCAAACACTGCCAGGCCTGCCAAGAATCCCGCCCAGATCCCCCAAGGGCCCCAGTCCAGTCCTGGGAGTCGGCCCGAGCACCATGGTCACGCCTGCATGTGGACTTCGCTGGCCCCTTTCAGGGGAAAATATTCTTCATAGTGGTGGACTCCTACACCAAATGGCTGGAAGTTGCACTGGTACCGTCCACTTCTACGTCCGCAGCCATCCGGGTACTACGCAGGCTGTTTGCAACCCACGGGCTCCCTGACACTCTTGTCTCAGACAACGGGACTGCATTTACGTCAGAAGAATTCCAAACCTTCACAGCGCAGAACGCCATCCGCCACATCCGTTCGGCGCCATTCCACCCTGCCACCAATGGCCAAGCAGAACACATGGTGCGGACCACCAAGGACACCCTTCGCCGCATGACGCAAGGGGATTGGGAGTACCGCCTTGCCACATTCCTCCTAGCACAGCACAGCACCCCCAGCTCAACGACTGGCTGGAGCCCCGCTGAACTACTAATGGGTCGGCGCCTTGCAATCAGATTGGACCGCCTTCACCCCGATAGAGCTCAGGATGAGGTAGTGGTGGGGGAAGGCAGGAACCCCCGGACCTTTGAGGCCCAGGACCCAGTGTACGCAAAGAATTTTTGGGCAGGCCCAGCATGGGTACCCGCCACAGTCACCAGGGTCACTGGCCCCGTGTCGTACGAGGTGCTAACGGATGGGGGGCAATGCTGGCGCCGCCACTGCGACCAGATACGGCGACGATTCCCAGGAGAAAACCAGGAGGAGGAAAGGTCAGAGGAGTCCCAAGGGAACAGAGGGGCAGTGAGGCCCATAGAGCAGGAGGGGCCAGCAGGAGAGGCAGAATCAGTAAATACAGAGAGGACCCGCGAGGCCGAAAGGACACCGGAACCAGAACCACGACTGAGCGAGCCGGTTGCGCCAGACCAAACAGGCCCATCACAGCCAGCATCCTTGGAACACGAGCCAGAACCTGAACCCCAGACCAGGGAACACCACAGGCCGCAACGCACACGTAGGCCGCCGGCGTACCTCGAGGACTATGAATGCGACCTCCCGGGCAGGACTGGAACTTAGAGGGGAGGGGTGTTATGTACTGAGTTGAATAGGATCCAAACTGAAGCAGTCTGATTGGTCCTAGAACAATAGGATCCAAATTGCAGCAGTCTGATTGGTCCTAGAACAATAGGATTCAGAATGCAGCAGTCTGATTGGTCCTAGAACAATGCAGCAGTATGATTGGTTGGCAGGAACCACCCAATCATGCTCCAGATATAAGTGAATCCACAACCTGATTGGCTTACAGTAGAATTCCAGAATTAACCAATCATGTGCAGCCCATTGTGTAAATAATGTATATAAAGCAGATACTTTGAGGGGACTTTCATTCATTCCTCCTCACCACTATGAGCTGAATAAAGAGCATGAAATCACTTTGCGACTCTGAGTATATTTCAGAATTAAAGAAAGATGTCACTGTTCCTTCATAGCTGAGACTCTCTTGCCAGCCTTGGAAGGCAATACCCATCAAAGTTTGGAAAGATGACCCCCTTCAACTAGTGGGAGAAGTTGTGTTTATGAATCTGCCAAATTCAAATTCTTCTGGTTTCTTATTTCTCCAATCTTAAACCTAGTTCTTCACATTCCACATCAGATTGTAATTCACTCCCCACTTTAAAAAGTCCTCATGAAAATTCACCAGCATTTTGGTGCTATTTTATCCTAATATACACATTTTTAACCCAACCTTGCCTGATTTACAGTTTTGCAAAGCAATTTCCCCTGTACTGTAATGTAATTTTGTGTGTTTTTAAAATTGATATATGCCTTTTAATGCATGTTTTGCCCATTTGTATGCATTTTTGTAAAAAAAATTATTGGCTGGAGAATTGTATTGCAAAATTTTGAAGCAGTGTGAAGTTTGAGCAATAGCTGTGCTTCTGTTCTTCTGTTATTCTGAAAAGGGTGAATTGGGTAGGCTTGCTTTTAAATGCAAAGGAGACCAGGAGTGTACAGAGAACCACCAAAAGGTGTGGTGTGTGTGTGTGTATCTAATAAATAAATAATAATATGACCTGAACTGAATTTCTCTCCCATTCCCTAGAGAGAAGGCAGAGAAACAGTTTGGAGCAAAAAGCCATAATTGGGCGATACGTTTGTTTGACTCAACCACACTGTCAAAAACAGTGAGCAGAACTTTAGAATTCTCCAGAACTCATAACCAGGCTTGATGTAACATGAACCAGATGTGGTGGGCACTGACAAAAGAAAATACAATAATGACCACTCCACACATTAAATGGAGGGTGCCCTTTGCATGGTCGCGCGCAACCCCCTGGACCCTATGTGGCACCATTAGCACAGGCTTGGCTTCGCCTTCCCCAGGTGGGATACCTGGAGGTCTTCGCCTACCTCAGCCAGTTGCCCAATCCCACCTGGTGAGGCGTTGCCACGGTGATCAGGCCAGGTAGGGGGAGGGACCACCCTGCCCACACAATAGGGGGAGGATCTTACCTGGGAATCATCAGTTGGCTTCAGAGCTTCTCCCACCCTACCCACCCTCAGTTAAGACTTCTTTTGCAGGTTAAACTTTTCTCCACAGGTACGCGGGTGCTGCTACATCAAGGTCACTGTTGAAGGGCCGGAAAGGAATTCTCCTGCACTGGCAGGTTTGCCTTTCCCATAGCAAAACGCAACAACTTTGGCGGTATCAGGCCTAGGGTGGAGTCCTTCAGTCTATCTTCCCTGAATGGGGGTGGGGGTGGGGGCGTGTAGCAGTGACCCACACCCCCTTCTCTTTGTGGCGGCGATCCCAGGGTTCCCCGTTAAAGGGGTTGTTTTGAGGGGATGCTTTGGCCGTACGCCTAGAGGTTGTCATTGGTCTCCCCTGTGACGACGGTATAACGGGGGCGGGCTCTCTCTGCTTGAACATATGTTATCCAGAACCAGCCCATCCCCCCACACACTCTGGATAACCCTGATGTTCCCCAGATCCCTGGCGGGATAAACACCCAATGCCTGAGCCAAGTTCTACCCACATCTGAAACATAATAAAGTTGTGGCCAATTTTTAATCCCATAGCACATTGTTTTGAGTCGTTATTCCACATGGGGGCCGCCCAGGGTTTGGGGGACTCTACCTGTCCACGCAAAAGGTCGAAAACAGAAATGCAACAACAATAAAAGTAAAATGAGATTATAAAACAGACTGAAAGCAGGAATTCAGTAATGACAGGGTCTGATCTTAAAGGTCTGGGGCTGGGGGTGGTGAGGGGAGCCCGGAACTAAGCAAAAAGATATACAGTCTTTGCAAGATGTCTGAGGGAACTGATGGATAGTGCTTCATGTATGGCAGAGAGAAGGACATTCCGGAGTTCAGAGGTAATGGTGGTATTCTGTAGGGCACAGTGTCATGGGTAGCATTTATCCAGATGATAACAAACTATTGTACCAGTCTCTACAGGGGCAGGTGGTCCCTCAGGTAACCTGGTCCCAAGTTGTTCAGGGTTTTAGATGTTAACAAGATCATGGGCCAGTAGCTGGTTGGCAGCCAGTGAAAAGTGGTGCTCCACTCAGCATCCCAGAATGGCTGATAAGTAGTGTCTGATCCCTGTTTTTAAAAACACAAAACACAGCTGTTACCCAAAGCTGACTCACGCCTTATGGAAAACACACACGTTCCTGATTAGAGTGTAGAAATAACAAGAAATATGGCACTCTTTACATGAGCATAAAGGTAAAGGACCCCAGACAGTTAAGTCCAGTCACGAAAGACTCTGGGGTTGCAGTGCTCATCTCGCTTTACTCGCCGAGGGAGCCGACATTTGTCCGCAGACAGTTTTTCCAGGTCATGTGGCCAGCATGCCTAAGCCGCTTCTGGTGAAACCAGAGCAGCACATAGAAATGCCATTTACCTTCCCGCCGGAGCGGTACCTATTTATCTACTTGTACTTTGACGTGCTTTTGAACTGCTAGGTTGGCAGGAGCTGGGACTGAGCAACGGGAGCTCACCCTGTTGCGGGGATTCGGACCGCCGACCTTCTAATCGGCAAGCCCTAGGCTCGGTGATTTAATCCACAGTGCCACCCGCGTCCCACTTACATGAGCATAGCAAGAGATTAATTCTGGGTGGTGTACCAGGTAAACAAGTGAACTGAAGCCCTATTGTGCAATATATATTGTGACTGGAAGGAAGGTAAGTCTAAAACGTAAAGTCCCTCTGCACGTATAGAAAACCATATTCCTCTGGATGTAGATTCTGCCCTTTGGGGCTTTGGAGCCAGTTTCCAGTTTTATAAGCCATTTTGGGACATGATTCCAGAGGCACAAAGTTACTCTTTCAGGGGAGGAGAGATCTGATGCAGGGCTTGTAGATGTGCTATCTGCTTCTAGAAATTTATTTTCAGAATGAAAGGTATTTGCCTCCAATCTGCTGTTTGTATACAAAGCAAATATTGCCGAGACACTCACAGGCTGTCTTATCTAGAGCAAACAAAACCCTGTAGCTCTGCATCTGGTATGTCTCACTGCTTGGGGAAATGCAGAATGCACGTGACAATATTACCCAAACCTCCATGTTAAGCGGCTTTGCGAACTATTGAAACTGTTAAGATAACTCCCCATACTAGTACACAAAACTTGTCAAATGAATAGACCAAAAGTACCATTTGTTGGCACTGTAAGCAACATGAGTTGGTACTATACAAAGCACTATGAAAGCATGAGTGCTGTTGCACTCATTTCCTGTCTGTGAGCTTCTCATGACCACCTGGTTGGCCACTATGAGAACAGAATGCTGGACCAGATAGGCCTTTGGTCTGATCCAGGGGTCCCCAAACTAAGGCCCGCTGGCTGGATAAGGCCAGAGGGACTCGTTTATCTGACCCGTGGCGACCCCCGGCGCCCGCTCTTACCGGCACTGCGCTCCGCGGCAGCCCACTTCTGGGTCGTAGGGGCTCCGGAAATAGCTTGTGCACACGCACAAGTGTTATTTGCGCATGCGCGTTATTTCCGGTGCACATCCGGGTCAGAGGATGCCTGTGCACATGCACACAAGCTATTTCCGGTGCTCCTCCTACCCGGAAGTGCTCCAGAAATAGTGTGTGCGCACACGTATGGGCACGCACTCCCTCTCCCTCTGGCCCGCCGCGCAATCGGCACTGGAGACACCAGCCCGAGGCGCGGTAAGTTTGCTGACTTCTGGCTCTGATCCATCAGGTTTTCTTATTTTCTTCAAATAAGGGTGGTGAGCCCATTCAGACAGCCTGTTCTCAGACACTTGGTGGAACCAGACATGTTCCTGAATGCTCTGGGGCATTTTCCAGTGAAGAAATTTGACAATCTTGTTGACAGTCCCCTGGCCTTGCTATAGAAAGATAAAACAGGCAGTTGACATGACCCAAGCATCCTCTCCAGCACTGGCCAAACTATGAAGCAAGCTGGACAGAGTCTAGAGTGTGAAGTGGTCTCACACCAAATCTAACAGAACACTGGTTAACAAATACCTCTGAGTCCACTATGTGGCAATGTGAGCTGTGAAGAAGGCTCACTTTGCAACTTGTGTTACATCTAGTAGATGGCTGGCAGAATTTTTTTGGTAGGTCTGGAGGTTACTGACTCCTTCGGGGAACGGGCAGGTGGGGTCCCTCTGGAACAACAGGGGACCTACCCTGACCAACTGGCTACACGCTTTGAGGATAAACTGCTTGCTTTTGGAGTGACCTTGACTCTGAAGCTGCTGCAGTTGCAGATGAAGTAACCAACGCCAGAGCCAGTGATGTGTTGTGGGATCTGTTTTGACTTCTGCAGCCAGCTGATGTGGACAAGGTGTATTAATTTAAGATTGAAAACATGGGAAATCCAAATCGATAGATTCACTCATCCCATAGATTGATTGATCGATAATTTCAATACAGAATTATTCAAGTATTATGGTCTGGGTGGACTTCATGAGAACCCTCTGCTTGACCCCAAATGTTTATTTAGTTTTATGGTTACAAATCATGTTACAGCTCCATCCTGTGTATCTGGAGTAAACAAGAAGAGATACCATCAGGATCTGGAGGCAGCAAAGAGGCTGTAGGAACAATGACCTCTCATCCTGAGCTGGCCAAGCCCTGCAGGGGTTTTTCCATTGTGATCTTAAGATAGAGGAGAGCCAAGGGCTCTTATATAAACACAAAACTCTCCTGTTCCCCACTCAGACTACTTGAATGAGTTTAAACCTGACTGGACACTGCCTACGTCAAAGGACACGGTTTTTCATTCACCTGAAAATTACTTACACATTGTGATTTATCTGGCTAGGGCTTATTGCCCAAGATTAATTTCTCCCTTGCACCCGTTCCTTTTTGGCCTTTTCGGTAGCTGCTCTTCTGATGCAATAAATAACAGTTGGACCAAGTCTTAAGGACACCACATTATGTTAGAGAAGGGGGAATGAAGCAAAATGTTGTCAGTGGCAAGATACAGTGTTCAGTATCTTAGTGATGCCTTCTTCCGGGATATACCATTCCGGGGCCCTCCAGACTTCACTTTATTCATAATTATTTGTGCTCATGACAGTATTGGGGCAGTTTACACACAATCCTGTTTGCATCTATAGATTCATTTCATTTTATAGCTTCATTTCCAATCAGTGTGGGTCCCGTGACTTCCTGCTGAAACTTCCTGCCACAAGTGTTCTGGGGGTTTTTTTGTCCTGCTTTTCTTGCAAGAGTGCCCCTCCAGATGGCAATAATGCAATAACACTGTGGATCTGGAGATCATGGTTCATTGGGGTGGGGGTGAGAGAGGGGGGAATTACCCCCATGTATGTATGTATGTATGTATGTATGTATGTATGACTTCTACAAATCCTGGTGTTCCCCCAAAGCCTAAATATACCTTCATATTCTGCATGGGTACTGCCGTGTTGGCTATGTAAGGGTTTATGCTTAAAGGAGGAACACTTTATATGATCCCACACTTGTCAATATAGTTTTCCTCTAGAACCATTGCTTCTGAGGGATTGAATCCAGAAAAAAACAAGGACCATGAACCCAAGAGGTACTTAACATGGGTCCTAAAGCAACATGCCCTGTGGGGATTTTGGATTCCCTCATCACAATTTGCTTTTGAAAGCTCCCCACATCCCAAAGAAATTTTCCGTGGGGCCTGGGGGCTATAGTTGAAGAAACCAGACTAGATCAACCTTCAGGTTCTTGGGATCCTAGTCCATGCTGCTCACTTAATCTTTTAAAAAACACAAAAACACCACCCTAAATTCTTTTATTATCTGCAAACGTGCAAGACTGCACTCCTTCTGTAGGAACTATGAGACAGAGGGGGTGGGGTGGGAGAGGGCCAGGAAAAGGTCATTGGAACTATTAATAGTCTGGAGCCCTTTCCTTAAGAAGAAAGGCTAAAAGCACCTGGTTACTGACAGCTGAAATGCTTAATGTTTTCCCACTCCATTAAAAATGAAGACTCATCAACTGTACTTCTAAAGAGCAATTTGACAGTGGAGCCAATGCCTCAGAGGGGTGGTGGGCTCTGCCCTCAATGGAGGTCTTCAAGCATTGGTTGGAGAGTCATCTGCTGGGAATGCTTTTGGTAGACTAGAAGGATGAGGGCTCAGTGGTAGGAAATGACTATTGATCAGTGAGGATTAGGGCTGCTCACTTAGTCTCTCAGCCTTACCCACCTCACAGGGTTGTAGTGAAGATAAAATGGGGAAAAGGAGAACCACGTTCACCACTTCAAGCGCTTCAGAGAATATAAATATAATAATAAATGTGAAAATTGGATGGAACAGACTTATGAAGGCATGGAAAACCGATGTGGAACCCCTTCTTCCAAATGCTTTTCACGTATTACTCTTACCCCACCAGGCAGTTGAGCAACACTTTGATAATGCTACCTACCCCCTTCTCCAAAGGATCCCTTCCCACCTCCACCCCTGAGCCCCTGTTCTCCCCATTCAGCTCTTGCGTTGAGGAAGTTTGTTTCACCTTCTGAATCCAAGTTCCCCAACCTGGTGCTCTCCAAGAGATTCTCTCCTATCAGCCCCAACCAGCATGGCCAGTGGCGCAGGGCTGGTGGGAGTTTGCAATCCAAAATATCTAGAGGGCACCAGGATGGGAAGGCTGTAATCTGGACAGCTGAAGTATTTCAAAACATGTATCATGAACACATCTGTAACTCAGCCAATGATTGAGAGTGGACTCATTTCAATCAACTCAAGGTGGGGCTAGAGATGCATTAAAAAGTGCAGTTCAGTGGGGCAAAGCCCCACCAATCCTCAACCTCCTGGCAGTCAGCCTCACCTACCCACGCCCTTACTTGCAACCACTCATGGGGTTGGCTCTGCCTTTCGTTGACTCTGGTGCCAGCTACTATTGGTCTTGCTGCCTTCTGCTCCACCAGTCCCAATGGGCATCAGCCACCACTGCCTGAGGCTCTGTGGGTGGGTGTTTACCCAATTTTGGTATAAACTAGCAAAAGCATGATTTCTTCCAAAATCTCTGCGCTCTAAACCTTTATTGGATACTGTATCTCAATTTCTGACAACAATCAGGGCGATCTAAAACACGGATGGGGAACCTACAGCCCTCCAGATGTTGCTGGACTACAACTCCCATCATCCCTGACAGTGCTGAGTTGGCTGACGGGAGTTGGAGTCCAATGGCATCTAGAAGGCTACAGGTTTCACAACCCCTGGCTCTGAAAGGTTATCTAAAGCTGCATCTATCTTCACAGGCACACAACCAATCAATCAAAGAGATTTGTATGATTGGGTAGGCCTTGACACTCATGCAACAGCATGTGATGTCTGCAAGTCTTTACATTACCAAATATTCCACGTAGCACACATTTATTGTAATAACTGGTTGTGGAACAAGCATTTGCATGCAGAGGCCACATACTGGGCAGTGCAAGCTCCTACAGTATAATTATTGTCATTTATAGCACCACCCGCAGTGTGCAATTATCACCCTGGAACAGACCTCATTGGCTCAGAGGCCAGGATGGAATGTTCTGCCAGCTGATCAGACTGTGAGGATAAACAGCTATTAGCTGCCCTTCACAGTGATTGACATATGTTTGCAAAAGGCCTGGAAAAACTTCAGTCAAGCGAACTTCTAAGGAAGAAACGAAGATGGATGGTGGATGGGTGTGGATCTGGGGCTCAAACCGCCCACAAACTCCCATCATTTCAGGCTACAACATTGCTTCTTGAACAACTGGAGGCTGTGTGAGTTCAAAATTGAGACAGTCCCGGCACCAAGGGGAAATAATAAGTTTTTTGCTGCTTTGGCCCTTGCTGAAACATAAGGAAGAAAGTATACCAGACCTCCTTTCTTTTTCTTTTTTTTAAAAAAGTTTGAATCAACTGAATACACAACGTAAGCTACTTTAAAACATCTTTGTATTCAGAGAACTTTATTCCAAACAACAGTGCAGAATTGACTCAAATTAAAGTCATCAGTGGGTCCCATAAAATTTGGATTCCGCAAAAAGAAAACAGAAAACAGAAAAAGGAAGAAATCAGGTGATACAATCACAGCTGCCCCACCTAAGAGCCTAAGGGTGGAGCTTAAAAGGAAAGTAAGACTTTCCTGTGCCTTCCATCTCTGAAAGCTGAGACTGCCATAAGGATCCCACCTTGGCCCATATATTCTGAAGGAATCTTCCTAGTTTCAGTAGAGCTGGTTATGAAAGGATACAAAGGACCCCCAATTTAAGCAACTTTAAGGGAACTGGATTATGCCATTTCAGACTGCAGACTTTTCCTCATCTTCTTTTTGATCTGTTATCTTTTGCTTCAGTTCTGGATGCTCTGGGAAATTCATGAGGATGAATGATCCAACACCCCCAGGGATGTTTTCCCATCTTTCTTCAGAAAGGGCAGTTTGGAGCCTCAGCTCAGTGGCAGTTCACTTGGTCACGATCCTGCCCATGAAGTAGACACTGTACACCTCCTTGATGTCTCCCTTCACATTCAATATGGCTGATCCATTCACAGGCTGGTTGGGCTGCAGAGACAAGATGGAGGGAAGCGCTAGGCAGAAATTGCAGGCAGCCCAGTGGACAGAAATGCTAGCCCTGCCTCCCCACTGACTTCTTTATGTTTTCTGAACTACAGCTCCCGTCAACCCTGACCACTGGTCATGCTGGCTGGGGCTGACAGATTGCCTGGAGGGCCACAGGTGCTCCAGTACTGTTATAAAGGGTGCATAAATGTCACTCACCCCCTCCCCACAACCAAATAGATTCATCTAGAGCAGGAATGGGAGACTTGTGACCCTCCAGATGTTGCTGAAATACAACTTCAACCATCCATCAGCACTGGTCTTGAGGAGGATTCCTCCTTTGCTTCTTTTAAGGCAAGGGGTAGGGGAATTCCCCATTGGCACCAATAGGATCAGGAGGGAAGGAAAGAGTTAAATTCTCCCCATACCACCTGCTGCAGTCTGGAGAATTATCAGCCTCCACATCAGATGCTACTTGCATTAAAAATAAAAATTGCATGTTATATACAAAGCTGCTTGTCGTGTTCAGTTTGGCCCTGAGTGTCTACTATAAAATGACTCTCATGCTTCACATGGACATATGAAGATGCATTTTACAGAGTCTGACCATTGGCCCATCTAGGCCAGACATCTAACTGGCAGTGGCTATGAAGGATGTCAGGCAGAGATGTTTCAAGCCTGGCTATGCAAGATCCTTTTAACTGCAGATGCCAGATGTTGAACATGGAATATTCTGTCAGCTATGCTGGTGTTTTACCTAAGCCTCCTTTGCTTAACAGGGAAACTGACCTTATAAAAAACTTCCCTCCTCGTATCCTACTGCTTGGGGAAGTATAATACAATAGCAATAAATAGCACATTTTAAAACTTGCAACATACATTTGATCCAGCAGGGGGCACCCAAGAAACATTGATGGTTTTGGTTTGCCCACGCTCAACGCTTCCTTTCATAGGATCGACTGTGAATCCTTTTAGCTGAAGAAGTTGCATGTTTTCCCAGTTGAATTCTACATTCTGCAGAAACAAAAGGTTCACAACACGCTGTCAGACACTATGGCTGATGAAACCTCATGGCACAAAACATGCCTGGGTGAATAAGTGAACATGCCCTAAGATCTGCTCCCCATTTGTAGAACTAATTCAAACCGGGATTCTTTTTTTAAAAAAAAAAGGAAGGGAAGAGACCATCTCAATTTTTCCAAGTATCCCATAATAAGGTGAATCTATAGCACTGATTTGTGCTGGTGTAAAAAAAAAAAAAATGAACACCAGCAATTTCTGCTCCCATTTTTGTTTGTGCATGAATTCTCTGACATCCCTAGACACAAAGATGTGCAGAGCTGGACTCTACATGCTGGTTTGCCAGGGTCTGTAAGAGAACGATGGGGTCTCTGCCACTGCGTCTGACATCAGACCTGACCTATACCTCTATTTCCCTGTTTCTTCTTCGCAATTCTCCTGCAGGGAAACAGTGGTGGGAGTTTTCCCCAGGTGACACATACCAGGGTATTGTCGCTCCCTTTCTCAATGTGCCTCTTTTACCTATGCTAGCAAAATGGTTCATGAGAAGGAAGGCCAAAAATTGCAGAGAGACTTCCAAGGGTAGAAAACGACTGAGGGAGATGATTGGCTTTTTCCTACAACTTGAGTCCCATCCCTTCCAAACAGTGTTAACACACTCCTTGGAATATGGCCCATGTTTCCCAGAAAACCACTGTGCTGGGTCCTCTAAGGGTGAGGGTGTTGGGAGCCACTGACATATGCCTGGTCCCTATGGCTCCTGCACCTTCTTTGATGCAAACTGAGTGCTTCGTATCGCGCCAACTCTCAGCTCCCGAGTGGCTGGGATAACAAAAGTCTCTGACTGTACACATTCCAGGTTCAGAAGAATGGAGTTTGTAGCCTTGCCGCTCTCTGCAGGAGAAACAAATCCAGTTGTAATTGTTGGTGGGGCAAGAAGTTGGTAAAAACACATACATATACACTCCCAAACAGTATTAATTGGGATTGTACAGGGACCATAACTACTGCCACTGGTAGGGATAGACAAATTTGCCAATTTCAGTTTGTTTGTTTGTTTCATAAAATTTATACACTGCTTGGTTTAATAAAAAAATTCTCAAAGTGGTTTACCAAAAAAGACAATGAAATTATCAGTAAAAACAACTAATTAAAAATATAAAAATCAGCAATAAACAAAAACAGATTAAAACATACATCAGCATTCTACATGGTGCGGTAAGTTAATCTAAACATGCTTCTAAAAATGAAACAGAGATTCATCCATCAATATGGATGGGTTTAAGGTGGGCTACCTGCTTTGGCTGCTTCTTCAGCCATAGATGTAGTTACGGCCAGTGACTCAACGGGCACATCCAGCCGGTCACCTCCTTCCACATACATTATGTGGTTCCGTGCTGCCCCTTTCAGCTGGATCACACGGATGGTTTCCTAAAAAGATTATCGCAGCCTAATGTTTATTCCACTTTACTGCAACAGCCCTTGGTAGTTTCGGCAGCAACTCTCTTTGCAAACAGCTTTGAGGGTTTTTTTTTTCTTTAAACAATTAAGTGGTCTGGAAATTAAGTGGTTGCTTTTGGGCAACCATTCAAAGCTCTCCATCAAAGTTCAGAAACTTTGTAGAAATCCAAATGAAGTTTGCTGGGGTTTTTTAGTGGCTTTGCAAAAGGAAGAGTTATTCTTGTTGCTTTTCCAGGGTATTTGAGAGTGCTTTGCCCTTTGGCCTAGTTAACACTAGATGCACTCCTCATTCATCACCAATGTTCCTTCATTCACCGGTTCATCTTAAAGTAGGGAAGACACTTTCACAACTCAGTCCTTGAGGCCAGTCACTTCTGTTTGGATTGTGCCACACATAGTGTACCAAGAACCAAATTTACAAGAGCCTTAGGAACATAGGAAGCTGTTTTACACTGCATCGGACTCTCAACACCGATTGGAGGTGAGTCTCCAAGCTTTCAAGGAGTCTTCCCTGGCACTTGCTACCTGGAAATGCTGGGGGTTGAACCTGGAATCCTCTACATGCAAAACAAATGCCACGCCACTCAGCCCTGTATTTAAGATACAGGAACAAAGGAAGCTGCCTTATATAGCTAGACCATATTGGGTCCACCTAGCTCAGTGATGCCAATACTGGCTGGCAGCAGTTCTCCAGGGTTTCAGACTGCAAACACTCCTAGCCCTACCTAGAGATGCTGGGGATTCCAGGACACTAGCAGGACCTGAGCAGAACTCTCCCCTCCTGCAGTTTCCAGCAACTGAAGTTCAGAGCCCTACCTGAGCCAATCTCACCTTGCCAAAGATTAAAATGTGGAGGCAATCGGAATAATATAGGCTCTCATGATCAGGGCTGAAGGTGATGGTGAACTCCTGACACTTCTTGAAACCGATGGTGCCTTGCACGGGAGAGACGCTGAACACACTCAAACCACTGTAATTTTGTGTACCTGGGAAAGGATGGAAACACAAACTGGTAGGAGAAAAGCAGCTGGAGAGCCCCATCTGCTTGGCCAATATTTTCAGCACTCTGTTCTACAGGAGAGGTAAAAAACCCAGCAGCAAAGCTGGAAAAATCTGGATGATTAAAAGTATTAAGCTGGAGCCTGCTGTCAAGCTTTTAAAAAGGTATAAGAAAGAAACACACAACACACATACACACGGCTTAGGGAACTAAAGTACCACAGATTAGAACAATTCAAAGCAAATATTGAACACAAGGCTTGTCACCTGGCCAAGGAAGCCCTATCTGTTTTTAGTTTATTAAGTAAAGCCGGATAACTATGCATGTGAGAAAAGATTACTTAAGATTTCAGCAGTCACAGCTGTCTTCATCTTAGAGGAGAGATCCTCATTCTTTCCTATGCAGGTAGGAATGCCTATGAAGATGGTGCTTGCAAATAGTTGTATTAAAAGTAACCATCTAAAAATCTGCTGCTTAGTTGATCAGGGCCATTTAAACACCATTGCCTACATTTTGTTAACTCCAACTCCATAGGCTTTCCCCCCTCCTTCATCTGCCGTCCAGCAGCAGCTATTCCATTCATCTGCTGCGGAGAAGAGAAGCAGGGCCAGCCCTTTACCCTTTCACGCTGCACCTTCCAGATTGTAAATCTGAGGGCAGGAACTGCTGCAAACTGCTACAGTTTGGCTTTTGCTAAAACTTATGCTATACATCTCACTATCTGCTCTGACCAAAATGAAAACAGTTATTTCTTAAATTAATTTCAGTGGAAAAGGAATGTCAAAAATGATGCAGAAAATAATGTAATTATTTACGTTATGTTCATGGACTAAAAAAAGGATGCCGGGTGATTGTGTGATTTCTGTTCCTGAACTCAGACAAATGTGCAGATTGCGGCAATTTCCACTCCTGGTTCCGAAAGAATTATCCAACATCCCTACTTACACCGTGTGGCTGGAATTATAAACAGCAACTGCGCCTACTCTTAGAATTACTTTCACAGAATATATACAGATCCTGATCAACACAGGATTGCTTTGAGTAAGTCCACAATTATCTCCATCACTTCCATCAATTAATATTCAAAAGCATTAAGAGCAATTATTTACCAACTACGTCTGCTTTCCCTGGAGATTCGAGGAAAGGGGGAATCTTTGACTGTTCTCTCTCTCTGCTTGGTGAGAGCGAGTCAAGAAGGATATTGTATTTCAGGGTCAGATTCGAAGTGTTCTCTATCTGCAAGAGACCAATCAACCAACGGCAGAGTCAAAAGCTGTGTTCCTGCAAACTGACTTCAACCTTTTTCTGTGGTTGTCTTTCTGCTATATCAATGCATGGGCACATTTATATTAACAAGGAATCTTGATTAATAATAATAGCAATCAGCTACAGCAGCCTTATACCACCTTCAAGTATACCACCTTCAAGTATTCTAAATGCTTTGCGTGTGTGATCTAGTTGTAATCCTTACTCTGTACAGAAGTGATGGAGAACCTGTGACTTTCTGAGTGTTGCTAGACTCCAGCTCCCATCAGCCCCAGGCAGCTTGGGCCAAGGATGATGGGAGCTGCAGTCCAGCAACAGCTGGAGGTCCACTAGTTCCCCACCCTTCCTGTGAGGTAAGTAAGTATTATTATCCCACAGGCTGCAGATGAGGGGACAGAGGCTGTGGTTTGCCTAAGGCCAGCTAGTGAGTTGTGAAGCAGAGGTGGGATTCAAACTGGGGGTTTCTTGATTCATAGCCCAGTGTCTTAGCCACTAATTCAAGGCATTGTTTGCTTTGTCCCTGTAAAAAAAAACATATAAATACACTCGTTCTGGTCATCACTTGGGATTTGGAGCATACTTTCTCCTGGCTTTTTACAGTATTGAAAAGACAGCTGTTTATTCCAAGCCTTGGCCCTCCAGATGTTTTGGCCTACAACTTCCATGATCCCTAGCTAGCAGGACCAGTGGTCAGGGATGATGGGAATTGTAGTCAGATGTTTGGGTTCCAAAGAATGTTCGCAAACCGGAACACCCACTTCTGGGTTTGCCGTGTTTGGGATCCAAGGTAAAACTGTACTGCTTTTATTCACGTGCGTAATTTCTGTTCCTGACCTCAGACGGACCGTCTATTTCCATTTCTGATGGAATCCTTCAACATCCCTATTCACAGTGCAGTTGTGATTTACCTTGAAAGTGGCAGTGGCTGTTTCCTTAGCAAGAACATATCCCATGTCGAATACATCTCCTTCCACTGAGCAAGAAATTGAAGGGATGACACCCTGGCCTGTCAGGGTAAGGGTTAGAGTGAATTTCCCACTACGGATCTCCAGCATTTCAAAGTACTGTGGGATAAATCATCATTGGTCAGTAAGGATAGTATTATTTCAGGTGGCATGAGCCACCTAAGGAGCTCAATAAAAGCTGAGTGTCAGTGTCACCTTCCTGATATTTAGGGGCTACTGATAGTAAAGTGTCCACTACGGATGGCTAGACCCATTTGTCTCAAAGGGGAAGGGACTAAGTCCCAGTGGGAGCATTCGCACTTGATAACATTACATCATTCTCAGGGCAAATTGTACAGAAGAAAACCACTAGGGACAGCCATGTTTGTTTTCTGTCCGCTTGGACTAATGAGCAAATGGGGGCACTGACCCACCAGTGCTCTGCCTGTTATTGGCTCTGGCTCCACCTGGCTTTCATTTGAATGTGTGATATACTTAAATGTACATACACATTTCTATTTATATATGCATATTCATTCTTTGTTTTAATATGTCTGTCTGTTTGTACTTATAGTTAGTTGAACTGATTTTTTTTTTTGTATTACTGTCATCAGAGTGCCAAAATAACCTAGCTGGCCTTGTAGCCTGACTTTGAGGGGAACCGTGTCTGCCAGTTGCACTGCCTCAGGCGGCAAAATTTTTTGGCCCTTCCCTGTGCACTTAACATGTCTGCCCAGCGTTAACAAGCCAGGCATACATGATCTGAGCGCAGACTCTGCTAGCATGCTAACACAGCATGTATTGTGGGACAGGGCATGTGACAGGTATATTTAAGCATGGTGGGGGCATGCAGAACTCATGCACGATTAACCACCTGTCATGAAGTCTGCGTCACATATAAACCGGACCTTAAGATAAAATGGGTACGGAGGAGAGTATGCCAGGGCTGCAGAACCTTTTTCAGCCAGAGGGCCACATTTCCTTGTGGAGAACTTTCCAGGGGCCACATTCCAGTGGTGGGCAAAGCCAGAGGTAAAAAAAAGGGGGGGAGCAATGGCTGTGCCTCTTACCTTTGTACATAGGCAACATTTCAACCACTGAAAAGTCAGATGTTCTACACTCACACACACAACCCTACCTCCATCTTTCATCCAGGTAAGGAAGAGGCATTAGCATAGTTCAAAACCCATACATTTATCCAAGCTATCCTAGTTCAAGGACACATCCTCAAAGAATTTCAGCAGGCCCAGGGAATGGTGTGGAAGGGGTTGTGGCCTGTGGAGAGTTCTGAGGATCAAATAATGAAGCCTGGAGGACCGCAGTTGATTCCTGGGCTTGAGGTTCTCCACCCTTGCAGTACGATCCCCTTGGAGGAAAGCTGGGACACCAATGAAATAAACTAAACCAATTCTTTGTTTAGAGACTCACTGTTGTGTTCTCCTCTGGGCAGAATGAGATGAGAAGAACGCGGGATTCACCTTCCTCCAGTGTCCAGAAAGGATTTAGCACCGTGAAGGATCCAAAGGGATTCAAGAAGGAATATCCCAGCTGAAAATGACAGCTCAAGGAAACACAAGTTTAGTGGTAACCAAAGCAACCACTCCACCCCCCAAAAAGAAAAGAAATGGAGACAGCCATGGCAATCTGTTACCTAGGGACTATTACAAGAATTAGCAAGCATGGGGACTTCCCTTCAGATATTACCTTATTTTTCGCTCTATAAGACGCACTTTTCCCCCTCCAAAAATTAAGGGGAAATGTGTGTGCATCTTATGGAGTGAGTGCAGGCTCCATGGCTTCAGCGAAAGCAACGCGAAGCCTCCAGAGTGCAGCGGGAGCGCTCCCACTGTGCTGCAGAGGCTTCACTTTGCTGGAGAGGCGCTGCGCAGCGCCCCTTCAGCGAAGCGGGAGGAGAAATGGAAGGGGCTCCGTTTCTCCTGCCGCTTCACTGAAGGGGCGCTGCACAGAGAGGGAGAGAATTTTTTTTTTCTTGTTCTCCCTCTCTAAAACTAGGTGCGTCTTATGGCCGGGTGCGTCCTATAGAGCAAAAAAATATGGTGATTAGTATTTGCCAGAGGACTGAATTCATCTACCATAGCCTGGTTGGGTTGCCATGTGTTGCCTAACTACATACAGGGGCACTTCCGGCTACATAAAAGACTCTGGGCACAGGCTTATGATGTACACTTGCATAAAATCTGCAGCTGCTAATCTAGATCTGCAGATGCAAACACTGGTTTCTGAGCAACTTAAGATGGAGGGGTGAATCGGTGTTTCACCGGCACTCTGCTTTGCAGTATGTTGAAAAACCTTGTAAGCAAAGGAAGAGGCCTAATTATTATCAGCTTGTGGTTACATGGAGGTGGGTTTTTTCACTGATGGCACCGGTGGTATGGAATGCCTTCCTTGCAGATATAAGAGAGGCCCCATCAATATTAGCATTCTGCTGGCTCCTGAATACATGCATACCTGTTTAGGGTTCAAGCATTTTCCTGAACATTAACTTCATGATCTAATAGTTTTAACTGTTTTTTTCATTGCTATGCTTTTGTTCTGGCTTGTTTCATTGCAGATATTAGCTATGGATGTACGTTTTCATGAAATTGTTTCACTGTGTATTTTAATTACGTATAGATTTTATAATTGATTTTACACATGTAAACTTCTTAGAAGCCATTTTGGCATGTAAATGATGTATACATTAAAAATAATAAAATAAAATAAAAGTGGAAGGAGCAAGAGATCGACAGACAAGCATAAATGACATGGGGCTGGCTGCCCCTCCACCAGGCCACACCCTAACACCTCAGATTGCATGCCAAGAACAATATCAGATGGTGGACAGCTGATATGCAGGTTGTAGCAAAGTGCCTCATCTATTTCATTTATTTGCAGATTTATAAAAACGCTTCGCAACAGGAAGTTAAGAAACTATGGTAAAAATATACCATACTTTTCCGTGGTAAAAGTATATACCATACTTTTCCGTGTATAAGACTAGGGGTTTTTTTTTACTAAAAAAAATGTTAAAAGGGAGGGGTAGTCTTATACACAGGGACAATCTCCCCCCATTTTCTTAATTTTGGGTCCCCAAAATTAGGGGGCGTGTGATACATAGAAAAATATGGTACAGGATATATAAAATATCATCTTACTTTATGTTCCCTACCTCAAGCGGGCTTACCCACTATTGCTGCTGGCAGTGACAAGCAAGAATGTGATCTGTAGCTGATGACTCTGAGATCCCTGGCATTTTAATTTACCCACAATATCCCAACACAAAGGCCTTGTTCAGGTAGTGGGCACAGGACCCCACCTGCTCAGCTTCCAACCCATTCCATTGCTGAGTGCAGAAGGTCTGAAGGGGCCTCCTATATCCAGATGACAGGGAACACTGCCTTTTCAGGGTTCCAGATTGTGTTGGTTTCAAACAAATAGATAATATAGCCCCTTTCAATCCTTGCCCACTCAGCACAGGAAATTCAGTAACTGAGATGTGCTCTTATAAGATGCACCTACTATTCCATTGTCTCCACTACAGATACAAACTGTTCCTGCTCCTCAGGAAACCCCTGGGAACAGTAGTTCTCCAAAGCAGTGGAGGAAACCTCTAGTGATTCTCAACTCTCTCACCAAACCATAATTTTCAGGATCCGCGGGTTGCAATCATGCCAATTCAATGGGTACCCAACTTAAATTAGTAGCACAGGTATCTCCATAATATACCGTATTTTTCGCACCATAGGGCGCACCGGACCATAGGGCGCACCCAGTTTTTAGGGGGGGAAATCAAGGGAAAAAATATTTCCCCCCCCCGCCCCAAAGAGCAGCGTACAGGCTGCACACAACCTCTCCCTGCCAGAGGGGTTGCGCGCAGCTATGGAACAAGCTGTTTTGGCTTCCCCTTTAGCCCCGTGCAGCCTCTACCTCCTGGGAGAGGCTGCGTGAGGCTAAAGAATCCATAGCCCCGTGCAGCCTCTCCTTGCCGGAGGGGTTGTGCGCAGCTATGGAAGAAGGCAAGGCAGCGAGCGGGATGGATCCCGCTCGCTGTTTTGGCTTCCCCTTTAGCCCCGTGCAGCCTCTCCTTGTCGGGAGACTCTGCGCAGGGCTAAAGAAGCCATAGCCCCGTGCAGCCTCTCCCTGCCGGAGGGGTTGCGCGCGGCTATGGCACAAGCCTGCATTCGCTCCATAGGACGCACACACATTTCCCCTCAATTTTTGGAGGGGAAAAGCTGCGTCCAATAGAGCGAAAAATACGGTAATATTCTAACCTGTGACTTTGAAGATGGAAGTATATGTGGGTATCCTATTGTGTTTATTTTGGAATATTTGGAATACTTCACCCCAAATAGCAGAAGGTGATTCCAGTTGATGTCTTCTACTGAGCAGCCACAGATTTTGGGAACAGAGAGGGGATGATTCAAAGCAAAGGATACAACCAGCTGTTCTTGAGAGATGTTATGTAGCTTCACTTCTTTCTTAACTGTGTGCCCTGGTAAACAAGAGAACCTCGCATTTACAAAGGTGAGCCACCCAGAAAGCATCTTTATTGGACGGCCATACAAATAAAAACAAACAAACAAACAAACCAGGAAATCAAGCCAGTGGAAGTCTGTTTTAAAAATCCACCCAGAAGCCATTCTCATATTATTCCAGAAAAACAACAACCCCCCCCAAATAAAATAAAAAAATCAAAGAAGAATTCTTAAGATGCTTTCAGATGTTTCAGTAGGGAAGACAGAGGTCCAGCTGTTCCATGTGTAGAACTGGGACACTTTTTACAAGTGCCACACAATGTTTATTTGCTACATGCAAGGAACTGACCCTTTAGTGTTGCAGCACCTACTCTTTGGAACTCCTTGTTCATTGACTGTTTAGTTTTCAGCACCTGCTAAAACTTTTTTTGTTTAGGCAAGTCTACCAACACATGCAATTTTTAGCATGTAATGTTCATGACATGCATTTGTTGCAAAACTGCTTTAATTTATATTTTAATCAATGTTTGATCAATATTGATCAATGTTTATGTCAACTGAGTTTTTTAACATATGATTTTATTGGCACCTACAAAAATGTTTATTAATTTTGAATATAAGAACAAACATACAATCAGTTACAGTTTCCCCCTGCTCCCTCCCCATAACAACCCCAACTACGTATTAGCATTTTAAATTATTATTATTTGCATTTTTTATGGGAAAGTCTTAGAGGCTTTTGGTGATTAGGCAATGGTATAAGCCTTGTTAAATAAATACAATGTGGCTGCCAATGCCCTTTTAGGGACAATATATGGTTTGAGCCATGTCAAGAATCAGACTGTGTGTGTTCTAAAGTTATCTAGTGAGTTCACAGTAAAGGCAAAGACTCAAACAAGGGAGTCCCTCCTGATTCAGCACTACAGCCCCATCTGTGGTATACATTTATAGCACTATCATGTCACTTTAAACATTCCTAACTCTCTACAAGGCTCAAGACAGATCTGGCTAATGGGTGGATTTTATGTTTTAAAAAGTGGGGGAGCAGCTTGTGTAGCGATTAAACCAACTCAGCTCTTTACTGAGGATTTGGTCTGGTTTATTTAAGGAGCAGTTATATGAAAATGACCGCTCGTCTGATATTCATCCTGATTTGCTTTGCGGGGTACTTACACATCGGCCCACTAATCATTTGTTCACTCCACAATTCTCAATACATTTCCCTGTCACTTTCCAAACCACTTTTGTTTTTTTAAAGTGGAATTGTTGTGCCAGGTCCTTTAATTCACTTTAACTGCACAAACCTACAGTTCCAGTTAAGTGTTCCAGTCCCTCCTGCAAAATGTTTACAGCCTGGAGATCACCCCATGTGTTTCCCAAGGGTCATCTAGTCCAACCCCCTGCAATGCGGAAATCAGAGCTAAAGATTCCTTGATAGATGCCCATGCAACCTCCCTTTAAAAACCTCCAGTGAAAGAGTTCAGCATCTTCCAAGGTCTACTGCACCCTTCTACACTCCATCTTAAGACTCATGACATATTTTTGCTGCTTTAACACCGTTCTAGCAAGAGGGTGTGAGGAGGCTTGGTTCCATACCTACGGCAACATCCCCAAAGTTGAAGACTGTTCTCCCATTATTCGAAATCACCATAAGAGCAGGCGCTACGGAAGGACAATGCAGCTCTAGGTACAAGGTAAAATAAGGGCTACAAACACACACAAAAACAAAGAAAAATGATGATTGCTCTCAGAATATATAAGGTATTTGGTTGTTCCAATATATGGACTGCAAGTCACCCTAGTGTTTTATTCAAGGTCTCAAGTACAGTATGTGCAAACATGGCTTGAAAATGGGAGGCATTGGAAATACAGTTTTCTTGAACTTGAAGGCTTGTGCACCAATATCTGATATTTGGGTTGGGCTAAAAATGATATTGCCCTAATATGGATTTTGAATCAGCAGTAGAATTAAGAGTCTAGAAGGTATGAAAAAAGAACTTTTCCCTTTGGGCTAATGGTAGTATAGAGTAAAGGGAGGGGATTTTTGCTGGGACAATAGTGGGAGGGGAGAAAGGGCTAAACCTCTCCTCCTCCCTCATGGCTAAGTAGGGTCCATTAATTTCAATGGATCTACTCTGACTGGTTCTTAATTATGGATTGAGAATCATGACTACTTTGGTCCTCAGTTAATCCTGACAACAACAAAAACATGGTGCCCAAATTTATGTGCTTTCCTATTTTCTTTCTTTTTCTGCATCGTATTTATTAGCCTGCGGCCGGGGACTGAGATTCCTTTCTTAATCTTTGTATGGTGCTGAGGAAACTAGGAACTTTATAAATAAATTCATGAACAACAACCGCACTCCTTGAAAAGTAGGAGAGACATACATTTTCCCTATGCTGCACAAGGGGGCAGAGGATGAGAAAGAATGGTTGGCCTAAGGGTGGGTTGGGGAACTTTTGACCCTCCAGAGGTTGCTGGACCAAACTCCCACCATCCCTGAGCACTGGCTGTGCTGGCTGGGACTGATGGGAACTGGAGTGCAATAACCTCTGGAGGGCCAAAGCTTCTCCAGCCCTGGCCCAAAGCCATGAAGTTAGTTCATGAGAGAAGCAAGATTTGAACCAGAACTGCCTGGGTTACATTTTAGTCATTTCCCCCACTGTGCTACACTAACCAATTTATTATTTATTACAGTTTTATTAATCATTATTATTAAATTTATATCTCGCCTGTTCTCCAAGGAACAAAGGGTGATGGACATGGATCAGCCTCACCCCATTCTATCCTCACAAAAACGCTGTGAAGTAGGCGAGGCTGAGAGACTGCGACTGGCCCAAGGTCACACCGAGAAAGCTTCATGGTTGAGTGGGGATTTCAACTCTGGCCTCTTGGGTCCCAGTCCAGCACTCTAATAACTACACCACAGCAGCACTTGTTCCAGCTGGCTTTGTGTAGTAAGCTTCTTAACTGGTTTACCTATCCACTCAACCCCTACTGCAAATAATCCATCAGTGCAGTGGTAAATTACAACAAGTGTTTTTTCCTTTTCCTTTCCCATTTTCATAGAACAAAATAGCTGCTACTTTAAAAGTGACCCCTGATACACTGCCATGTGGCGGGGGAAGAAGTGCACTCTCTCTCACACACCCACACTCCAACTCCCATCTACATCTATGCTCAAGGCATTTAAAACTATATGGCCAGGGTACAAGTCTGACAAAAGTATGCTTGAGCAAGTCTAGCCTTTAATTATCCTGTGACGCAAAGAAGTCTGTGTCTGTTGCAACAGGCACACAGACTACTTGCTAATTTTAGCAGCTACAGATGTAGCCAAAGCAACCACAACAACAACACCCCCGCCACATGAACTGTATGGGGGATTGCAGCTCCCAGATAACGCACCTGCTCGGCATGCAGGAGGCCTTGGCTTTAATCCCCAGCATCTCCACAGTTAGAAGGGGAAGGAGATGGGAAAGATCTCTCACTCTCTGCAATTGACCCTGGAGAGCCACTTTCAGTTAACAGACCAAGAATGGGAAGCCTGCAGCCCTCTAGATGTTGTTGGACTCCAGCTCCCATCAGTCCTAGCCAGCAGGGCCAATGGTCAGGGATGATGGGGGCTGTAGTCCAACAACATCACAGAGGTTCCCCACCCCTGATTCGGATCAAGAGAATTCAGAGCCACCCTAACAAGACTGCAGCACCATTCAACTCCATAAGAATGGATATTTTGATCTGACTAACTGTATATATCTTTCTCTCAACATCATCTCAGAGGCCCACAGGTTTCCCTTCCCTGGACAGAAGGCTCTTGGGAGCTGGGAGCACCATCCCAAAAAGAAGGCTGCCTTCTGTGTCTCTGTAGGAGTAGCTGCACTGTCTTTTATCAAGGCTGATTACAATGCAGATGGGAAACCTGTGGCCCTCTGGATGTAGCTGGACCCTGCCTCCCAACAGCTCCAGCCAGCATGGCCAATCCTTTGGGATGATAGGAGTTGGAGTTCAACCAAAACTAGCCACCCAGAATGGCTAGGGCAACCCAGACAGATGGGTGGGGTACTAATAATAATAATAATAATAATAATAATAATAATAATAATAAGGCTCTCCCTCTCAATGCCAGACAATACTGGGCTAGCTGAATCAATGACCTGGCAGGCGGCTCTGTATATATTTAGTTCCACATTCATCACTGTACTTGTACTGTAGGTTTTCAGTTCCTTTCTTCTCGTCTATATCTCCACATGCTATCAGGCAAGGGATAACATATTTGTCGAAGTGGTTGGCGAAGCTCCGGATCAGAGATAAATGAGCTGCGATATACTCTTCGGAACTAGAGAGGAGGAAAAGAGAACATTGATGGCGAGGAAAAAAGAAAAACAAAACAAATCAGCCGTTTACCTTCCTGCCGCAGTGGTACCTATTTATCTGCTTGTGCTGGCGTGCTTTCGAACTGCTAGGTTTGCAGGAGCAGAGACTGAGCAACAGGAGCTCACTCCGTTGTAGGGATTCGAACCGCTGACCAAATTACACAAGTAAAGGTTAATTCTGCTACCCCCATAAATGATGCTCTGCTACTGAGTTACAGCCCTACCTGCTTAGAAGTGGGTAAAAAGAAGCCAGGATGACTGCTGGAGAGAGTTCCATCAAATGGCAAGGTTGCTGGCCACATCTTTTGTAAGGGAGACTGCTGGCTAATCCATTAGGAATCTATCCTAAATTGTAGATTATTGATTAGGTGTGGGAGCAGCCATTGTGGTGCTCTGCAAATGAGTTGCACCAGCTCTGTTTGCCTGTTTCCTGCTTGTTTGTTCTTAAGTCTTCAGTTATTCTGGGGTCCCAATGCTCTAGCAGAATCTACCATCTCTGAAGCCTATCCTGCCTACTCTCATGCTGGGTGGCTATGAGCCACTTTTAAAAAAATTCCTATAATGCTGAAGTTTAACAAAGCATCACTCTGGGGTTTGTGGGAAACAGCAGCTCTTGGCTACTCACTTTTACCATTAGATAAATCCATAATGGGGGGAAGGGTGCTAGTGTAGGAGGATGGCCCACTGAGGGCATTGTGCTAAAGATTTTCCAAGCCTGATGCGAGCCTGAATTAGCTGTCCACACCCTGGCATGCACCCTGACAGTCATGGAGAGGTGCACTTGGTCAGCTGTGGATGAGGGAAATGAAAAATGCCTTTTCTCACGCACTCTGGAGAGATGTCCTCTGGGTTGGGCGGCTGAAATGGTCGGGTGTGCTTTGAGATTTGACTGATGGATAATATGCTTGATGGCCTCTTTCCATCTTTCCGGGTAAGAAGGGCTTCGTCTTTCCTTCTCTGCCATAGAGAGAGAGAGAGAGAGAGAGAGAGAGAGAGAGAGAGAAGCAGGGAAGCAAAGCCTTTTGGTTTACTGCTGGAATGGGGGGAGTCAGAGCAAACCTCCCCTTGCTGAAAGCAGGTGCCTAATGGGAGGGGAAAGGAAGATGATAACAGAGCTGAGTAGAGAGGAGAATTATGGGGAAGGAATCTGTTGTGCTATGGGGGCAAGACATGGACTCCACTTCCAATGAGGACCTTGTGTAGAAGTGGATCACCAGGTGTGAAGGAGTCACTATGCTTGCTTTCTGGCAGGTGGAACGCTTGGTTACGGAGGGGATTGGCAAGGTGTCAGGAAGGTCTGCATGGTATAAATGCACTCACAGAGCCAATCCAGTGCTTCTGCTGATGCCTTTGCCCCACACTGACCTCCCCGTTGCCTCACCCCTCCTGGAAAGCAACAGCAATCTACATTCTGGGAAGTGATTGTAGTGGCTCCTCCCCACCCAACAAGTTGCTTCTGGCTCTGTGAGCCCTTCTCGTAATGGACTGCTTGTCAATAGGGGCTGATATGTGGGCAAGAGCAGGGATATGGTAGAAATAGGCATGTCTGGAGAGCAAAATGTTAACAGGAGGTTGATGAGGAAAGACCATCACCATCTCCAATACCAGAGGCAATGTGCCTTTGAATATCAGTTGCTGAAGAATGGGTAGTAGAGACTGATTCATAAGGGCAAATGGGGCACTGCCCCACCAACCTCAGTCTGCCTGTAGACAGGTCCCGTCCCCCCGTCTTCTACCTTACAACCACTGCCTGCTAGCATCCTCCTCCTTAGTGTCACCATTAAAGGATGGGGACAAAACTAGAATTGGTTGGCTTTCACTGTCAATGGCTTTTACCCTCCCTACTTCTTGGGCTGAGGCTCCAATACTTTGAAGCTGAGGCTCCAATACTTTGGCCATCTCATGAGAAGACTCCCTGGAAAAGACCCTGATGTTGGGAAAGATTGAGGGCACAAGGAGAAGGGGACGACCGAGGATGAGATGGTTGGAAAGTGTTCTCGAAGCTACAAACATGAGTTTGACCAAACCGCGGGAGGCAGTGGAAGACAGGAGTGCCTGGCGTGCTCTGGTCCATGGGGTCACGAAGAGTCGGACACGACTAAACGACTAAACAACAACAACAACTTCTTGGGCTCCCTTGCCTTCCGCTCCACCAGTTGCAATGGGCATCAGCCACCACTGCGGGGCTTGGCAATTCCTAAAGCTGCACCTGCCTCTCCACACAGTGTGACATGAGTACAGCAGATGTTCTTTGCAATGAGCAACACGCAGGTGTCATAGATCCCTCCCACACTTACCTGCAGTTCCAACTCCCGAGCCTTCTTCTCCAGCTGAGCCTTTGCTTCAGCAGCCTGGCATAGCAGGCGGACTGCCTCCAGCCTGATAAGCTTATCACACAACACTGGACGGAAGGATACTTCCAGCATGCATTTCTGGCATGGGGGGGGGAGGAGAGAGGAGGCCGGAAAGAAAGAGAACATGCAGAATGAACTTGGGTAGTTAAATGGAGTTCAGACTTATGCTCCATTTAACAGACAATCCAATCCATGATAGAGAACAAAGCAGGAGGCCTGCTGGATCTGGCCAAAGCATCCTGTTCTCACTTATCCACCTCAATGCTGTGAGGATAAAATGTGGAAGAAGAAAACCATAGATGCCCCTTTGAGCTCCAATGGAAATCCCATAGCAAGAAATGAGTAGAACAGCACTCTAGCACACATGATACCTAGCAACTGTTATTCAGAGGCATACTGGAGGTAATATAGATATTATGACTGGTAGCCTTCATGGATTTGTCAAATCCCCCTTCAAAGTCATCCAAATTGGTAGCCAGAATTATAGTTTGTGGCAGCTGTGTGAAGATGTATCTCCCTTTGCCTGTTGTGAATCTCCCACCATTCAGCAGCACTGTAAGACCCCATGAGGTTACAGTATTGTGAAAGAGGCCTATCCACTTTCTCCAAACTGTGCATAATCTTATACGCCTCTATCATGTCCCCCATTACTCAACTTGCTTTCTAAACGAAAACTCTCCAAGGCATTGTAACCGTTCCTCAAAGGGGAGTTACGCCAGTCCCTTGATCATTCTGGTTGCCCTTTTCTGCCCTTACACTGTATGGTCCCCCCACAAGGCCTGTCAATTCCATGCCTCCCTCTGGGCTCACAAAATATACATTGTATAGCAAATGAACACAATCCATTCATGTCCATGTTACTTCCTAAATCTGGGGTTTTACGCTTGCAGCATAGGCTCTCCTTATTAAGAAGCCTGAACTATATCTAGTGAAGAACAAAAAAAGGACTCTGGTTACATTTCTTCTTTAAAAATGTGAATTAAAACTACATGTGCTCTCAACACTTTATTTTGCTTTCAGGCCAGATACATAGACTGTAGTACTCCATAAGCATGAAGGTTCTTTTTTTATCCAGATCTTTAAGAGGCTGAGAGTGTGTGTTTACCTTTCCAGGCAGGACAGTTCCGACACATGGCATGATCGTAATAGGAGAGTCTTCTGGAACAAGGAACTGGAAGGAAGTTGGCCCAACGGGGGCCACTTCTCCCTTGCCAACTCTTGGGACACTGTGAGTGAACTGATTGACACTGACGTGATTGTTGATCACGAAGATATTTGCTGTTGACACGTCGTTGAGAGCAGTGGCAGAAAACTGGACCAAGGTATGAGAGAGCTCAAGAGGAGGGTGGACTCCAACTGCCTTGCATGACAGCTTGAATTGTCTAAAAATGGAAACACAGCTGAAAAAATCCGGTCACAGCACAATACGCAGCCTGTTGCCAAGACTTTAAATAAGCCCTATGACAAGTATCTCATTGCTTTCAAGTAAAAAGATATTTCACTGCCCATTCCAGGTTCTGTGGCACCCCTATGGCTCAAGACTATATGGAAATCAAACCATGATGACACAAGATGGAAACAGCCCCTCTAATCCCAATGTTCAGGTGTGAGTGTGGTTGCTTAAGTAGCCAAAATGGCTCCATACCCATGCAGAAGAAAGAGTTTTCAGCAGAGGACAAAAAAGGTTGCACCAACCAAGTTATTCTTAGAGTAGATCCACTGGGTTGGTCTCCAATGTTAGCCCTATGCAAAGTAGACCCACTGAAATTAATGGGCATGGCTAATGTACTCTTAGTAAAATTTAAATGAATACAATCAATTGCAATTAATGGACCTAAGTTTGCTATGTCTTTTATTTTCAACGAGTCCACCCTGAATTGACCTGAAGATGTATAAAACTCAAAACCTTTCTTAACAAAAAGCGTAAAGGGGAAACATTCCCCATACAGCCCTACAAAAACATGCATCCTGGATGAACACACTGCACAGGAGCACTTCATGCTGCAACATTTTGCTCTAACTCCCACTTTTGGAATACTTAATTTTCACTGAAAAGATGCTGCTGATGCTGAAACATGACTGCAGAAATGCTGAAAGAAGTTGGAATGTTCTCTGGTGGCTTATTACAAGTAGAGGAACTGCAAATATTCACTTTTAAGTTTTGGGTTTGGTTCTAACATGCAAAGCTCCGGAGTGGGGGAAGCTTTGCTGCGAAGAAGCGACAGGTAGCAATGCATGTTTAACCCAGTCCCACAGCTGCTAATTTTCCTATGCAGTTCTTCCACCCTGGCTGATTTCCCCTCAGCAGGGCACCAAGACTGGTGGCATTTCCAGGCTGTCATTGTTTTCATGTAGGATTCAATCACACACCAGCAATTCCAGACTGCACAATTATAGTTGATGCGGGGGGGGGGGGGGGTCGGGTCTTGTGCAACAAGCCTTCTTTCCCCCAAAGGTTGAAAAGTGGCAGGGAAATGCAGTTTGAAAGTGTGGGGTAGCACTTTCATGCCACATCATCTAATCTTCCTATGAGGAAATCATATTGCAGGCTCATTAAATAGCCCATATCATCTGATCTCTCAGCAAACAAATCAGGATAAATGCTCAAGGAACAGGTCATTTGGAAGCATTCTGAGGGTCCTGGCTAAGCAAAGGAAAGTGGCCTCTGCGTGCATGTGCATGCAGAATGCAAGCACCCCGTCCCCAAAGCAGTAAACAGGTATAGGTTGGCTATCACCTCCTTCCCACTAACTGCAATGTGTTTTGGCCATTTGGGGCAAACCTGAATCAGATCGGGGGATCAAACCTGGTTATCCTGCCTCATTGGAATAACCCTTGATGGCTTGAAACTCTGTGCGCACCTGTTGATTTCAGTCTTGCAAGTCAGCTCAAAACTGTATTCCTTTGCCCGCTGGGCTTTGAAGATTATGTCCAGCTGCAAGTGTTCAAAAGGCAGGAGCATTCCAAATCCATCATTGGGCTGAATTTCTACAAACTTTCAGAAGGAGGCAAAAAAGCATCACTCTCTCAGACAAACTAGCCATAATCCAAATGTTAACCCTCCAGAAAATAACCTACCAATTCTAAACCCTCCCAGTTTGGATCCTGCCCCCAACCCAACTCCGTAAGTGGTAGAAAAAAATCACACTCATTCATCTTCTCACAATATAAAAACAAAGACACTGCATGTACTTTTGTTACTTATGGAAAAATCTTTCAATAAAAACATTTTTTTAAAAGAAAGGGAGTAAAAGAGAAAAATAAATGTACAGTATTGAGAATATACCAAAAGAAAAAGGAAAAAGATGCACTATAGTTCAAATGGAAACAGGGGAAATGTGTTGCCTAATAATGCACTTATCAGGAACAGATATTCATTTGGTCCTAGCCCATGCATATTGTGATGATCAGGGCTGTGTGTTTGCATATATTCTGAGTGGAGTGCAGAATACCCTAGAGTGCAGTACTGGGAACACAATTACCGTATGCTGAAAATCTCCATTTAAAAAAAGTTCCTAGCCTTCATGGCTATAAAATGGTATAATTTGAAAGCGTGGCTGAAACGAACATAGCTCCTCGCCACTTTTCCATAATGTGCAAACCCAGAATGAATTAACATGTTAGAATATATTATGCAACACACTAAATGATATACATTTGATTAGTGTGATAATTTATGCACGTTACAGAACTGAGCTGTTCATGGGACAGATTTTATTCAAAATGAGATATACACAGCTCTGATAGTAATCATTTGGGTACAATTCTCTTCTTCATACAAAACTTCATGGAATATTTATTGTGTTGGAAACTGAGAAGAAGGTATTTACCTCTGGGAGTCCCACAAATCCAAATTCCTGGGGAAGGATGGCTTTGTTTATTAGTGTGATTGTTGTTTTGACAGCTTCATAGATAGAGCAAAATCCAAAATCCACTTCAGTTGGTCTGATCTCCAAATCTGAGGTTGTAACGATTGCATGGACTGTAAATTCAACTGGCTTACTCTGAAACAAGAACACAAGTTGTGTTGTGGTGTAATGATTGAATTAGGGCAGAATAGATTCAGGTCCAAATCTCAATTCAAATATGGAGCGCACTGGGTGACATTGAGTCAACTCAAGTTTATTGTTCCAATAATTTTGTTAAGAGATCTCTCCCTATCCTTGCTATCTTAAGTGCAATTCCTAGAGATCCCTAGACAGAAAGAATTACCATTAAAACAATGTGTCCACCTTGTAGATATGCTCTAAGAGAGATGCATCAAGAGAAACATATACATTAAAAAATTAAAACTGAAAACATCAGAATGACTTATGGGAACTATCGGGAATGATCATGAAAAGCAGTAGAAGTATGAGATCATCAGATCTCCCCTGACCTCAGAGCATGGTGAAGTCCCCCCCCCCAAAAAAAATTTATAATTTGGCATAATATTTGGACTGTTTGATTATTGAATAATATGTATAATTCGGAATATATGATGTGGTTTGATTGGATTGTTAAAATGGAAAGTTTAATAAATATCATATAAAAAAATAAAACTGAACACTATGTGTCAGGGGTTTAGGAGCAGAGGCACGGGCAAGGGAGGAAACAGAGAGCGAAGGGGAGGAGGCAGAAGAAAAGATGAGTGATGACGACGACCCGAGATCTCCTAGTCTTTCTAGTGAATCGGAGGATTCACAGAGGGGAGCGCCAGTGGCCAGGGCAAGGGGGGCACCCCAGGAAGATAGAGCCAGAGGGGACTCAGGGGGGAGCAGCTGGAAATCGGGACCAGCGTCACCGCCAGGAAGCAGGGAAGAGGAAGGGAGCCAGGGGGGAAGCGCTGGCAGCTCACCACAGGAGGGAGGGCATGAGTCAGGAGTGGCCACACCTCCATCGGGGAGCGAAGAAACGGTTAAGAGGAAAGTGGAAGGTTGGGCGCGCGCGCCAAGTTCAAATGCAGAGGAAGGCGGCGCAGTAAGCAGCCCCGAAAGGGAACCAGGTCCTAAAGCCCGGCGCAAGGAGGCAGGAGGGTCCGGGTCAGCGTCAGAAGAATCCCGGAAGGAAGAAGCCCCGGGGGGTAGAGGGACCCAGAGGAGGACAGTCAGGCGGAAGAGGTGGAGCAAGGCTAGGATATTAAGTTGGTGCACACGGGGCGGAGACTCAGACGGAGCTTCGCCGATCTAGCTACTAGACGTAGAGTTTGCGCGCAGCAGCGTGAGAATGGAAACTGTAATTCAATAAAGACTTTTACTTAATGATCGCTGGCTAGCGTGATCCTCTGTGAGCTAGGATCTTCAAGCAGCTCTGACAGTAAGCTCCGTCTCTCCATTGTGGGCATCTACAGCCTCGAGGAGGGGAGAGAAACAGGTGCCTACTAGCGAGCTCACGAACGGCAGACGACATGACGGCTGAGCAGCAGATAGAGGACCTCAGAAAAGCAGTGGCACAACTGAACGCCGAGGTTCTCGCATCCAGGAAGAGAGAGGAGGAGGCAGCTGCCGCCTGCAGGGATCTCCAGGTCAGGTTAGACGTGCTGACAAAGCAGACACCCCGGCAGGAGGGAATTGGGTTGGCGAGACGGACAGGCGGGCTAGTCTCTCACTTCGATGGGAACCTGCAACAGTATCCCAACTTTAGAGCCGACGTACTGTGCGCACTGCAACTGCTGCATAAAGACTTTAGAGATGAACAAGAGAGAGTGGGGTTCATCATGTCCCATCTGCATGGGGATGCGAAAGCATGGCTACGCAATTTATGGAGAGATAATGATCCGGCGCTCCAGAATGCGGATGCCTTTATTAAAGCGATGGATGGGTGCTTTTTATCAAGTATTGACGTGGATCTTGCACGGAAGGAGGTGCATGGGCTGAGACAAGGGAGGGCCAGCGTCAGGCAGTATCATGCCCGCTTTTTCGCCTTGGTCAGTGCCCTGGAATGGGACAGAGATTCGGCTCCTGTAAGAGACCTCTTTTGGGAGGGGCTGCACAACTCGATTAAAGATGAGATCGCGAGGGGGGAGAGACCCCGAACCACCCAGGAGGTCGTTCAGAGGGCACTGGCAGTGGGGGTGAGGCTGGAAGGACGTCCGTGGAGCAAGGACGAAGGGCGTGGAGGGCGCGAACCAGCCGGGGGCCCCTCCTTCCTTCCCAGAGAAGCAGCGCGGGCGCAATCCACGCCTCCGCCAGGAGGAGGAGCCGAACCTATGGAGGTTGGAGGTGCAAGGGCTCAGTCAGCAACCAGAGCCCTAGCACCGGCAGCAGTGAAAGCGAAGCCTCCTAGAGGGAACAGGAAGTGTTACGTCTGTGAGGAACCAGGGCATAGGGCAAAAGAGTGTCCCCAGAGGCCCCACAAGCTCACTGCAGCCTCAGCAATGGTGACTGCAGCAACGCAGCAAGGAGGACCACAGCAGGGAAACGACGCAGTCTGGCTGGAGGAAGAGGCACTGGGGCCCAGCCAGACGTGTTAGTGACGCAGTCCCCAGAGATTTTACAGCCCGTGAACCCCCTCCCGCCCAAACCAGTAGTGAGGCTCACAGCATCTCTCCAGCTGCCCAATGGAATCACCATAGACGTGCCAATCACCATTGACTCAGGCAGCAATGCGGACTTTATAGGGCAGGACTTTGTCGACAGGCACGCTGTGCAGTTGCTGCCGGCCACACTGCCCCTGCAGGTTGTCACGGTGGATGGCAGGGAGCTGCTCGGGGGGCAAGTGGTGAAGCAGACGCCACCAATGGTGATGCGACTTGGGAATCACAGAGAAATCATCAGCTTCAACGTCACTCAACTATCTGACACGCCCGTTGTATTGGGCATGAGTTGGCTGGACAAGCACAGCCCAACGATGGCTTGGTACCAGAGGCAGCTGACCTTCGGCTCTTCCTTTTGTGCTGAACACTGCATCGTGCCCAGGCAGGAAGGAGAGGAAGAGGAGTCACAGCTGCTGCTAGGCACGCTGCAAGCGATTCCCCACAAGTACGCTGAATTTTTGGAAGTTTTCTGCGAGAAGGAGGCAGACAGGCTACCCCCTCACAGACCATATGACTGCAAAATTGACCTGCTGCCGGGGGCGGCGCTGCCTAAAGGGAGACTGTATTCCATGTCAGAGGACGAACTGCAAGAACTCAAGGAGTTCATTGATCATAATTTGCAGCGCGGCTTCATCCGGGAGTCCAAGGCAGTGGGGGGCAGTCCCGTATTCTTTGTTAAGAAGCGGGACACGCCCCAAAAGAGACTCGTAGTGGATTACAGGATTTTGAACAGTGTGACTAGGCCATCGGACTTCCCCATGCCCCGAATTGACGACCTCCTCGCAAAGGTACGGAAGGGCAGAGTGTTCACCAAGTTGGACCTGCGGGGGGCGTACAACCTCATTCGCATGCGGGAGGGTGATGAGTGGAAGACAGCCATGTTCACGCCACTGGGGACCTACGAATATAGAGTTATGCCTTTTGGATTGCAAAATGGCTCCCACGTTTTTCAAGCATTTATGCATCACGTGTTGGCGGGACTTCTCTACAAGACGTGCGTCTGTTTCTTAGATGACATCCTGATCTTTTCGGAGTCGCAGCAGGAGCATGACAAACACGTCAAGGAAGTGCTGAGCAGGCTAAAGCAACATAGGCTCTACGCCAAGCTGGAGAAGTGCCAATTTGACGTGCCGGAGGTGGATTTTCTGGGCTACAAGCTGTCTGACAAGGGGCTCGCCATGGACAGCGCCAAGGTTCGAGCGGTGTTGGATTGGAAGAGCCCGCGCAACCGGAAGGAGGTCCAACGGTTTGTCGGCTTTGCGAACTTCTATCGCAAGTTTATCAAGGGCTTCGCGATGCAGACGGCGGCCATCACTGACACGCTTAGCTCCAAGAAAAAGAAGTTCATTTGGACAGAGCAGGCGGAGCAGTCCTTTCAGGCACTCAAGCGTCTCTTCGCGTCGGAAGAGCAGCTGCTTCATGTCAACCCCAGCAAGCCGATGAGGGTGGAGACAGACGCTTCGGACAGAGCCGTGGGGGCGGTCCTGCTGCAGAAAGACCCGCAGGGGGTGTGGCGACCGGGAGCGTTTTACTCCAGGAAGCTCAGCAAGTCCGAGCAGAACTACACCATCTGGGACAGGGAGTTGCTGGCCATTCACGCAGCGTTCAAGGCGTGGAGGCACTTTCTGATCGGCGCCAAGCACACGGTGCAGGTTTGCACGGACCACAAGAATCTAGAGCACTGGCGCACGGCACAGTTCCTGAACCAGAGGCAGATACGTTGGGCTGAGTTCTTTGCGAACTTCGACTTCCGAATAGAGTATGTCCCGGGGGACACCAACATCATGGCAGACGCTCTCTCCCGTAAGCCACAGTATCTGGAGGACGCAACGCCAGCGGCAGCCATGCACATCTTCGCACCGACAGTGTGGGCGTGCGCCGCGGCGACCGTGGACCTAGAGGCGGTGCGACGAGCGTTGCAGGGGGACTCCTTCGCACAAGCAAAGATGGCAGAGGTGCAAAGGGGCAAGGCAGCGGCCGACGGTTTCCAGCTAAGAGATGGATTGCTCATCCGTAAAGGGGCCATCTACGTGCCGGGAGACGAACTTCGAGCCAAGGTGCTGCAGCAGCTGCACGACGCGCCCACGGCCGGGCACTTTGGCAAGGAGAAGACGGTGGAATTAGTAGCCAGGGATTTCTGGTGGCCTGGAATGAGAGGGGAGGTCGCAGACTACGTGGCGAGGTGTGACACCTGCCAGAGGGCCAAACCAGTGCACAAACCGCCGGCCGGACTGTTGGAACCGCTGCAAACTCCGGTCGAACCTTGGGAAAGGGTGGCCCTGGACTTTGTCACGGATCTGCCCAGCTCAAGGGGCAAGACGGCAGTGCTGGTGGTGGTGGACCTGTTTTCCAAGATGGCGCATTTCATTCCGTGTGCTAAGGTGGCCACGGCGGAGCAAACCGCCAAACTGTTCATAGACCACGTGTTCAAGGTTCACGGTCTGCCACGGTCTATTCTGTCCGACCGGGGGCGGCAGTTCATCTCGAATTTCTGGCAGAAGCTGATGGGCTTCCTGAACGTCAAGATCAACCTGGCGTCGGCGAGACACCCGCAGACCAACGGGCAAGCGGAGCGGGTCAATGCCATCATGCAGCAGTACCTGAGATGTTATGCAAATCAACAGCCTGCGACGTGGGTGGATTACCTGCCGCTTGCCGAGTTCGCCTACAACAACACGAAGCACGTGTCCACGGGGGTCACGCCGTTCTTCGCCAACAACGGGAGGCACCCCAGAACCTTCCCGGGACTGGAAAGAATGGGGGAGGGGGAGCCGCAGACAGCAGATGCGTTCGCGTCGGAGCTGCAGGAAGTCCACGATCAGCTGAGGCGCCACCTGGAGCTGGCCAAGCACGCATACAAGGTACAAGCAGACAAGCACAGAAGGGTTGGAGAAGAGCTCCACGTGGGAGACTGGGTTTGGTTAGCAGCCCACGCAGTGCCGGCCAGGTCGTTGGCCAAGAAGAAACTAGGGCATAAACAACTGGGGCCCTACCAAGTCGAAGAGCAGGTCAACCCGGTAGCTTTCAGACTGGCACTTCCGGAGGGTTCCAGAATGCATCCGGTATTCCACAGATCGGTGCTCACTCCCTACAAGGCACCGCACAGGTTCCAGGAACCCGGAACGGCGCCGAGTCCGGCCAGAGACAGAACAGGGCACGCGGGAGTGGCACAGAAGGAGCGCATCAACGAAGTCACGGAGATTTTGGACTCCAGATGGGGGGAAGAGGGGGTAGAATACTTTCTCGCCAAGGAGGGCACCCCGGCCAGTGCGAACAGCTGGGTGCCGGGCTACGCCTTAGACGAACCTCTGCTCAAAGACGAGTTTCATGCCCTCTTCCCACATAGACCTATGCCAGCAGACTTTTTCGACGACTGGCTTTTCACGCCCACGCTTTCGGCCAGCACGTTCCGGGGGTTCGACTCGGACGAGGAACCGACACGAGACGTCCGTTCCCCGGAGGGGTCACCCTCGGGATCCGCCTCAGAACCCTCGTATTGGTGGGACGATAGGCCAGAGGAGCAGTTCCGCAGAAAGTGGCTGGAATGCTCAGGACGAGCAACGCCGCCAGGAGGAAGTGAGGGAGAGACGGACATGGACATTTTCGGGGACGACCCTGGTTTCGAGCACGGCGGCACAGAGATGGAAGCGGAGGTGACCGTCGTCGACGAGAGCAGGGAGGAAGACCCGGGAGAGTTCAGATGGAGGCCAGCCACGGGAAGCGACCGATATCCGACGTTCGTCCCTTTGCAACAGCAGCCCCCAGCTCCAGCACCGGAAGGAGGGGAGGGGGGAATGGGGGGCTTCGAGGGGGGGATGGATGTCAGGGGTTTAGGAGCAGAGGCACGGGCAAGGGAGGAAACAGAGAGCGAAGGGGAGGAGGCAGAAGAAAAGATGAGTGATGACGACGACCCGAGATCTCCTAGTCTTTCTAGTGAATCGGAGGATTCACAGAGGGGAGCGCCAGTGGCCAGGGCAAGGGGGGCACCCCAGGAAGATAGAGCCAGAGGGGACTCAGGGGGGAGCAGCTGGAAATCGGGACCAGCGTCACCGCCAGGAAGCAGGGAAGAGGAAGGGAGCCAGGGGGGAAGCGCTGGCAGCTCACCACAGGAGGGAGGGCATGAGTCAGGAGTGGCCACACCTCCATCGGGGAGCGAAGAAACGGTTAAGAGGAAAGTGGAAGGTTGGGCGCGCGCGCCAAGTTCAAATGCAGAGGAAGGCGGCGCAGTAAGCAGCCCCGAAAGGGAACCAGGTCCTAAAGCCCGGCGCAAGGAGGCAGGAGGGTCCGGGTCAGCGTCAGAAGAATCCCGGAAGGAAGAAGCCCCGGGGGGTAGAGGGACCCAGAGGAGGACAGTCAGGCGGAAGAGGTGGAGCAAGGCTAGGATATTAAGTTGGTGCACACGGGGCGGAGACTCAGACGGAGCTTCGCCGATCTAGCTACTAGACGTAGAGTTTGCGCGCAGCAGCGTGAGAATGGAAACTGTAATTCAATAAAGACTTTTACTTAATGATCGCTGGCTAGCGTGATCCTCTGTGAGCTAGGATCTTCAAGCAGCTCTGACACTATGCTTTAGGTTACAGTCCTAGACTTTTTATCCCTTCAAGACAACTCCTGCTGGCCTGGGGAGCTCTCCTAGGTTCTGAAGAAAACCATTCTGACCCAATCCCTGTACTTCACGGGTGAGGAACATTTTTTAGCTGAGGAGCTACATTCATTTATGGGTAACCTTCAAGGGGTGGGCGGGGGTCAGTGCCAAAATGGGTGGGGCTGGAGGTAGGGCAAACTGATGTGCTTCTCACCTTCCTACAGTAGGCTACATTCGAGTCATGCCAAACTCAGAAGTTCCTGCATACACATTTTTCCATGCAATATCCAGTCAAGGAAGAAACATTATTATATCTCAAGGACACCTTCCAGCCATGCCCTTGAAGAAGGGTACAGAGCTAGGTCAGCAAAGAGGGATGCTCTGGGGACAGTGAGTTTAGCCTAAAGTCTTGAGGGTCAGATAGAGAAGCCCCCATCATAGGGTGGGCACATTTGGTTTCCGGACCTGAGGCTCCCCACCTCAGCTGTACTTGGTTCTCTGTTTCCTACCACTGATGGATATTATGCTACTCAAACCATTTCCCTCAGACCTGGACCACACCCAGCAGGCTCTCATCCTGCCTGAGCAGGACACAATCTTCCCTTGTTGTCTAACAACAAGCAGCTGAATCTTGCACCAACCTGATCTGAAACCATGACCGTCATTGGGACTTCCAGAACTCCTGTTCTTACATCAAAGTACTTCCTTGCATCTTCACGAAGAGAGCGCCTGAAACAGCAAAGTATCACATACTCTTTAAAGAGCCAAGCAGAAGGAATCCGACACTAAGGATGGGTTAAACTCTTCGTTGCTGAGAGAGCCAATGAGAAACCTTGGACAGACTTTGATGGTGTGAACAAGAGGAAGGAAAAGCAGAGGAATATTTGCTTTGAGGGATTGAAGATGTCCTTCATTTCCACAACATAGATTTTCTTCTTGAAGTATCTGAGTATGGAGCCCTAAAGAGAGATGTCTAATATTGTCTAATGGTTTTTAGGCATTTGGGGGGAAATCCAGATTGAAAACTATTCAAGGTATCCAATTATAACCTAAGTATTCAGTGATGAATGAAAACATGAGCGATAAGGGCTTCCTTACGGCAGCTTCCACCTGCTGATTTCTTGTACAATGTAGTGCTCTTGTTCTGGTGGAAATCATTATTAAAGCCTTCTAACATGGCTTTTGTCCTGTTAGCATGTAGCCAAATCTTACAAGAAGATGGGGACAGTCCTTGAGAAGCTGTTTGGGGCTTTTTCAGCTCAAACAAAATGAGGTACATTGTGCTTGAAGAATGTCTGCTGAACCTCTGCAAGTAATGCTATCTGGAAATATGCTTCCAGGGGAAACTTTGGTCCTCCAGATGCTAGACTACAACTCTCATCATTCCCAACCATTAGGTGTGCTGGCTGGGGCTGATTGGAATTGGAGTCCAACTACATCTGGATGGTCAAAGGTTCCCTAGCCGTACAGTAGAGGCTTGAAACGTATTTCACCCAGATACAAATGCTCATAGAAAAGTTTCACATTAAGTGTTTAGATCATGCAAATGACGTTAATAATTGCCTAGCTCTTTCAAAACCTTAAACAACTTCCCCCACCCAATACTGCATCGAATCACTGAATAACAACTGATTCCTGCAATGTAGATAGTGTAAAATCCAGGCTTGTTTCGTGCGACAGTGTATTTTTAAGTACCAATTCCATGTGGGAACTGTTTCTTTGCGTGTAATTCCCATTAATGCTCTCATAAGTGTTTTCGGCTTGCATTACTAAAGGGAGCTGATTATGGGGCCATGTTGTATTTACCAGCGTTTTAAGAAAGTATTAACCGATATATTGCTCTTTTCCTAGCAAAATATTGACGACTATAAATAGGGCTTTAGAAACTTGCTCGGTAATCAGTATGCAAGCTTCCTCGGCCCCAGCTGTAGTCAGGAGCACAGATGAGACACCCATCTTGGGCAATCTGTTCCTTTTGACATTGACGTTAATTAATTACCAGCTCTTCTGAGTCAGTATCAATAGGAAGGCAATACCACACAGATACTGAAATAAGAGCAGGCTGCAAGGAGAGTCTTAAAGACCATCTCTGTCTGTCTGATTACCCACCACGGAGAGGGGATGTGTAGTGTTTCGCTTGCCAGAGCTTCTTGCCTAGCGCAAGCCTTGTTTGCAATTTTGAGCCAAATTAGTACAAACAATGTATCATTTTTAGAACCCCCATCCTATTTATAATCTCTGGGTCCTATAACACAGAGTGATTTTTCCCATTTTGTCTCCAGGGAGACAGTGTTCTGTCTTGGAGTCTTTGCTTTGAAAAAATGGGTCGCTAGTGAGACAGTACAAGGTCATATAGATTTGGTTTCCCTCCTTTAATAATATCATAAAAAGTGGAGGCAATGCTGTGAAAATGTTGTAGATGTATGGTTTTCAAATTTAAAAAGGAGGAGGTAACCTCAAAATAGATTCCAAAGGGAAAAATTATTTAATGAGTTGCCCAGTATATGTTGACAAAATCTTTGTCTGGAGCAACTGTAATATTGTTAGACTATCAAAATCAAATCAGGGAAAACAATATTCTGTAAGATGATAAAACAATATTTATAAAAGAGAGGGAGAGAAACTGAGTAAACAATCAGTATACAGTACAAAATTGCCATACTGAGTGATGCGAATACATTTGAAATCCTTTTTGAAGAAATGATTGGCAACAGGTTTATGATTTTCTCCTACTCAGAGCAGACCCACTGAAATTCATAGCCATGACTAACTTGCTCTGAGCAACACTTAGTTGGAGACAACGCTTAGAATATAATAGTTTATGACAACCTATTTTCAAGCCAGCCATTAAACGAACACCTTCAGCTAGCGAATTATGCAATATCCTTGAGAAAAAAGACAAATTTTGCATATCAAAAGGGCATCTTTTAGATTAGAAACCTGCAACAATTATATCAAGTTGTCCTCTTTTGTAGTCAAGCATTGTCACAAAATAAAAAAATTACTTCCAGTAGCACCTTAAAGACCAACTAAGTTAGTTCTTGGTATGAGCTTTCGTGTGCATGCACACGAAAGCTCATACCAAGAACTAACTTAGTTGGTCTTTAAGGTGCTACTGGAAGTAATTTTTTTATTTTGACTATGGCAGACCAACACGGCTACCTATCTGTAATTGTCACAAAAGCCATTGTATGTTTTGTTTTCAGAAGAGAGCAAGGATCCATTCATGAAACTCAGGCTTCTGCTAGAATTTGTCCTCCCAGACAACCCCCGTGAACAAAAGCCCCTCTTTTAGAACCCCTCAGAAGCTTCTCAGGCTTTCCTTTATGAGAAAATTATTGATGGCAGATAAGTTTCTCCAAGCCCTATTGCAATGGGCAGCCATGTGGGGAGTGCCAGGCATGTTTCTAGATCACACGTTTAGTTGACATGGAGTGATGGCAGAGCCAACAGGTGGTCAGTTGCAACCACAGGTTTGGCATCTGCTCAGAAAATGGATGGATACAAAGACCATATACAAATTGCACATTGATACTTATAGACACATAAATGCAAAGGGAAGCAGGTGTTTACAACTGCACACATTAACACCCAATCAGAAATTCAGCGAGGCAGGGCAGTGATAAAAAGTATCTTCAAATGGATGACTCTTAGGTGGTGTGGTGTGATGGACACAGGGACATGGAAAACCATCTCATACAGCAGGTGTAGGGGAACTTTGACCCTCTTAATGTTGCTGAATCACAATGCCTATCAGGTCTAGCAAGCATGGCCAGTGGTTGGGAAGTGGTTGGGGATTATGGGTGTTGTAGTTCATCTGAACCTGAGACCTTTTTCATGCAAAGTATGAGCCATGAGAGCCAGTCTAGCATTTCCATTAAAATGGCCTTGGCTTAACATTTTCAACACCAAACTTTAGTAAACCCTCCCTGCTCTGCCTTCCATGCACCCCATCCCCTTTTATCCGATCTCTGCTTGGTGAACCAGTCAGGGGCTTATTTCATGAGTCAGAACCTCCTTAATCTCATCAAATCTCCTTTGAAGCTTTCCCCCAGTCCCCCCCCCCTCCTGAAATGCAGATTAACATTTTAAATCCAAGCTGTGTCGCCTCTATCCACTTGACAAAACTATAGCAGTGTTTCACAACATTTGAAGTTTAGGGACTGGAAACTGTCATAATAATGGTAACTCTCTTTCTATAATGGGATAGGAATTTAATTCTGCACAGAGACATGCAGTGTTTGCATTTCTTAAGGCTCTACTGCAAAAAAAGTGCTCTGGTAATTTATTCCACCAGAATGCAAATAACAGATGCTGATGCTGCTTTCATCTTGGTCTAGGTAGTTCTGTGGTTCTCTAAAGTCTCAGGCAGAATCCTTCCCAACCCTGTGACCTGATGGTCTCTAGCCCAGGGACTGGAAAACTGCAGATAGAAAGACCTTTTCCATGCATAGTCTGAAAAAGAGGCCTTACACTAAATCTGTATGTTGTAAGAACAGAAGTAGAGCCCTGCTGAATCAGGCCGAAGGTCCATCAAATCCCACATCCTGTTCTCACAGTGGTCAACCAGATGTCTCAGTGGGAAGTCTGCAAGCAGGAACTGAGTGGAAGAGCCCTCTCCCGTCTTGTAATTCCCAGCAAATTGTATTTAGAGGTATTACTTCCTCTGACAGGGGAGGGAGAACAAAGCCATCATGGCTAGTAGCCATCTGCTTCTCCTCCCCTTGAACTTACTCCACGGTCCTTTAGGACACAATGTCAAAGTTGGTGGTATTCACAGACAACTGGTATTCAAAGGCATTAATGCCTCCAACAGTGGCAGCAGAGCATAGTCATCAGGGTGAGTAGACACTGACAGCCTTATCCTCTATGAATTTGTCTAATGCTCTTTTTAAAGCCATTCAAGTTGGCAGCCATCACTGAATAGTAGGAATGTAATCCAAGTCAGTTTCCTTTCTGGACACTCCTAAATATGTTGGGGGGGGGGGGGGAGGAAGTGAGGCATGGTGGGAAAGAGCCAATAAACCTTTTAAACTACATGGTAGTCAGAAGTGTATTCCTTAACGTAGGGCAAACCACTCACAATATTTAAATAGCATGCTGCAAAGTTCACATCTGTGCTGTTTAAATGCTATTGTTGGATGAACTGGTGATTAATCTTTTCTTACGATTAAGCTGAGCACAGGAAAATTAATCACATCTTCCCTTTCCCCAGTATACCTGAAGGAGTGTCTCCACTCCCATTGTTCTGCCCGGACACTGAGGTCCAGTGCTGAGGGCCTTCTGGCAATTCCCTCACTCCAAAGTTACACGGAACCAGGCAGAGGGCCTTGTTGGTAGTGGCACTTGCCCTTTGGAACGCCCTCCCACCAGATGTCAAAGAGAACAACAACTACCAGACTTTTAAAAGACACCTGAAGGCAGCCCTGTTTAGGGAAGCTTTTAATATTTGACGCACTATTGTATTTTAATATTTTGTTGGAAGCCGCCCAGAGTGACTGGGGAAACACAGCCAGATGGGCGGGGTATAAATAAGTTGTTGTTGTTGTTGTTGTTGTTGTTGTTGTTGTTGTTGTTGTTGTTGTTGTTGTTGTTGTTGTTGTAAACTCTTAGTTAAGGTCACACAATTATATACCAACAGTACAATCCTATGAGTCCTTGATGGGGGGCACAGACTACCTATTTATTGACTATTCATCGTGATATGCTTCCACAAAGGCTTCCACAGAGATTACACTATGTCTGGGCTTATAGTGAGCATTCTTTCTGATATTCTTGTCAGGTGGTTCTACATCACTGAGTATTTGTCCTGCATTCATTCTGATTTGCTTACAGGGTGTTTACACATCTTCCCATTAGTCAGTCATTCACCCATACTCATCAAAGCATTTCCCTACCACTGTGTAATCTTGGTCCTCTCACTGCCACTCAGCCTAACCTGCCTCACCAGGTTGTTGTGAGGCTAAAAGTGGAGAAAGTATAATATATGTTACATTGAGCTCCTTGGAGGAAAGGTAAGATAGAAATGAAATATAGTAACAACAACCTTAAGACACTGGAAGCTGTCTTATACTTGGCCTATCTAGCTTAGTATAGTCATACCTCATGTTACGTTTTCTTCATGTTATGTTCTTTCAGGTTACATCCCGTGGCGACCCGGAAGTAAAGGAAAGGGTTACTTCCGGGTTTCTCCGCTCGCGCATGTGCAGAAGCATAAAATGACGTCACGTGCATGCACAGAAGCGGCGAATGGCAACCCGCTCGTGCGCAGATGCGCCGCTGCGGGTTGCACTCTTTTCATGTTGCGAACAGGCCTTCGGAATGGATCCAATTCGCAAACAGAGGTACCACTGTATTGTCTACACTGAGCAGCAGTAGCTCTCCAGGGTTTCAGACTAGGAATATTCCCAGCCCTCCCTGGAGATGTTGAGGTTTGAACACAGGATCTTCTGTAAGCAAACAGATGCTCTACCTCTGATCTAGGACCACTGATCTAGAACAACAGTTTGGGACCAGGATATCTGAAGGGCCACCATCTCTGGTATGGACCTACCAGTGCCCAGAGATATCTTCAGAGGCCCCATAGTGATGTCATGGCTAGGTAACGCCATCCCAAGAGATTTCCACTTGATGCCATCTCTCTTCTCCTTTCAATAACATCTCAGGATGGTTTTATTCTCTCATACCCTGGGTGATCCAATATGAAATTGTCTTGCTGCTACCTTCTGTTCCCATTTCCATGGTCTGCATTGTTCTGAATTTTTTGTGGGCTGCTTTGGGAGCTGTAGAAGTGGGATGTCATTAGAGGCCAATGACTGCACCCACATGAAAAAGGCAAATAGATGATGGAAGGATCCCAGGCAGAGCAGGGAAATAAAGATCTCCCAGGATGGGAGACTAGAGGAGGAAATGAAAGCTCCCAGGGTGATTTGTGGGGAAGGTGGGGGCAGGATAAGAATTGTATTTGTGTACTGCTTTGTATTTTAGATACCCTGCTGTGGATTTTCTTCTTTATTTTTTATCTTGCTGCTGTTATAAGAATGTGCATTTCATAATGTATTTCTTATTGTCATAGTTGTATTTCTATAACCATTCAGAATTTTATGTTGTATAGATAGTATGCTATGTATGGACAAAGGGTGGTATGTAAAGTTAATAAATATAAAAATAATAAAGATTAGCATTTAAACAGAATTGAGACACTTGGCCATGGATGGCTGAGGTCTACCTTGGCAGAAACTTCAGCTGCACACTAAAGGATGAATGAGCTTGAATGTAGCCCGTCTTTGGAAGCAGCTCCATGTGGTTGGCAAGTTCCTTGCAAACTTCAAACTTCAACCGCAAGGCACTTTTTGCTCTGCAAAGAGAAGAGGAACATCTGAGTTGGCATGACAATGGATGCTCTGGCCACCTCTACTGACAGATCTGACTGTATCAGCTACCATTTCTTCTCGCATTGCACAAATACACAATGATAGCTGAATATGTTAATTTTGGCTTCTCTCAGGCCACATTCACACGCTGCATTTAAAGCACTACTATGATACTACTTTCAACAGTCATGGTTTCTTCCCCCAAAGAATTCTGGGAGCTGTAGTTCAGTCCGGACACTGAGATCCAGCGCCGAGGGCATTCTGGCAGTTCCCTCATTGCGAGAAGTAAGGTTACAGGGAACCAGACAGAGGGCCTTCTCGGTAGTGGCGCCTGCCCTGTGGAACGCCCTTCCATCAGATGTGAAGGAAATAAGCAGCTATCTTATCTTTAAAAGACATCTGAAGGCAGCCCTGTTTAGAGAAGTTTTTAATATTTAATGCTGTATTGTTTTTAACACTCAATTGGGAGCCACCCAGAGTGGCCAGGGAAACTCGGCCAGATGGGCAGGGTATAAATAATAATAATAATAATAATAATAATAATAATAATAATATAGTATTATTATTATTATTATTATTATTATTATTATTATTATTATTATTGGTTCTGAGAGTCATTAGGAGACCCGGCTTCTCCTCATAGAGCTACAATTTCCAGAGTGTTTTAATGATGGAAAGGGGATGAGCTCAGAAATTAAATAGCCTATATTTTATGACAGCAAAAACATCTCATTTAAGGAGCAATTAGCAGGAGAGGTTTTGTCCTGTGCAGGATCCTGAACACCATACAAAGAAAACAAAAAATTATTGATATTTGGTTTTAAAAAAAATATGAAAAGCAGCTCAGGTTTGGGGCTAAGCAACTTGACAGTTTTCTATCGGGAACACCTCAAAACCTTGGATTTGCATTGTGAGGATGAAGCAAATGGATCTGATAGCAAAGATACTCTGCCACTATACTTATAATCCCTTTCCTGGTAGTGAGTGTTATCTAGACCCAGGAAAGTCTCTTACATAACTTGACGTTTGTCACACTTGTAAGCTGAATTTCTGAGATAGCAGCTTTATTCATTTCCTTCCAACTGTGAAGAATCTCAGTGGGGTCTAATTCTAGTAAGGAGTTTAGGATGTATCCCTTTCCAACAAAAATAGAAAAAAGGAAAAGAAAAGAAAAAAGAGAAAAATAAATACCATTCAATTGTATTCGCTTGAATTTAACTAGAATGTGAAATAGTGATAAAGAGGAGCAAGTTTAAAATAGCAAGACTCAACATCTAGCTACCAAAATCCATGGATTCAAAAAAAAGGGGGGGGCGTCAGCAATGGCTGGTCAGGGGAGATGACAGAACCATTTCTAAAAAGCAAAAATTGAGCTTCCATGGCCTTCAAGTGGGATGGTGCTTGTCTGCCAAGAAACAAAAACCTAAACTTTTTTCTTTTAAAATCTCCATGTGTAAAACTCCTGTGGAGATAAATGGGAATCTTATATCCCTATAAAACTACAATTGGGCCAAGGGCATATATCAGATAATCAATTAATTACTTTGTTACCATCGATAACCAGTATTCATAGAACAGCTAAATAGAATACAAATATCCAGAGCCAGTCTAATTCTGGACTACCTGCCCTGCTTTTTTAAAAAATAACAATTTACTTTTAATAGTTTTAATATATACAGAAAAATTAAAAAGAGAGACGGATAAGAAGCTCCATCCCTTAACAACAACAACAACAAAACCTGCTTAATTTCTACAAAATTAAAGAATTTGGTTGTAGCCAAATCCTACTCAGAGTAGACCCACTGAAAGTAATGTACCTAAATTAGTCATCATCATTAACTTCAATGGATCTACTCTGAATAGGATTAGCAATGGATGCAACCCTATTCAGAATAGTTCCATTGAAGTTAATGATGATCAGCAACCAGCACAACTTCCCCATCACTTCCTTTAATAAGGACCGGGGAGTTGCTTCTGACACATGTGAAGGACCCAACAAAGGCTAATGTAAACGAGCTGCCTGCCCAAAGCTCTGCTGCTGTTTACATTGGGAAGGAAAGGGTCACCAGGCCTTTGCCTGCATTTGAGGAGAGAGCAAATAATGATAAGGTGTGCAGAAAAGGCCTGTAATCATGGGGTAGGGCTGGGAGGCTGTGGGGTTGAAGGCTGGCCACCCAAAGGCAAGCCTGGCCACCCAAGGTGACCACCTCTGAGGAAGGCAGGAAACAGACTGCGGTTGAGGAGGACTAAGCCCTGCCTACTTACTACAGCTTTGTGTGCATCGGATGACAGGTGGCGCCAATACCCATTGTGATGGACCTTCATCCCAGCAGAATAAAAGTGTACTTGGGAACACAATCGAGTTTCCGGCTTTAAATAAATAATGGCAGATTAACAAAACCATCAGTGCAATCCTACTCATGTCTGCTCAAACAAAGTTCCACTGAGTTAATTTAGACTTCCTCCCAAGTAAATGTGAATATGATTGCAGCAAATGCTAATAAATGAGGGCAAATTTAAGAATCAGTCAACCTGCAGAAGAACCTGGAAGTAGATGAATTCCTGGGCCACACACCTGCTTTGGATGATGATGCAGTCCTGATACAGCCTGTCATACATGCAGATTTTGAGGTCAACGTTTGGATTGGGCACCCACACCGGCACAGCCATAGAAACAGCAGTGACACTGAAGGACAACTGAACACAGACAGATGTAAAGTTTCAGGGGCAACGCGGTCTTGTATGCTGAAAAAACAATTGCTGCCCCAAGTGCTCAGGTTCAAACTCTTTCCCCAAACTCTTGGAAGCCCAAATTACATACGAGAGTGGCAGATATGTTTGCTTAGTCTAGGGATGGAGAATGTTTGTGGCCCTCCAGATATCTTCCTTATCTGACCTTTGGCAACACTGGCTGGGGCTGATGGGAGCTAGAGTGCAACAACATTTGGAAAGCCACAGTTTCCCAAGCAGCCGGTAGAGTGCTTTGAAACTCTTATCAGCTTAGGGAGGAACCACCTTGTTTCAAAAAGCACTCACTTCAATAGGAACCTGGTTAGGGCTGCCCTCTTCTACCTTTTCTCTTCACTCTCCTTCTCTTGTGTGTCTTTTTAGCTCCTAAGCCCAAGGGAGTGGCCATTTCTTTCCAGTTTTGCTGTTGATGCCAGCTCTCTCATTTATCTGAAAAGTGTGTGGGGTGTGTGCGTGTGATAAATGAAGGAATGAAGGAATATTGTATCACTTTGCTCTCACAGGAGACAGTGATGGCCACCAACTTGGATGGCTTGAAAAGAGGATGGAGGACAAGGCTATCAGCAGCTATTAGCCACTGCCTCTATGGTTAGAAGCAGTAATGCTTCTGAATACCAGTTGCTGAAAACTGTGGGAGAACAGAGCACTATTGTGCTTGAATCTTGCTTGCGAATTTACCAAAGGCATCTGGCTTGGCACTGTGAGTACAGAATGCTGGACTAGACAGGCTGTTGTTCTGATCCAGCAGGCTCTTTTTATGTTTTTACGCTAAACTCTCCGAAAAAGCGCCATCATCCTAAGAAGGGGCACTACTCAGAATTGCCTGCAGATCTTAGGATGATGTTTGGAGGCAACTCAGGTGACCAAGGGCACTTCCAAATTGCCTGTTTATTGCACATTCATTCCTATTTGTATGCAGGGAGCTTAGATGATGTTGTATCAAAGCAAGTGTTGCCCTACACTTTTCAGTGCATTTCCCCATCAAAATCTGTCACAAAAGTCTGATCTTTGTGGGGAAACTTGGTTTGTTGTGCAAGACCTCCCAGTAAACTGTAATTGCACAATGTGATTTACTAGTACGAGGTTGAACCCCACTTGAAAATAGTAACAGTCTGAAAGTGCCCTAATCTGAGGCCCCAGGCCTCTGCCAAACAGCTACAATACTGTAGCTGTTTGCCCTGGAGAAGAGGTGGCTGGATGCTTAACGCTTACTCCTTGAAAACCCCTTTCCTTGCTCAGGATTCTGAATGTGCCTTTGCCACATCAGGGGAAAAGAACAGCTGTGGGGACTAGAAGACGATGTTGCAAGGGTGGGGTGGGGGGAATGGTGGGCAGTGGGGGACAAGTTAAGCACCTTTTGTGGCAGAAGGTCCCATTTTGATTCCTGGGCATCTCCAGGGAGGGCTGGGAAAGAATCCTCCATGGTGAGCTCCTGCCAGTCAGTGTTGACAATGTGACACTATATGCCCTGGCTTGATGTAAGACAGCTTCCTATACTGCTCTTTTTCACCTCCCACTTCCCTACTGCTAACCACGTTTTACTGCTGTTTGGCAGCAACCCAGCTTCCCAGACCTGCTAGGTGCATATGTGGGCCTGTCAGGTGTATACTTCTGGACCTTCCAGAAGAGGGTTTCAAACCCATTTTGTCCTGAGCAAATGCTTCTAGAGCCATGCCTACCCTGGCCACATCTCTCACCAGCCTTGCTCTGCACCCTCCCCTAGTGATTGGCATTCCGTGGCAGGAATGTTTCTTTGAAGTGTGATAATACTTTTTGTTTGCCTAGTGTGTGTCTGGCCAAACCCACTCTGGGAATGTGGGCTCAGCAAAGTTCCCCATGAGAAAATGTGGCCCTTGTGCTGAAAAGCCCTCCATCCATTCCACAGCACATCTTAGGAGCAGCACAAAAAGCAAACATAAGACTCAGAGCAATAACTACTCACTGGTTTGCAGTCTGGGTTGTCAAAGGTAATCTTGAAATCAGCCTGCACAGCCCCAGGAACTGCTGGGGTGAATATAATCTGAAGTTTGACAGAGCTGAAGGGTCCAATATCACCTTCAGAAACCTGGATAATAAGCAAAAATGAAGAGTAACGACAGCTCAACTTTCTAAAAATGGTTTGTGGTTATTGCTTACTTTCACTTCCTTTTTATCTTCACTCTGCATCTTTTCTTTTCTTTTTTAATAGATATTTATTAAAATTTCAGAAATTATATACAAAAAACAAACAAAACACAGACAAAAAAAACAAGTATCTTTTCTCATCCATGTTTAAGTTGCATACACACCATACCTTTAAAGCATATTTCCCACCTTCCCAAAGAATCCTAGGAACGCTGGTTTACCCCCACAGAGCAACAATTCCCAGTACCCTTTACAAGCTACCATTTCCAGGGTTCTTGTGTGGGGGAGTAAATACTCTCCCTAGTCAAATGTGTCTGTCTCCATCATTATCAAGCTTCAGGAGGAATTTGGCTGAAGGACACGGCTTCTGGCATCCCCAAGATCACTGGATATAAGAATGTATTTTGACTGTAACTGCTTTTAAAATGTTTTTCCTTGGTCAAGTTGTTGAGATAACCTTTCTTATTGTGAGCTGCTTATTGGCACAGTCCACTATGGGAAAGTGCCACTAAAATAAAATAAACTACATGAAGATATCTCACCTAAGATATTGGAGAGCCTTTACATTCACCAATAAGCTCACAGGGTTATATCCCATGTTAGTCCAACCCAGAGTAGACTCACTGAAGTTAACAGGTGTGATTAATTAGGTCCATTAATTCAAAATGGTCTACTCTGGGTAGGACTTTGTTAAGCTACAACTACAGTTTCTCTTTCAATGCATTACCTTGCCCACTGTGATCTCAAGTACTTCTTCCCTAGACTGCTGTCCCAGAGCTCTCTCAGCTGAAGGGACTTGTAGGCTTTCCCCAATGATGTCCGTGTTGGAAGCCAGATTATGCCCTAAAAGGTAGACAAATAAGGAAACCCTGTAATATTATTAACCATATTTATTTATTTGTCTCCACCTCCTGCCTCTAAAATCGAACTCAAAGTGGCTTGTTAAAATCAGACATTGAAAACAATTGGAAAAACAAGGGGGGAAACAAAAACCCTGAACTGTTCACCAATAACATTATATAATATGCAGATCCAACTCAACCCCAACTCACTAAAAGAATAGCAGAAAGTGAAGATCCAAATGCCTGGGAGAAAAAGAGTGCTTTTGCCTGCTGCCTAAAACAGATGGTGCCAGCTGTGCCTCCCTAGAGGGAAAATTCCACTAACAGGAGCAGCCACTGAAAAGGGGTAAACGAGAATGTCCTCAGATGACAAAAGCAGTGTCAGGGTTGGTTCAGAGTTGGAGAACCTGTGGTTTTCTTGATGCTGTTGGACTACAACTCCCATCATCCCTATGTTCCTGGTCGGGGTTGGGGTTCTGCATGCCTCTTATATAGCATGTGTGGTCCCCCAGATACTGCTAGACTAAAACTCCCACCATCCCTATTAGCCATTTGTGGCAGGAGCTGGTGGGAGCTGGAGTTGAACATCTGGTGGGCCACAGGTTCCTCACCACTGCTATAAAACGAAACATGACTCTTCAGACAATGATACTAGAACCAACAGCCTCCCGAGCTCTGCAAAATTATCTAAAGCATGTTTGCTCCTTCTTGGTGTTTTGTAGAGAAAGTTGATGGGATGAGTGATTTCTCTTGGCAATCATAGAATACTCCAGCTGTTCCTTTCTGATTTCTAGAGACTGCTTCCAAAGGGCTGGTGCTGCAACACCAAAATCCCAGTTCCTAGTGTGTACAAAAAGCATAGTTGCAGCAATCTATGGGGCAAGCAGGTCCCTTTGGCAACCTGTCCCAAGTCATGTAGGGCTGACATCAAAACGCTGCGCTGTCTTTGGTAGCGTATTGGCCACCAGTGAAGCCCTCTCAGTAGAGGTGTTACATGGTGTTTGCAGAATGTCTCAGTTAACATTCTAGCATTCATGAACAATAAATGAGAGTGAGCTATTGGGATAGGTGGCAGTTACTGTCGCCCCCCCCCCCATTGCTTTCACCAACGCAAGAGTTATGAGAGATAGTGAGCAAATGAAAAATATATTATAAAGGTGTGAAAGTACTGCTTGTCTTCTCCAGGCCTGCAAATGGATTGGGCCCAAAGGGTGAAAGCAGGGGAGGCAAGGGTGTGCAAGAAACTGTAGCAGCAGATGTGAAATATATTCGGAGTCGAGAGTGGATTTCATGCTCTTTATTCAGCTCATAGTAGTGAGGAGGAGGAATGGAAGTTCCCCCAGAATGTCTGCTTTATATACATTATTTACACAATGAGCCCCACGTGATTGGCTAATTCTGGGATTCACCTGTAGGCCAATCAGGTTGCGGATTCGCTTCTACCTGGAGCTGCATTGGGTGGCTCCTGTGGACCAATCAGACTACTGCATTCTGGACCCTATTGTTCTAGGACCAATCAGACTGCTACATTCTGAATCCTATTGTTCTAGGACCAATCAGTCTACTGCCTTTTGGATCCTATTCAACTCAGTACATAACAAGATGATTCTAGTCAGAATTGGGCATTCTAATACAGCTGAGTCCAGGACCCTGATGGTTGCTGGAGACTGATTCATTAGGGTGAATGGGGCAATGCCCTGCCAATCGCAGTCTGCCCTCAGCCAGGCCCCACGTGCCTGCCCTCTTAAAGCCAGTCCATGGGAGTGGCATTGTCCATCACCTTCCTTCCTCTTAGTCTCACAGTTTTCCCCTAGGGAATTCAGCTGGGAGGAAGCCAAAGACACAATTGGAATTATTACTTGGCTCTGCCTGTCAGTGGTCTTTGCTGTGTCTGTGAATGGATTGGGCTCTGTCTACTGTTGGGTCTCCCTGCCCTACGAGTCCCAACAAGCACCAGCCACCACTGCTGTATTGCACTGGCAACTTGTTTTAGCTGTACAGTTCAAAGCCCACAGGCTAGAGTTTTGTTGAAAAGCAGCACAGCAGGGCAACTGTGGCACAGGCAGCATTTGCTAAGGACAAAAAATGGGGGAGCAAATATTTCCAAACTGAATGGCTTTATTTTCTCCAAAATAAATAAACTTGATGACGCTTTTGAAACATTTAAAAGCTGGGGAAGGAAACTTACGCAATTTATCGTTGTGTCACTTTGTTCATAAAATTGCAGGTTGTAAAAATAAACTTGTCACATGGTTCTCGCTTTTTGAGAGGTGGGTGTTTCAGATAATTTCAAGGAGAACAATGATAAGGATTCTGTATCTGTGGGAAGAAATCCTTGGAGGTTTTGTACTTGAGGGGAAACTGCCATTGCCTGCTCAGGACAGGGTTGCAGGAATACGCACCCTGAGGTGCTCCTGGATAATTCTTTGTCATTAGAGGACCAGGTGACCCCAGAAGGTTGGGAATGCTGTCCTTGGGGTGAAAAGGATTCCCCACTACTGTTTTAGCACCTTTTCCAAGCTATCATTCTCTCTCCTTGCAAGTCCATGCAGATGGGGGGGGGGGCGGGAATCCAAAATCCATAGTAGGGTAATAATGTTATTAGGCAGCTAACCCAAATGTCACAAAATGGCGAGCATGATTTTGATTTCTTCAGAACTCTTGAACAAGCCAAGTTTTGAAGGAATCTTTCTTAAAACAAAAACAAATCAAGCACAAATAGTATCGGCAAGAGATTTTTTTCTACTTCTACTTTTACTTATACTCTTGGAATTTACCTTAAATCCCTTAAACCAGAAACCTTACCAAAATTGTCAGGCAGAGGGGTGTGGTGAATAATCTCTTCAGAGCGGTTAAGAGAAACCGTTTCCTTGTCGCCAGTGAAGCGCCCCATACTAAAGTTGCTGTCTTTCTTATTCCCAGTTGTTGTTTCAACCACAGGGGCACAAACCTAATTGGGAGATATACAAAAAGTTCTCAGGTTTATGAATTCCAATTATTTTCAGATGGACTAAGATTTGATTTGATTTATCATATTCCTATCCTGCTTTTCATTCAGATGAATCTCAAAGCCGCTTACAAACAATAAATAACAGTAACATAATAGAACATCACAAATACAGCATAAATCAAATAAAAATAATGAAGAAATGATCAGTAAGCTTTATGGTCGAGTAGGGATTTGAACCCTGGTCGCACCAGCTTCTAGTCTGATTCCCTAACCATTACACCACACTGACTCCTAACAAAGTATCTGATCAGTCTGGCCTCCATATAGGGCTTTTTCCTGGACAGCTATTCAGCCTTTTGATTCTGAAGGGAAAAAACTATCAGTAGCCACAGAACAGGACCATCCACATAAGAACACCAAAAAAACCTGCTTGATCAGGCCAGTGACTCATCTAGTCCAACATCCTGTTCTCACACTGGCCAAGCAGACGTCTTATGGCAGGAGTGGCCAACTCCCAAGAGACTGCAATCTACTCACAGTTGAAGACTGGCAGTGATCTACCCCCTTTTTGATCTACCACAGACATCCAATGATGTTACCTGTTGGACGTGCCTGTCTTATGGAAAATATGCAAGCAGGACTTGAGCACAGCAGCACTTTCCCCACTTGCGATTCCCAGAGACAGGCTGCCTCTATAACAGGGGGGGGGGGGTGAAACATAGTCATCATGATAAGAGATTGAAAAATAGATAAGAGATAAGTTAAGAGATAATATAGACAAGAGATAGATAACAGATAAGCAAGGAAATGATAATATAAAAGATAAGAGATAAGAATATATAAGAGAGATGAGAGATAAGAGGTATGTAAGCTATTTATGATAGAAGATAAGAGATATAAGAGATAAGAGGCAGGTATGTAAAGAGGCAGGCAGGTGGGGACTGGCTGACGAAGACTGAGCTTGGTAGGGCAGCCTCCACAGAGAATATGAAAGGAAATGTCAGTGCTATATAAAACCTTGCCTTCTGTATCATCAGTTCCAGGGCCATTTCCCCTCAAACGCTGCACCATATACTGCATAATACCAGGGTATTTTTTGGAGGGGAGGGGGGAAACAAATACTCTTGAACAACATAATAGCCAGGAAACTCAGGAGGAATATATGGTCAACGAGCAGAAGCAGCCACTGACCTCAGTGTTGCTGCCATACTAGAGTAAAGTAAACTGCCCTAATCTCTGAATGGTACAAATGGGGAACGTAGGAGTCTCAGTTTAGAGAAATTTTTCATTTGTTCCAAAATGAAAGAGGGCTCATAGTGCTCATAATGATCAAGGGGCTTGATGTTTATGGTTGTGGTAACTGCCTGCTCTCTGCTCCATTTAAGTTAGTCATCAAAGCGTTCACTGGCTTATCCCAAAATAGGTTCCTGGGAAAAACACACACCTTGATTCGATAAAACAGTAACAAACAAGGCATGTGCAGTTTGGGACAGAGAAATTTGTTCATTTCAGTTTCTCCTTTTTGCAATTCAGTTCAGCTGCCCCCATTTCCCGAGTTTGCTAAAAAAAAATAAAGTTCGCACAAAGTTTGTATGCATTTGCTACATACAAGCAATTTTTGCAGACCAATTCCCTCAATATAATGTGGTTTTGTACATCATTTCCCATAATCTGAGCATTTTTGTGCTTTTTTGTAAACATTTTTTGGTTGGGCAGATGCACCAAAAATTGAAAGCAGTGCAAATTTTCAAGCGATAACTGCATTTCACTTTGATGAATGGTTCAGGAAGTTTGGTATGTTTCTATTAAAATGAAAACAAAATATGTTTCTCCTCTATCCCTATATTTAGTCTGTACCCCACCCCATCCCACAAGAAATCTTATCAGAATGCTTTCTTTCTTTCCTTAATAGTCTTGCCTGAAAAGCAATCATTAATTTTGCTTTAAGTTTTCATATTTCTAGTAGCAACTTTAGGCTGGGGAGAAATAACATCACTGGGCTAGACTCTTGGATCCTATTTGGAAGCCAATCCAGAGCAAAAGGAATAGAGAAGAAACTCTGAATTGCAAACTCATCAGGAAAGGATTCCTGCTTCCAAGTAGGCTTAAGGGAAATGACAATCAGATCTCTCTGGGAAAGGAGCACCTATCAATGACTAGTTTGAGATATGCCGATCTATGTCGCTTAGAGCTCTCAACTGCTTTGTCGATGGAAGGTGGTGCAGTCACAGTATGTTGCACCATTGCAGTGTGTGTAGTGTCAGCTGCTTTGCGGAGCTGGAATCTTGTTCCCAAGGCGCCACAGTTCGTCAAGGTGATGGTCCGTGAAATTGTCTCTCCCACCACATGAGTGCCAAAGTCAATGAGCTCTTTATCTAGTGCCAGCTGAAAAGAGAGGGAGAGAGGGAGGAAACATAATTACTACTGTCCTAGATAGGCAGTAATGTCAGTTAAATGAACGGCTACCATTTCAAGCACAAGACCTTAAAATCCTTATTGCCGCTTCAAAAGGCAATGTCACAGTGGGATCTTTTCCCCTTGACTGTTGCATGGAAGCTGCAGCAGATTTATAAATCAATGATTTTTATATTATTTTTTTACAAAAAGAAAAATGAAATCAAATTATAAAGAATGTAAACCATTAAAAAAAAACCCTATCTAAATACTACAGACTGCACTCAGTGTTCATCCTACTCAGAGCCAGGATTAAGGCCCATTAAATTCAGTGAGTCTACTCTGAGGACTTACCGGTACTAGGATACAACCCAACATCTCTCATATACAATTGGGTTAATACTAAATCTTGATAAAAGCACAAGTCCAAGTTTAATCTCTAAATTAAATCAATGCTTCTACTAGGTACATCAAGTTAGAGGAGCCTTTTCTATGTAAATGAACAACTCACTGAATCATTTATCGAATATGGATATTAACACTCTGTCACCCACTGAGGTTACAGGACCCCTCTAGTATGATGAACCCATCCTGCACTAATTACTTCTACATTCCACAACTGTACATTCATACAAACGTTTCTATCCATTTGGTGAGCATAGGACAGAATATTACAGCACCTTCCATGGTACAGTAAATATAACGCTTTATTATCAACTTTGTATTTGGATATCAGGTCTGCTACTTGTCCCCAATACTTTATCCTCCAAGCTGCTGCCTCAGTGATACGCCTTCTGGGATGGGGCATTAACTATATTCATAATTCAGCTATTTTAGTATTTAGGCATGTTTGTTGTGCTGCTCAGTTTTGACATTTAGTGACAAATAAGAAATCCAGCTAACCGATTTATTAAGCAATTCATTTCCTGCCAATTTGCTGCTAAGTCAGGGGGCACATTTCTAAACTTGGCAATGCGGATTGCCATGGAGAGCCAGCAAGAAGTGATTCTCGCCCAAGCGTTGAATACTTGTCATGGTTTATTTGATGGGAAAGAAATTATTTATGAAACATCCCTGATAAGGGAAACACACACACACCACAAAATCCTAAATGCATAAGGAGAGCCCTGATGGATTAGGACAACCCTTTTCTGACAGTGGCCATTTGCTAACATTGTCCTCCGAGATGGCTGTCTGTCTGCAAACTATTGAATAGTCCTGAGCTCCTTCTGTGGTCAGAAAGTAGCACAGAACACATTTACACTGGAATACACATCAGACTGATCCTATCAACTTGAGGCCTTGGGTGCAGTGATGCACTAACAGGCTTGTCTTTGGGACAGAGGTCCACTCAGCAAAACTAGTAGGAAGGCTCAGAATTGAGGCGTGTCTGCAGAAGGAACAACCAGCAATGCACTTACATAGACTCAGCCTAACCTACCTCACAGGGTTGTTACAGAGATTAAAATGGGGTGGAGTAGAAACATGTGCACCACTTTGAGCTCCTTGCCCCTTTGCTGGTTTCCCAAAATTTGCCTTTGAAGAATTAAAATGCTGCTACCTTGCAATGCCTTGATAGCACGCACATGTTGTGGAACTAATCATGCCCTTGGTTGTACAAGGAGCTTGTTTAAGCATCTATGTTTAATAAGAGCGACTGTCCTTGATGGAACTGTGCGTCCGATGCCTAAAAATAATGCGTTGACGTCTTTTCCCCTCGAATAGCTGCTTGATAAAATTCTTGAAAGGCTCCCAACAATGTATCAGCAATAAATAAATAAACAAACAAAAGGTTCATAAACTTTTATTGCAAGCTGTTGGTTAGATTTCAAGATGCTGTTGTTTTCCACTGCACAGCTAATTTTAGGAACAAATTCTCTGAAGTTGTTGTCTTTGAGCATTATACTCAAGTGCACTTTTAAAAGGAGCCACCTACATGTGTTTTTGCAGCACTAGCACCTGTAGTCTTAAAAAGAAAAAACACTATAGCAATACATATTATTTAAAATTTAAAACAGAGAACTTCTGTGTGTTTGGGACCACCCTGTTCTCTGTAGTTTTTCTGAGGCTTTCCTCCAAGTGGTGCTATGCAAAGCAGGTCCCTTTCAGTAATAGCACCAATTGTGTGGAATGTCAGGTTTTACAACATACTCCTTTCACTGCCAGGTCAAGAGTGGTTTCCCCTGCTCTGAAGGCTTTAAAGTCAATTCTTTTCAGGCCCTTTTCAAGGGAGTCGGCTTGAATGCGAGTAGAGGAAAACTCCAGTCGAATGAAGTCAAACACTGGTGAGGACTCATCATCGAGCCAACCTAGTGGCAGTGAAGGCAGAAAAGAAGGCATACTTTGCTGCCTCCATTGCATCCTCACTGTGCTGTTCAGCAGAGCTTTTCCAGGTAGTGCGGGTCCTTTTAAAATCTGGCCCAAAGGAGGTGACAAAACCAACAGTAGTTTGCTGTGACTTGTTTGCTAAGCATTTTGAGGATAAAATCAATTGCATCTGCTTGGACCTTGACTCCACTCTTAAAGCAGATAGTCTAGTCATGTTGGATGAAGTTAAACAATATGGCTTGAGGATGCGGACAAGGTGCTTGGATTGGTCAGAGCAACCACTTGCGCTCTAGACCATTGCCCCTCTTGGTTGAGAAAACTAGCAGGGAAGGGACAGCCAGATGGATGAGGGAGGTGATTAATGCCTGCTAGCAAGAGCGGGTGATACCTGTCTGCTTGAAGGAGGCAGTGGTAAAAGCACTCCTCAGGAAACCCTCCCTGGATTCAGAAAACCTAAGTACCATATTTTTCCGTGTATAAGACTAGGTTTTTTCCCTTAAAAATGTCAAAAAGTAGGGAGCGTCTTATACACGGGGCCATCTCCCCTCATTTTCTTAAATATGGGTCTCCCAAAACAGGGGGCATCTTATACATGGGGGGCATCTTATAGACGGGAAAATACGGTAATTACCAGCCAGTTGCCAGTCTCCCCTTCTTGGGCAAGGTTCTTGAGCGGTTAAGTCTGATTAGTGAGGGGTTAATGCCATAGAGTAAGCTGTCCTGCCAGGCCTCTGTCTATGTGAGAAGCTCAGAACCTAAAGAGGTATGAGCTGGTTGCTCCAAGCTCTGACAATATGGCTCTAACAAGCCTTTCTTGAGTTCCTATACCAATAATTTAAGAACTTTCACCACTGTAACTAAGCTAGGTTTTAATGCCTGTGCAACTTTTTCTGATTGCTGTATGGAAAAAGCACATGAATCTGACCTTTGAAGAGTTCATAAGTAGAACATTTTTAAAGCGTGTGACCTTTTCCTATGCTAGTGGAAGAGGGGAACTTTGGTAGGAACTGAGAAGAGCATATTTTAAAGGTCTAACAGCCTACATTTCCATGCTTTCCTATGTTTCGTATTTTGTGATTTTAAATATCTGCTGGGGTTTTATCACCAAAGAGTACTTGCCCCAAACCTGGATCCTGGAATCGAGGAAATTCTCCTTTTATGCTTTTTTCCCCCTTGCCACCAACACTTGCTTCAACAGAGGCGGTGGTGAACTGAGGCCTTCTGAGCTTCTGTCTCCTGTCCACCTCTCCTATGCTCCACCCTCTTTGTTGGAGAACAAGAGACTCTTAAAGAGCCAAACCTATCAGCTGAAAATGGGCACTTTTCTGTTACTCCATGGTCTCCCACTTGGAACACTCTCCATACCAACAGACTGGTGTGTGTAGGAGTGCCAAGGCTCCTCTCATTGTAGCTATGGAGACAACAGCTGTTCCCGCTTTGGAGTGCTGCTATGCTGACCTGATTAGAGTTACAAGGCAGCAGCTTACTTAAAGGAAGCTAATAAGGGGAGGGGGGTGGAGCCAAGCATACTGGAACGTATGCCTCAGACTTCAAGAAATCACACCAGGAGACGGTGGGCAACTGGTGGGCACCCCCCGGACAGAGCAGCCCAAGTGTTCCAGTGGCCACTTCATCCCCTCCTGAAGCTGAGCGATGGTGGTGCTCTACAACCCTGTGGTCACCACCAGCTCAGCCACAGCCAGGGCTTGGGACTGGTCTAACTCTTCTTAAGGCCAGATATATCTCCTCCCTACTTAAGTTAGATGAAATCTTGCACCAAGGAAACAACTTGCTCCGATAAAGCTTAACAGCAGATTGAACCTTTTTAAGAGGATGCCCCCACACTACCTTTCCTGGGCTCTGCCCCCCACTTTGTGGATAACTTGAGGTTCTTAGTGGGCCAGCCCTCTGGTTGGAAGATGGGCACCCCTCCTCTGTCCCAAAGCCTCTTGCTTGTTGTGCTTCCTGCACCTCAGGATGGGGTCCTGTGAGGGGACATTCAGCTCCTTGGAGGAAGGTGCCAATGAATGAAGTGGCTCTGCCAGTCTTCACTCTGGCTCCGCCTACTGTTGGCTGTCTTCTGCAATAACAGTACCAGTAGCTACCAACCTTTGCTGCAACTGGATAATGAATTTAAGGTACCTGGAACACCTGTAAAGTGCTATACAAAATGTTAAGCATTGCTTTTACTACTTCAGCATTTTATAACTGTGCACAACAGGCAAGCCACAAGTGACTTGGGTTGCAGTTCCACAGACAAGTCACCAAAACATATGCAGAAATTGTGTTTACTCCAGAATAAATGGTGTCTGGATTTGCTGGATTAAAAAGGAGAGAGAATGCAACCAGTTTCCCTCCCTCTGCTTGCTAATATCTTTACTTTCATTCCTATTTCCTGAAACAGGGCTGTCTCATCCAAAGATTCAAGGATAGGTATTGGACTCACCACACATTTCTTGGTTGAACACTTGAGTGGGATTGAGAAGGAGCCAATCTTAGATAAAAATGTGACTTCTCCTTCAAGATCTTGGTTTATCTAAAAAGGAAACAAAAATTGCTCTTCAGAATCTAGTTATACCTGTCAGTAAATTAAGCATTGCTTTAGACTATTTAAGGGGTTAATAAAAAGTGTACATTTTGCAGGATTACAGCAAGTATTACAGTCTTTCCATATATAGCCCTAGCTCTGGAATTAAGGCAGATTCACCCAGCACTATTACTGTGATTTTTTTAAAAAAAACCAGTCCTATTTGCATAAGCTTTTAACCATAATTAGTCTCAACTGTCCATCAGCACTTCTTATTGGCAACTGTGCTATTGTTTACTTACACACTGTTTAATTGGGCTGTTTTTTAAAATTGCTATTACTTCATACTGTTTTATATCTATTATGCAAGTCAACCTGAAAGCTGAATTAGGGGTATACAGCCACGGTGAAGAACTTCAGGCCTGGAGGCAGAATGTGGTCCTTCAAGCCTCCCTAACTGGCCCTCAAAAGTCTCACCTAGCCACACACCCTTTCCCCGGGCAACACCCCCTCTCTGGCCCTGCTTCATGCCCCCTAGTGTTTATGCCTGGCTGGTACGTGTCTTTGCTCCTTGCTTCGTTTTAAATAAAAACACTGAAGGTCAAACTAGACTCACATTTAAACTCTTATCACCCCACAGTAGCCCTGAGTGAATCCTTGCTGTTCGCATTACACCAATGGAAACTTTTCCAGCCAATGGAAGTTTTTCTTCTAATGCAAATTGCAGGCATGCCGCCCCTGTCCCACCCACGTTGGAACATCTGCATAAAATAAAAGGGTTAAAGCCCCCTAACTTCTATGTGAGGGTTCTAATCCCAAACAAGACTCCTACATCTGCTAATCTGTGTAGTATTGTGGGTACATCCAATAGGTGTGCATGGGGAAATAGGGCATGTAACATTGTGAAAGGACACTGCCACTACTGCTTGGCTATGGCTGAAAGTCTAGCCACCCCTGCCTTAGGTGTCTATTAAAGCCAACAGGAGGGAAGCATTTGCTCTTGTAGACTGTCACCAGCCAGAAAGCATTTCAGCAAGTCCATGGTCCCTCTTTAGATGCATTTATGGGAGGGATTGCACTTCAGTGGTACAGGGGCTGCTTTGCATGCAGTAAGTTTCAGGTTCAGTCTTTTGCCCCCCCCCCTTTTAAAAATATCACTTTTTATTTGCAAACAAAACAGGAGAAGAAGAAGAAATAATTTTAAAAAATAAACTCCATTGCCAGCTGACATTAGTAACAATATTCCATCAATCCTGATTTAAATAAATGAATATAGGTTGCCCTTAAAAGTATCTGAATGAAACAGATGATTATGAACCACACAATCAAATGTAGAATGGTCAGTGAGATCTTCAAATCACTGGTGGGTGTTTCTCCTTCCAACCTTACAGGATTCTCAGAACTGTTGTCCATCTGTTAGTCCCCACTCCACAAGAACATCATTTAAGAGCTTGTGAACATTCACAAATGTCAAGGATTTATCCAAGACAACATTGATGTGAGCAGTAATTTCTGATCAGAAATAAAACTCTGCAGCAATTTCAGTGCTCCATCAGCAACACCTGTCTGAACTATCTGAATTCCTTCCTGTGGAGGTGCTGTGGAGTCCAGTATGCCCCAAACATAAACTTTTGTTGCCTCAATCTCCATTTTAAACCTAAAGAAATGCTGCACACCAATGATAAAGCAACATTCCATTGATTGACCTTGCAGTACCTGGAATCCTGAAGGGCTACAGTCATTCAGAGTGGCCAACACTGGGGCAGAAAAATACTCTGCCCTGGGGGGAAAACAGCTTTCTACACTCCTAATTTTTCCTCAGTTCAAGAAGGAAGCATTTCAAAATGTCAGCTCTCTATGACTTGTACAGTTATAAAACAGAATGATGGAATTTCACGGTTTGCAAAAAGCAGATCAACCTTGTGTGACTCTTCACTTAATCCTTTTGCTATCATGAAATTTGCAAATGCCATTTAATCAGGATGACTGCATGGCACGCCTACCATAGGTTTAAAGGTCACCCCTACTTTGCAAGACATCCCAGAAGACATTGGGCCCGGAGGATCAAAGCTGCAGTGGGAAATGAAAGACAGAATTAGATGACCATTTGAATGACTTATTTGTGCTGTTCTTGTAACAGCAGCAAGCAAAATATGTGACTAAAATCATTTTAATCAATCAAGGTTTTTTTTGAAATGAATCAGCTGTCATTTTCCAAATTAACTGACAGGTCTTTAAAATTCGCATATATTTTGAAAATTACTGAAACTTCAGTACAGAGGTCTTTCCGAGACCTACTTTAATACATTTGCTCTTTGAGAGATTATTATTCACTGTTCAAAGGGAACAACAGATTTAATGTTGCTGTTTTTTTACAATCCTTATTAAAATAAAAGAGAAATAGTATTAAAAATAAGCTGGGGACAGGTGAATCTGTCCATTTCAGTTTCTCATTTTTCCAATCTCAAATTAAGTTCCCCATATTTCAACATCTGTTTGCATTTATTTTTAAAATTCTCATTAAAATTATCAGTAAATTTCTCCTAATAAAAACATTTTTTCAAAACAACTTTTCCTAATAGAATGTATTTTGCATGTTATTTTCCCTAATATATACATTTTATGCACACTTTACCCTGGTATGTGCCTTTCTACAAACATCACTGGGCTGAAGAACTGCTCTGCAATTTTCAAAAGATGTATGTGTTTTACTTCACATCATGGGTGGTTGTTCTCAATAAAATCCTGGCTACATTCCGATATTTTTCTTATCAGTATCAATCTCATATGGATGCCTATCTGGCCATCTGGAAGTCTTATATGAATCTAGATGCTTAATTTAAGATTCATGAACAGATGAGATGATCGCTGTTATTCACGATGTGAACTGATGGTGGTCCATTATTAGTAATATTCTTGATAGTATTTTTATGTATCATTATTATGATTTTTTTCTCTTCTCCTTCTTTAATTTTATTTCATCTTTTTTACTTGTTAAATTTAAATAAACAAATAAGCAAACCAAAAGCGGTAAGCCAAGTACAAACCATGGCTACAAATTATGATTTCTTTGGAACAAAACAAACCATAATCCCTGATTCAAGCATAACGCTAAACCAGGGTTCTTTTTTTAGTTTTTCCTGGGATTTTTTGAGACGGGGATACAAAGTGGGCAAAACTAGTTTATGCACCATTAACTATGGGTCACACGCAGTGGTGGTATGCAACATACATTGCTCTCTTGAAAGTATTCTATACATTTCAAGTATTTATCATTATTATTGTCCTGAATTTGATATTTGATCATTGACACACCAGTGTAACAGTGCTGTGCACCTTTAGCATAAGAAGAGAGAGCTCTGTCACATGACACATAACCACTGTAACTATTTTTAAGCATGCGAAGGTAGAGTTTCCTGCTTCCAGGGTGGGGGGGAATAATCCAGCCTGGCAAGCCAATCCCTGATTGGGACTCTTAAAAGGATGACATGAAAGTAAGATGTCAAGTTGCCATTTGATTTACAGCATAATTTCTGAACACTTGGCTAAAACCGGTCACTGTAATAAGCTGCTAATTTACAGCTTTCAACTTGAGATGAGAGTATTAGAGAGCCCGAGTTCAATCCACACAGATCTTTTCTTTCCAAGAGCCACCCCTAGCAGCAAATCTGCTGCAGCATGTAATCTTTGTCGAGAAGAGGATGTAGAGTCGAAAATGCTACCCACGTGCTTGCTTAATATGTGCCGACACAGGAATAAAGTTGTGCTTTCACCATATGAATTTGCTAATCAACATTATGTTCTTAAGTATCAGGTACCAAAGGAAATAAATCAAGCTTCATGAATGGTACCCTGTAAAACAGGGATTGGCAACATGCACCCCATTGTAGTTGGAGTGGAACGCCCATCATTCCTGTTCATTGGTCATGCTGGCTGAAATTGATGGTAGTTATAATCCAACCACTTCTGGAGGGTTGCGGGTTCCGCATCCCTGATTAAAATACAATCCTAAACATGTTTGTTCAGAAGTAAATTCTGGGCTTCTTCCATAGAACAATGCAGGGGGCCCCTGTGGCTCTCCAGGTGTGGCTGGACTCACCATCCCTGGCCATTGGCCATGCCTGCTGAAATTGCAGTTCAGCAACATCTGGGGACCGAAGGTTCCTCACATACAATGACCAGGGACTTGTGGCTCTAAAGGTGTTGCTGGACTCTAGCTCCCAGCATATCTGGCCACTGGACTACTAAGGCTGATGGGAGTTGGGTCCAATAACATCTTGGGGAGGAAGGGCCAAAATTTCTTCCATCTCTGTCACAGGAGATGACAAGGGGAAGCTAGGACCCAGGGAACCTTGGCTAGGACCCAGGGAACCCACAGACTGTGAGAACAGTTGACCAACCATATGGTGTTGGCCTACCACTCCTGAATCCCATTAGCCTTGACTATTGGCCATGCTGATGAGAGATGTAGTTCAGCAACACTTGGAGGACCAAAGGTTCCCCACTTCTGCAGTAGTGGAAAATCCTGTTTCTTTACTACTATGGTCATTTGCTGCATTGCTGGCCTTCAGAAAAGTTAGCAGTGGCTGAAGCATCCAACTGGGAAGCTGTAAGGTCTAACAAGTGCCGCTGCTCATTTTCTTTTCCACCTCCCCTGCACCCCCAGTCCCAGAAGAAGCAAAAATCCAACCAAATGTACTTACTGAACTGTGAAAAAATCCTTGAGGTGTTCACTGACTCCCACCAGCTTGCAGTAGTTAATGCTATAGAAAGCATTGGTCAAAATCATCTTCTTTTTATAGGTTTTACCAATGTCAAAGTCCTGGAAAGAATTAAAACATGTGGTATTCTAACACACTAAGAGATTTTGTGGTGGATAGAAATGTCATTGACTGTGATTGGCTGAGCTGCCCTCATATCACACAAGAGTCAGGGCAATCAAAAGGCTTTCTTGTTGCCATTGGTTGAGTTCTATTGAACTTACTTCTGAGTAGGCATGTAAAGGATTGTATTGTTGATTATAAATTGTTCTTTTGATTCCAACAGGGATTAATTTGGCAGTGTACTTTTATTTTTAAAAACAATTGTAATACAAAAGCTAACTATCGGGAGGTAGCATGCACCATCTTAGAAGAAGCATTCCCCTTCTTTCACACACAAGGGAACACCCCTTCTAAGACTGCCTACAATGGTGGCTAACTTGTGGCCCTCCAGGTGCTGTTAGACTCTAACTGCCATCAGCTCTAGCCAGCATAGCCAATGGTCACGGATGATAGAAGTGGTGGTTCAACAATACCTAGAAGGCCACAGGTTCACCATCCTTGTGTTATAGTGCAAACCTGTGAATATTTATTTAAATAAAGTCCCATAGTAATCAATGGTGCTTACTCCCAGGTATGGAATTGCAGCCGTAATTCATAGTTCCATTAAACAGGGTCATTCTGCAATTGATTAATCCATGAAATAGCTCAATTACAAGCAACCTGATTGGCTAAAAAAGATCAGTTAGGCTCAAGATCTATTTAAAATTTATTTTTAAATACATGAACAGCCATAGGTCAGGGTGGAGGAACCTATGACTTTCCAGGTGTTGTTGGATTGCAATTCCCACCAGCATGGCCAATACGCAGGGATCATGGGATATGTAGTCCAGCAACATCTGGCGAGGCATATGCTCCCTATCTCTGGAATGAACCTAAAAAAGAATGCACAATATGTTTCAATATGTTGTAAGTGTCTTAAATATCTTTGAGTCAATCTGTTGCATACCTTTTGAAATATCAGAGCCTTATGTTTCCCCTTTCTTTAAGTACGATGCTGTGTGTGTGTGTGTGTGTGTGTGTGTGTGTGTGTGTGTATCTATATATATAGACATTCCTCCACACAAATAAAGAAATATGCATGCAGCATGGAAAGCAATTCCTATGTGATATTGATTAATCAGCTATGATTTCTTAGATGAATAGATGAAGAATTGGAGAGTAAGTACAGTCTAGTTGTTGCAGTGCTGGACTAAATCACCCACTCAACCATGATGCTTCTTGTTTGACCATGGGTCAGTGTCTCACTGTCTCTCCCCCTGCCTTCAGTCTCACCTACCTCAAAGCGTTGTTGCAGGGATAAAATGGACCGTGTACACTGCTCTGAGATCAATGAAGGAATGGTGGGATGGAAACATAATCATCATCATTTTATGAAACTTGAACTTTGCCAGAGTAGGAAATCCTGTTTTGTGCATATTGTAACAGTATGAATTAAAGCCACCAGAAGTCAATGGGCCATTTCTATTCTTTCCAGAGTTGTAAACTCAAAGTTGTTTATTTTTTTAAAAAAAAAAAACCAAAAAAACTCCCAGGCCCTGATCTATCCCCCACCCCCACGGAAACCCCATACTAACCTTAAAGTGAATGAGGCTTGGCTTGCTATAGAAAGGACACCCCTTAAATTCAAGTCCACAGACTTTATGTTTGCGAATAATTCCACTATGCAGCTTCTCCAAGTTTTGAGAAAATATCTCCTTTTCCAGTTTAGATGCACCAACAGGTTTGGAGTCTAAACCGACATCTGGCACCTGAGCAGTGTGAAATCATAGCGGGGAGGAGGAGATATATGATTAGGTTATTTCAAAGATGGGGATTTTTTTTCCTTTTTTTCTAAGGCTATTCATTATTTGCAGGACTTTAGTTAACAGTTGCAGAGAGGCCCACAGCACTGAGAAGAGAAGGTTAAACTCATTCCCTAAAGTTGCTAATTGTCCCATTGGGTGAAACATACAGGAGCCTACCCTCTCACCCACTCCAGCTTCAAATACCATGACTGTAAACTGAGAAAATGATGTGGAAAGCATTAGGAATTCAAATTGTGAGAAGAATTTCTGTCATTATTATTATTTTTAATTAAATGTGACAAATCTTCCTGGCTGATCTTCTGGATCACATAATGGCCTTGTTTGCACACCAGAGTACAGCATAGAAAGAAAACTACAATCCCTGGTTCAGACATACCACTAGGGGCAGAATTCAACAGTGTACCCTTCTGATTGATCCATCAATGAAACCATGAAGAGGAACAATTCCCCTCCTCCCCTGTAGCCTTTTTGGGGTTACTACAACCCCTCCATCATGGAGGGGGGCACAGGGGGGATCCCTGTTGCACAAGCAAAAGCAGTCGCATGAGCTTCTGCTGATAGTACTCATTAGCTAAATCCCGTCCTAAGTCAGGGATTGTGCTATGTTCCATCCATACACTACTGAGAAGACACATTTTCAAAAGGCCCTATCATTGTAAACCACTATAACTATGGTCAAAATAAAAAAAATTCCTTCCAGTAGCACCTTAAAGACCAACTAAGTTAGTTCTTGGTATGAGCTTTCGTGTGCATGCACACTTCTTCAGATACACTTCTGAAGAAGTGTGCATGCACACGAAAGCTCATACCAAGAACTAACTTAGTTGGTCTTTAAGGTGCTACTGGAAGGAATTTTTTTTATTTTGACCATGGCAGACCAACACGGCTACCTATCTACCACCATAACTATGGTTTGCCCAAGTATGCAAACTGGGCCAGAGTTTGGCCCACAGTTGTCTCCCAAAAGCCACTGGAGAACAGAACACAAAGGTTCTTGGCAACAGAGTGAAACAGAGGTTTCCACTTTGTGAATGTACATTATTCATTTGTCTTCCATGCCTTTAACACTGCTGCAGTGCTCTAAAGAGTCGCTCTGTTGTTTCAAGTGCAGGGTGAAAAGGGATTTCTTTTTTCCACATGAAATCATCTCCATCACCAACTCAACAGAATGTCATGTTCAGTCGCAACAGTCAAACAAGCCAGCAAACATGAAGTGATATGTGTCTTCACAAATCTCTGAGGCAAGACTAAGCCAGATATCTCGCCCCCCCCCCCAGTTAGAAGAAGAAACGCTTTTGAAAATAGTCCCAGACTTCAGCTCCTTTAAAACAGAGCATCCTAACAAGAGTTTCGGCAAACCAAATGCTTCTCCAAGCAGAACTGAGGCGAAGGGGAGCCAGTTTGAAAATGGCTTGAGAGAAGCATCAATCCAATAATATTAGGAAGCTGAAAACCATTGATATACTGGTCCTTTGGGAGTGCCAGTTTCACAGAGATGTAAAGAGACACCATTTCTGTCCTGCTCCATTCAATTAAACTATGGTTTAATGCAACATGCAAACTAGGGTCATATCTGCACCATACGCTTAAAAAAGCTATCTAATCTCTACTTCCTGAAGCAATAAGCAAACTGAAACACAATCATTCTTTGAGATTCACAGTTCTCTGAATTTTGCAATGCAGTTCTCCAGCAAAGTAATAAGCAGAAAAATGCTTATACTAGGATATATTGTGCATACAAAATAACATACAAAAATGCATTATATTAGGGGAAACTGTTTTGCAAAAATCAGTACATTAGGCAAAATTGAGGTGTGGGTTATAGCCAATGCCAGTCCTACTCAGAATAGACCTATTAAAGTTAATAGACACAACTGATTAAAGTTTGCTAATTTCAATGGGTTTACTCTGAGTAGAACTTAGTTAGGGAAATGCACACAAAAATGCTGATAAATTCTTATGAAAACTTTAAAAAATGCAAACTGATATGGAAGTGTGGAGAACTGAAAGTAAAAATGCGAATCTGAGAGAAACCAAAATTGACAAATTGTCCCATCTCTAGCAGTGGGTGGGGTCTCTCACAACAACAGGGTAAGACTCAAGGACTGATAGGGCACCCACACCCACCCACATCAAAGGAGTAACCTATCTTAGCAGAACCTCTTCTGCTGAAGGAGATCTAGTGTGGTCCTACCAAATAAATAAACAAAAAAGTAAGTAAAGCATGATGAACCTGGGGCACGCTGCACTCTTGGTTCCAAATTCCCGTAAACTCTGGCTTTGCTAGTGTCTCATCCCGGGTGTTCCCATCTTCTTCTTCCTCCTCCTCCTCTCGGTTTTTGGTTTCTGCAATCATCTCTTGAGATTTTCCCATAAGGAGGTTTCTGTCATCAAGTGAGGTGCAAGGTGAAGGAGAACGCCAATGTTTCTATTGCAATACAAAAACACGAGTGAGTGACTGACTGGCTACCCTGGTGAAACAGACTAAACCACCTTGAAACTTTTACTGACTAAAATTACATAGGGGGAAAATGCTGGAGATATATTTTATTTTTTACGTTGACAAATGATCTAGAAGTCTTGACAATATTACAAAACAACATATCATGCATTTCTAAGCAAGAGCAGCCCAAACTAGTCCAGGAGTCTAGCTTTCCACAGTGACCAATTAGAAGCTTCCAGGAAACTCAGACTATGGGCACTAAGGCAATAGCACCCCTGCATCAAATTGCATTTGGTGAAATAGTATCACCAAACCAGGAAGTTCTACTTAGCTATTAATGCCAACAGCCAGCCATTTATACACCTTTTGTTAACTTTTCTAATTTGACTATGGTTGCCATGCGTTCAGAATTTCTTGGACATAGCCAGAATAATGCAGTCAGAAGCAGTGTCCAGGAGGAAATCGCTGAAATGTCCAGGAAAATCCAGACGTATTGCAACCAATGCCGGTAGTCTTGATTTTGGCATGTTTTATTAAAAATAGCTCAAAAACTTCATTTTTAAAAATAGATTTTGCAAATAAAGCTCAACCAACAACTTTGGGCTGGGAGAGATTCTGCTTGAAATCCTGGAGTGCTGCTTCCAGTCAGTGTAGACAATACTGAGCTAGGCGGACCAATGAGTCTGACTTGATAAAGCAGCATCTGATGTTCCTAATCACACTGTTAACATCACATGTAGTTAGGTGCCAAGACCCAGGCTAGATTATGCATTCCCTAGGGTTTGTTTTTCTTCTAGAAATAGTGAGTGATGGGAGGGATCTTGGATCGGGATTGTGGTGTATAAGAAGGAGGGTGATCCTTCCCCCTCCTCCTATCATTTATCTCCAAAGGTGTCATTGCAACAAATAGAAATTTAAGGGGCAAACGGTAGTTCTGAAGAGTTGATTTTTAGGGTGGAAACAGTGGAGGTCACAGTCCCAATCTATAAGGTCTGTTCTTCCCTACCAAGACATAGCTGCTGTTTCTAGAATTAAAACAGATCTTGCATTCTTTATAATCTGGAGCTAAACTAGTGGCCATCACAACACACCTTACGTCAGTGAATTCCTAAATGGATTCTTATTTATTAATTATTAACTTTCTATCGAGCCCTTCCTCCCAAAGGAGCCCAAGGTGGCAATAACACTGAACCAGGAGCCCTACAGGTCTGGTACTATTTACCTACGCCTATCCCGACAAAGGAAGGAACTCCAGGCATTTCAAGCTAGAACAGCCATATCACTGATTTATCAGCCCTTAAAGACAGAAGTGGGAAACCTTAGGACTGGTGTGGGGAGTGAATGCCGCCCTCCAGGTTTGTCTGTCTGACCCTCAGAACTCTCCACAGACCACAGCCCTCACTGGCCCTTGTTGAGCACCTCAAATGTTTGCATGGCTGAAAGGAGGATAAAGTAGACATCTTGAACCTATCATTTGGACTTAAACCACCACCATCAGAGGAAGAGCAACAACTCGGAGCGGTAGGAGGAGTAAGTGACAAATAACAAGATGGCCCTGCAATTCCTTAGTTGGAATTGTAATGGGCTGAATATGCCCATGAAAAGACGCCAAGTTTTTCATATTTTGAAAAGAGAACAATTGGATTTGATCTGTTTACAAGAAACTCATGTGACCAGGGTACACAGAAAACTACTTGTAAATAAAAGATTAGGACAAGAATTCATCTCATCGGACAAGGTTAAGAAAAGAGAAGTGGTGATTTATGTAAAAGAGAAATTGGCTCCAAAAATGATGTTTAAAGATGGACAAGGAAGATACCTGGCAGTTGAAATACAAGTACAAGGAGAAAAATTGTTAATAGTTGGAATCTATGCACCAAATGAAGGGAAGGCGGAATTCTTCAAGAAGCTGCATGAAACTCTGATGGACTATTTGGACTATAATGTAGTAATTATGGGAGATATGAATGGCGTGGTTTCTACAAATATGGACAAGGCACAAAGACTGACAATCTCCAAGGAAGGGAGACTTCCGAAGACCTTCTTTGAAATGACTGAAAATATGGACTTAATAGACATTTGGAGAACAAGGAACCCTCTCGAGAGAGAGGGAACTTTTTTCTCTCAAGCAATGATGACCTGGACCAGAATCGACCAAATCTGGATTACTAGTGGGATGGCTCCAAAGATCAAGAAAATTGAAATCTGCCCAAAGACTTGCTCCGACCATAACGCCGTGAAGATGGAGATGAAATTTACAACAACTGGTCAATTCAGATGGAGGATGAATGACACCTTGTTTCGAGATGAGGAGATCCATAGAAAGGCCCAAAAAACTTTAAAGGACTATTTTGAAATAAACTTAAAGGCTGATGTAGAAAAAAGAGTGATCTGGGACGCAAGTAAAGCTGTGATGCGAGGATTTCTAATTCAACAAAACTCAATAAAAAAGAGAAAGCAAAATGAGAAGAAGGAAAAGATCTTGGAAAAGATAAAAGAAGGAGAGAAAAAATTAAGATCAAAACCAAAGTCCCAGGAGATTTTGAGAGAGATTAAGTTATATCAAACACAATATATGGAACTGATGAATCAAGAGATTGAGTGGAAGATAAAGCAAATGAGACAAAAGACATTTGAATCTGCAGATAAATGTGGTAAACTTCTGGCTTGGCAATTGAAGAAAAGACAGAAATTAAATACAGTTACAAATCTAGAAGTGGATGGAAAGAATATATCCAAACCCAACGAGATTAGAAACTGTTTTCTGAGTTATTTTAAAAAGTTATATTCACAAGGACCACAGAATGAAGAGGACATAGATGAATTCCTTAAAAAATATGGATTACAAAAAATCTCTCATCAAAGTAAGGTGGATCTAAATCAGAGAATAACAGAACAAGAGATAGAGGGTGCCATTCAGAACATGCAACTGGGCAAATCTCCAGATGGACTGACTTCCAGATACTATAAAGCTTTGAAGGAGTGGTTGGTTCAACCGTTAAAGGAAGTCTGTAATGAGATTTTAGAGGGGGAAAGGGCGCCAGAATCGTGGAAAGAAGCTTATATTACACTCATACCAAAGACAGAGACTGAAAAGACTCAGCTTAAGAACTACCACCCAATATCATTACTTAATGTGGATTACAAAATTTTTGCAGACATTTTGGCAAAAAGATTGAAAAGAGTATTGATGGAGAAGATTAACAAGGACCAAGCAGGCTTTCTCCCAAAAAGGCATTTATCAGATAATGTGAGGAATATAATAGACATTTTGGAACTATTGGAGGTGAATATAAACACTAAAGAAGTGCTGATATTTGTGGACGCGGAGAAAGCCTTTGACAACATCTCTTGGAGTTTTATGAAAAAGAATCTTCATGGGATGGGGGTAGGCCAAGGATTTGAGAATGGTATGGGTGCGATATACTCTGAACAAAAAGCTAAGTTGATTGTAAATAATGTGATAACTGAAGAATTTAAGATAGAAAAAGGGACACGACAGGGGTGCCCAATTTCCCCATTGCTTTTTATTTCTGTTCTGGAGGTGTTGCTAAATATGATTAGAGATGACCAGCAGGTTAAAGGTGTACAGGTCGGAGCCAAACATTACAAGTTAAGGGCCTTTGCAGATGACTTAGTTTTGACCTTACAAGAGCCAGACACTAGTACGAAAAGGGTGTTGGAGATAATTCAACAATTTGGTCAGCTGGCCGGATTTAAATTGAATAAACAAAAGACTAAAGTTTTGGGGGGGGAAATTGACAGTTATGGAGAGGGAGAAATTCCAGAACGAAACAGGTTTGACAGTGGTTAAGAAGGTGAAATACCTAGGGGTTCATCTGACATCTAAAAACTTGAACTTGTATAAAGACAATTATGAAAAATGTTGGTCAGATATCAAAAAAGATCTTGAAATATGGTCAAATTTGAAATTGTCAATGTTAGGCCGAATTGCAGTTATCAAGATGAATGTATTGCCTAGAATGTTATTTTTGTTTCAAACCTTGCAGATTCTTGACAAGATGGACTGTTTCAAGAGGTGGCAGAAAGACATTTCGAAATTTGTCTGGCAGGGCAAAAAGCCCAGAATAAAATTTAAAATACTGACAGATGTAAAAGAAAGAGGGGGATTTGCCCTGCCGGATTTAAAATTGTACTATGAAGCAGCAGCGTTTTGCTGGCTGAAAGAGTGGATGCTCCTCGAGAATACAGATATTTTGGACTTGGAAGGTTTTAATAATGCATTTGGTTGGCATGCATATCTATGGTATGACAAAATTAAGGTGCATAGGGCCTTTAAAAACCATATTTTATGGAAGAAATTTAAAGTTTATGGAATATGGAAGAAATTTAAAGTTTATCTTAAGAACTATTATAAAATTGATGAATGTTAAAATGCCGAGGTGTTGAGAAAGAAAAAGGGATTACAGTGACATAAGATTAAGCCGAAGAAAAAACTAAGAGGACACATATTTGATAAAATTACTTAGAAGCTGCTGAAATAATTTTGGAAATTGGGATGCAGAAAGGGGAGGTATGGGGGAGTCCGAGAAATGAGGGTTATGAAAAAAAAGGTTATGAAATTATACGTGTTTGTTTGTCTTTTTATTTGTTTGTATTGTTTTAAAAATGTTGTAAAACCAATAAAATTTTTTTTTTAAAAAAAAAGAAGTGATTTTTTTCTGTAGAAACTGGATTAATGTATAAAGGTAAAAAAATGCATTTGTTGCTCCACCCCCCTTTACCTCTAGCCTTGCCCACCACTGGCATCTGGCCCTCGGAAAGTGAATGTGGCCCTTGCACTGAAAAAACTTCCCCACCTTAGTTTCAAAGGCTAGCTGCACTTCTGTTTACCTGTGGAATAGTGGGTACTGCATCATCACATGCTTTCTTGATGTACTGCCATGTTTTCATGCGCCATTTTACAGCGTCAGAAAGCTTATCCTGGCTCTTCAGGGTCTGTGGGCACGACTGCTTCTTCACTTTCTCCATCTGAGCATCTTCTTTCAAAATCTGACTGACAATCTCAATTTTCCTTGCTTTCTGCTGTTCCACAATTTCCCTGTATTGAAAGCAAAGATGAGCAAACTAAGAGACCTAATGAACCGTCAGATAGCTTCATCTTCACCTAAACAGCTGGAATGTTATTATAATTTGAAAAAAAAGAATATAGAATAGAAAAAAAAGAATGGGCATACAGTGCTGCAAGCATTCTCTTTGCATAGGCAAGGTATTCCCTTTCAAGGCTTTTTATAGTTTGTGCCAGCTAAGTAAACCTGTGTTATCTAGTACCTGTTAGCTACTAGAATTTGTGTCATTGCCCCACCTGCTCAAAAACTATTCTGCAGTTTGTATCTAGCCAGTGAAAGAGACAGAAGCTCCAGATGGTTAGCAAGAAGGTGTCAGGGAAGTCTTCAAGGATTTGCTACTGGGGTGGCTTGTGGGTGGAAGAAGCAGTAGCTTTATATCTGGCTACCTGCCTGCTCCCACTTTAGAGTCTCTATGCTGCTGTAGGAGCATTGATTATATGCCTCTACTTAGTTATGATGTTAAAAAAATACACAGAGAAAGTTTCCCCATAAAAATAAGCATTTCTAATTTAGAAGATATATTAGACATAATCCAGGAGAAGGTTAAAAACATAACGGATGGCCATCTGTCATGGATGCTTTAGCTGAGATTCCTGCATTGTGAGGGTTGGACTAGATGAACCTCAGGGTCCCTTTCAAATCAACAATTTTCTGTTTCTATGATAAGAAAAGCCTGCTGGATCAGACCAAAGGCCCATCTGATCCAACATCCTGTTGCCACAGCGGCCAACCGATGACGTTGGGTAACCTGCAAGCAGGATTTTTTTGGGGGGAATGAATGAATTCCTATGCCCCACAAATAACCCAGAGATGAATTTTAAATAAAAGGGCACATTCTACTCATGTAAGAACACACTGATTCCCAGACCGTCCGTGGGCTGGACTTAGAAGGCGACTGGGCCGGATCCAGCCCCCGGGCCTGAGTTTGCCTACCCATGCTGTAGAGCATCTAGTCCAACTCCCCGCCCAATACATCAAGCCCATAGTTAGATCAGCTCCAACAGATGCCTATCTAACTTCAGCTTGATAAACTCCACTGTTGTGACTTACTCTTCCCTGGTACTAGACACTGCATCCTCAGAGGACGAACCAGTTGAGGACCTTGAGGGTCAAGCCAGGTCTCCTTCAGTCAGTGCCAAGGATCCTGTTGAGGAGCCCTGTGGGTTGACATGTGCTGAAGGACCCATGAAGCCACCGCTCTGTCCTTGAGCCCAGGCTGCAGAGTAACAACACAACATGTGTCGACAGACCCAAAGTCATCACACACCTCATGAGTAAGGGGTCTGGTTGTGCGTAAGCAATCCCTGGAACTCCTTTACTATCAGCAGCTGGGGTTAGGCTGTGGTCTAGCATGTGTAGCCAAGTTATGAGAGTAGGGACAAGAATCACATACTGTATGTCACGTTGGACTCATTAGAGGAGAGTCAGGCTAAACAAATTTTGGGGTGACAATCTTATGTGTTTTTACAGGTAGCTTTATGCAGCCTAAGATGACTCTCAGAGAATCCCTAGAAAGTCAGCACCTAATAATATAAATGACTTAATGCACAATGCCAATGCCTTCCTTTCTTTTTTTCGATAGACCCAGCAAGCAAAGCATAAAAACCTTCATCTAATCTTTGTCTTTAGTGATGCAATGCCTCCCACACCTTTCCAGAGTTAGATATTATATAAACCAGTGTTCACTTGGTAGTTTCCTCTAAGTTTGAGACTTCATATCTTCATTGCAAGAGACACAGTTTCCTGTTCCTTTTTAAAAAGTACTACCATTCCCCCCCCCCCCAAAAAAAGTGGCAGCTCACTTCTTCCGCTTCTCAAACTCCACCTGTCTTTTATAGAGAAAAGCCTCCCGGGTGACATTGTGTCCTTGGGCCTCAATGGTTTCCTTCATCTTCTGCTCTTGCTCTTGAGCATCAAGAAAGTTGGCTTTCTTCTGAGCCTGGTGAGTTTGGAGCTTTTCCTACATATTGGTGCAGGGGAGGGGTTAGATTCATTTGTGCACAGTTCCACAAGAAAGAAACTTAAGATAAATTTGCAGAGCACTACATATTTAAACATGCCAGACAGAGGGACATCAACCTACAACTGAAGACCCTTGGGACAAGAGGGCCTTTGCCATAGGGTTGAAGTTTGCCCTGCTGGCCCCTGTTATCAAGGAGGCACCCTGCCTGTCGAAACCAACTGAAGACACATTGATTTCAACACAGAGTTAAAACTGGTTTCAAAAAGGGCAATCCATTTCCAACCTAACCAAGATGCCAGTGAGCTTCCACTGGACTTGAAGCAGGTTGCAAGCATTCCAGCTTTTCAAATGCTCTCCACCTTCCATATAATAGCAACACTGGTGGTCATTAGAAGGGAGATTGTAATTAGAGCCAGTGTGGTGTAGTGGTTAAGAGCGGTAGTCACGTAATCTGGGGAACCGGGTTTGCGTCTCCGCTCCTCCACATGCAGCTGCTGGGTGACCTTGGGCCAGTCACACTTCTTTGAAGTCTCTCAGCCCCACTCACCTCACAGAGTGTTTGTTGTGGTGGAGGAAGGGAAAGGAGATTGTTAGCCGCTTTGAGACTCCTTAGGTAGTAATAAAGCGGGATATCAAATCCAAACTCTTCTTATTACATATATATCCTTCCTTTCCTTCACAATTGAAGCAATACACATAATCTGCACACACTTGTAAGTTAGGTTAGGCTAAGACACAGCAGCTGGCCCCAAGTCATCAACTGAGCTTCATGGTTGATCTGAATCCTAGCCCAACACTTTAACCACTGTGTAGTCCTGTCAAGAGGGTGCTAAAAGAGACTCCTCAGTTGGGAAAGCTGGTCTACCCAAGGACTCCAAGGCATGCTTAGAAAAATCAAAGAACTTCAAAATAAAGCTAATACCCGATTGGAAGAGATGTTGTTCTTCAGGGACAACACAGTTTCCATCCTCTTTTGCATATATTCCTGGTTTTTCTGTTCCTCGCTTGCTTCTTTGTCACGGATCCTATTGGAGGAGCAAATCCAGTCAAGTTCATGGCTGCATCTATCATTCCCAGTGTTGTTATTCAAAACTTAAAATTTTAATGAAGCACAAATGGCAAACCTTCCCAAACTTTTCTTCAGAAACTTGACTGCTTTTTCATGGTTCCTCTGAGCATCTTCCAATGCTTTGGAAAGACGGTGCTCATAATCATCCCTGGCTTTCTGTATTTTTCTACAGAGAAGCAAAACACAGATTTAAAAACAAAATAACATTGTATGCCTGGCTTATATTCTTGAGTTAGTAGGACCACGGCTGGTGTTAGGGGTTGGTTTATGTGGGCACCTGCCAAGGTCCACAATCCAGAAGGGGCCTTTTACTAATCCTAGCCCTGCTACGCCTCTTGATTGCTGCTGCTGTCTGTTTACTTGCCCTCTACAAGCAGAGAGAGGAGCAAGAAGGAGCACTAACCTTTGCCTTCCCTCCCTGGATGCTGCTGCTACTGAAACTCAGAGGAAGAGGCAAGTTAATGGATGGCAGCAGCATCAACAGCAGTAAGGAGCTGGCGCCCACTAAAAACATGTTACCCAAGAACCACCACACAAAAAAGCTGGATCCAGCAGTGACAGGAACTTCAGAAGTTAACTGAGTTTGCTGTCAGGCTGGTGATCTGGAAGCAAGCAGGTCCCATTCAGGTGGGCAGTCCAACCAGGAAAAAGGTGGGCTGCATAAAGCGGGTATGTGAAAGTGAAGAAGGGGCAGGCATTAGTTTGGGTCCTGCCTTCTGGAACAACAAGAAACAAACTTTGCTCCATCATCACATATTTCAAGGATGATCTCATATTTTATAATGATTTATCAGTACACAGGTATGCATCATTAAGGGGAAGAGATATGAAGGAGCTGGAGAAATGGACAGCTACATTGCAGTATACTGAGGCAAGAACACTAGGAAAGAAAAACCAACAGAAGGTTCCTATTTCATTGGTTGCAACTTGAGAACTAGGACTGGTAATTTAGAACTCCAAAATCCAGGGAGAAATACGGATGGGGAGACTTCGGGAAACAACCCCAGAGTGGCCCCTGCACTGGTAGCTTCCAGATATTGTTGGGAATAAAACCTCCATCAGTTCCAATCAGCATGACCAACGGTTAAGGGTTTAGTCCTGGGGTAGGGAACCTTTTCAGGTTTAAGGCCACATTTCCTTCTGGGCAACCTTCCAAGGACCACATGCCAGTGGAGCAATGACTGTAAAATTTACCTCTATACAGTAGGCATGTTTCTATACACACCTCTCTCTATCCTCCTTCCAAGCAAGCAAGCAAGCAAGAGGTGCTATCAGAGTTTAAGGGCACATTCCAGCCAGGCAAAAGCACTCAAGGGGGATATAAAGCATGGCCACTGTGGGGTGTGGTCTGAGAAGAAGGGATATGGCTTTGGGGAGAGTTGCTGAGTTTGATAAAGAACAAGTAGGGACATATTTGCCCCCTAGGTCCGAGGTTCCCACTCCAAGTTTAGTCTAGCAGCATCTGGAGGGGCTGGCCTTAAGTTGAGGAAGACTGCAGCACACATCTCACTTACCTCTCCATGGCCAGCCACCTCTGGTTTAGCTGCAAAGTTCGGTTCTTCTGGTTCTGGAGGCATTCTGCTGCTTGCATTTGGTTCTGCTGGTCCAAATATTCCTCGTCCTGTTTGATCTGGTTACGGAGCTCGGAAAAATTGCCCTGCTCAATTTCAATCTTCCACATCTCGAGTCTTATAAAAACAGACAAAGGAAGAACAAGCAATAATAAGGACTTCTGCTGACTTGATTGCTGAGCAATTTGCTAGCACGTTAACATTACTTTGTGGATGGGAACCATGCTGCATTTCCCCCCCAAACTGACCACAGCTTACAGTAACACACCAAATCAAGTGAAAGCTTGCCAAGTCACAGATTAAAAATATTTGACGGTGGAAAATAAAATGGAACATTACACTATAGAAACACCATGAAAGTAAAACTCACTTTTCAGCTACTGAACAGAGAAAGTCATTAGCCAGAATTTTCCCTCCGAAACACACACACAAGAACCCAATAAGGATGCATCATGCTCAATGAGAACAGAATGTTTACTAGCTATTCAGGGCTTAAAAACCAAACATCAAGTGGGCAGGAGTACGGAATGGAGTATCCGTAGACCAGGCATGACTAACTACTTTGAACCCTGAATAGGAGCACTTGATACAGCAACATTTTTTCATAGTTACCCCTTGTTTCTCATCATTACAAAACTTAGGTTATTTTGGTTTCATCATGTGAGAAATGTTTTATGCTACAATTCTATACACACTTACCCAAGAGTAAGTCTCTAGAGACTTAGTGGGTTCTATCTAACCAAGTCCTATTATGAGTAGACCTACTGAAACTAATAGATTGCAGTTGGGTATGTTTCTTAGCGTCATTAGGTCTACTCTAAGTAGGACTACCATTGGCTAAATATAACTGAAAGGCAACACCTAAAAAATGATCACATGTGGTCCTTTGCATACCAAATACTAAAACCCTCAATTTCATCCACTCCTTTGAATTAGCTTGGGCCAGCTGAGGCCACTTTTGACAGCCGTTTTTAAAAAAATATTTTTAAAAAATGCAAATGCCACTCATCACACTACTAAAAAAAGTGCCAAGGAAGGTCCCCCCCCCCCCCCATTTCTTAAGCTTTTTATATAATTCAGCTGCAGGAGTCAGGCTGCTCTCTGGTTAATCAGCTGCTCAAGCTCTGCCATAAGCCCTTCATCCTGGACTCGCTTTGATGTGGCTGCAGCAGTGGTGTGACCTCCGAGACAAAAATAAAAAGGATTGGGTTTTTCTCCCCTCAAAAGACAAATACCTTGTATTTCTGTAAAGCATGATTTCGAACATGCAAGGCATCAGTTAAGAGCATGCAGTGTTGACTGTTATGCCAGCTCAAACATAAATTGCTGAACTAGCCATTATTTTGATAATTCAGCCCCCCAAACACTCCTCTCTCATCCTAGTCCAACACTCTTAACCAGAATACCACACTGCCTCTTCTCCCCTTTCAGGCAATTTCTATCTCAAGTGTGAAAAGGAAGGATTGACTTTCCTCCCTCTGTTGCAAAAGGAGAAGCAGGCCAAACCAGTGCAGCCTGGCAGAGCTCCATCAAAACATCATAGAAAGTTTGAGGAAGAAGTAGGTTAGACAAACATCTGTTGGGAATCGTTTAGATAGAAATGGTCCTCTTTCGGGGCATGGGATGACCCCATTAAGCTCCCTTCCTGCTCCAAATGTCTTTAATACTAGCAGTTGCTTTCATTTGGTTCAGCTTGTATATCACAGTTTCATTTACAAAGCAGTTAATTGTATGGGTGCAAGAGAAAATAACTAGTGCTTTTATATATATATGTATGTTGAACACTTAAATTATCCAAAGAATCATTTAGCAACCTAAATCAAAGCTGCATTTTAAAAATACATGATTTCTTTTTGCAAGTTTATTCTGGATTGCATTGAGGACACAAACGACAACGTAAGGTTCAGGAGATGGGGCACTCTCTGCTTCCACCCCCCCCCTTACATTCTTGCTGCAGAGGGGGGCAGGAAGGAAGGACCAGAAGATTTACCCAATGCCTGGCAGTTGGAAAGAATCAACATGATGTGAAAAATTATTTCTAGGCATCTCAGTTTTACCCATGATGCCACAAGACCAAACAAATAAACAAATAAATAAAACTGTTTCCACAATGCAATTCAAACTTTCTTTAAGAGGGTGGTTGTCTTTTCACATTTTTCTTTCATCCAAGCATTAGGCCTTAACACATTTGCATACTTATTGATTAATTCCTCCACTTTAAAAAAAACCAAAAAACGTTAAGTAGGTTTTTCTGGACTCAGGGCTAAATTGCTAGGTTGCATTAATAGAAAACCATAATGATCAATCCTGCCTCTGTCTCTTTTGTGCTCTTTAAACTTACAGGCATTCGTTCAGCATTGCAGTAATTTTTGACTCAAGGTCCTTTTCATTTCCCAGTTCAACACACACACGTCGATGCATTGCCTGTAGGCGGAACACGGCGGCACTATTACATTAAAGGGAAAAAGAGAGAGAAAGAGAAAAGAAGAAAAATGGAAATAATGAATGTTAAAACCTGGCACATAAAAAAGAGAAACAATTATGGTGCCTTGAGGGGTAAAGGCTTATGTTTTCAGAATTCTGCCAGTTTATATTAACAGAATGTCTTTCAATTACGTCCCTAAAGTGTCCATTCCCCGTTCAATCTCCTTAAAAACATCTACACAATTTGAATGACAATAACCATGGACAGCATTTTTGCAGACCTTACAGTCCATTTTAAAATGGTTTGCGAGTAAAAAAAGAAAAAGGAACAGAAAACATATTACAACATTTTGTAACTAATATATTTTAAAACACAGGAGATTGGTTTATTAGGTGTGAACAAGGCCAGGGGCATCTTACCCATAGACGTTAGTGGTGTGGGGTGCCGGGGTGCCAGATTTTGGAGGGTGCCACAGGCTGAGTGTCCGGGAAGGAGTGTCAGGGCACACTCCCTTCCTCGCTCTGGGGCAGCCCGCTCCTCTCCTCTCAGCCGCCCATTGGAGCATACTGCGTTCAGCTCAGGGAAGCCCCTTTTTGTCCCCTCCTGCCGGGGCTGCCTGGGTGGTGCAATCGGAGGTGGGGGTGGGGGCAGGGGGGGGTGTCTCTCCTGCCCCTCTCTGGCCGCATGGCTGGAGGAGCAGGGAAGCACCCTGTGCAATCCCGGCGCCGAGCAAGGATGGGACAGCCGGCGAGTCACCTGATCTGCTTGCTGGCCCTCCTGTCGCATGGACTTCCCCAGACAGGGGCAGGTAAGGGGCACCGGGCGCTTAGAGAGAGGCTTCGCAGGAGGGCGTGGGAGGCCATCTGGGCTGCAATCAGACCCCCCTTAAAAAAGGTTGACAACTCTGAGAAACGGGGGGCGCCAAAGAGATATTTGCACCATGTTGCAAAGCCACATTAACTGTCCAGGACTCGCACCAGTAGCAGACATCACTGGGCACCTGCAGAGGCCCCTGTTTCCCTGCTATTTTCCCCTGCTACTGGTGTTCTTCCTTCTTGCTACTTCTGCCTTTCATCTGCCCTCTCTGAGTAAGCTGGCAGAAAGAGGAGCAAGGGAGAATGGTTACATCTGCCTGCCTCGTCCTCTGAAAAATGGTGCCAACCAGGTCTACAAGGAGACTTGAGCTGTTGGTTGGAGGAGTCACTTACAGGCCATCCCAGCTGGGTGTTTGCCATTGCAGCCCATGATTCCCCCTCATGTGGGATGTCAGACAATGCTGAAGGACCAATTGGGCATGGCACAGAAATTTAAGCACATAGATCTCCTGACTTCACTCCAGCTAGCCGACTCATCACTGGGGATGAGTCACATACTTCTCCCCATGTACCTGCAAACTTCTAGTTTACAGTCTAGCTATGAATGGCTTTAAAAGAGGAATAAACAAATTCATGGAGGTCAAGACTACCAATTGCTTTTAGCCATAATAGCTATGTTCTGCCTCCACCAAGGGTAGGCAAACTAAGGCCCAGGGGCCAGATCCAGCTCAATCACCTTCTAAATCCGGCTCATGGAAGGTCCTGGAATCAGTGTGTTTTTACATGAGTAGAATGTGTCCTTTTATTTAAAATGCACCTCTGGGTTATTTGTGGGGCCTGCCTGGTGTTTTTACATGAGTAGAATGTGCGCTTTTATTTAAAATGCATCTCTGGGTTATTTGTGGGGCATAGGAATTCCTTCATTTCCCCCCCCCCCAAATATAGTCTGGCCCCCCACAAGGTCTGAGGGACAGTGGACAGACCCCCTGCTGAAAAAGTTTGCTGACCCCTGGTCTCCACAATTGGAGGTAGTGTGCCTTTGAATGCCTGTTGCTGGAAAGTGAAAGTGGAGAGAGTACACTTGGGTCATTCTTGAACACCTGGTTTCTTAAAACAAGTACCACAGATCAGAAAGTATCAGTGTGTGAAGAACTGAGACCAACTAGAAAGAATTGACAAGTATGAGCCTAACAACAAGCAAGTCAGCCTTTTGTGCTTTGGCTAGCATTGAAATAATCATTTGGAAAATCTGATTTGATGTCTGCTTTTATGATGAAGAATCCTCCAAATGTGCATTTTTTTCTGATCTGAAATCATTTGCAGAGATCATTACAATGTGTGGACTACTCCAGTTATCGGGCTTCTGTACTAACTCTACAGCATAGATAGGAGCCTGTTATCCCTGATGACTGAGGCTGATGGGAGCTGGAATCCATCAACATCTAGAGAGCCACAGGTTTCTCCAGTCCTTGCTCTGTAGCAACTTCTTAGAATCCTTAACCGTAGAATTTAGTAGATGGACAGAACATGAAGTCAAGTGCAGTTCATAATTTTAACAGAAGAAGAGTGTCATCAAAAGGTTAAGGAGAACAAAACAAACAAGGACTTCACATAACCACGGTGCTGCTTAGAATAGGAGGGGGAGCCATAAGTTTCAAGAAATAATTGGAATTCCTTCAGGATTATACTATTCTATCTCAGAACAAAATTATGATCATAACTTTGCATTTGGTTAATGAATCAGAAGCCCATCCTGCTGCTAAACACATTTGTGTGCCTTATTATTGCTTTCTCCTCAGTGAACAAAGCCATTAGAAATTACTGTCAAATTTAAATTGGTCCCATGAGCAAAGGGTTGGTAGCAGTACAGTGCCATCTTGCCCTATTCTCCTTAACAATCTGATATAATGATGGTATGAAACCATGAAAAGAGAACATTTTGCTTGATTTCATTTCACCTTTGTACCTAGTGGTTGTCTTTAATGCACAGTAGACCAACTGAAGTTATTGAGCATGACTAACTTCATTCCACTGACTTCAATAGATCTACTCTGAGTGGAACTACAACCAAAACTCTCTAAAATAAGGTCTTACAAACTTTTATGTATTTCACCTAGCTTGCCCCTAACAATAATACTTAAGATTTGCATAGCACTTCTAGTGTTCTGAGATAATTAATAATAATAATAATAATAATAATAATAATAATAATAATAATAATAATAATAATAATAATAATAATTTATTATTTATACCCCGCCCATCTGGCTGGGCCTCCCCAGCCACTCTGGGCGGCTTCCATAAAAACCAAAAATACAATAAAATATCACACGTTAAAAACTTCCCTGAACAGGGCTGCCTTAAGATGTCTCCTGAATGTCAGGTAGTTGTTTATCGCTTTGACATCTGCTGGAAGGGCGTTCCACAGGGCGGGCGCCACTACCGAGAAGGCCCTCTGCCTGGTTCCCTGTAGCTTTGCTTCTCGCAATGAGGGAACCGCCAGAAGGCCCTCAGCGCTGGACCTCAGCGTCCGGGCAGAATGATGGGGGTGGAGACGCTCCTTCAGGTATACTGGACCGAGGCCGTTTAGGGCTTTAAAGGTCAACACCAGCACTTTGAATTGTGCTCGGAAACGTACTGCGAGCCAATGCAGGTCTTTCAAGACCAGTGTTATATGGTCTCAGCGGCCGCTCCCAGTCACCAGTCTAGCTGCCGCATTCTGGATTAGTTGTAGTTTCCGAGTCACCTTCAAAGGTAGCCCCACGTAGAGTGCATTGCAGTAGTCCAAGCGGGAGATAACCAGAGCATGCACCACTCTGGCGAGACAGTCCGCAGGCAGATAGGGTCTCAGCCTACGTACCAGATGGAGCTGGTAAACAGCTGCCCTGGGCACAGATTTGACCTGTGCCTCCATGGACAGCTGTGAGTCCAAAATGACTCCCAGGCTGCGCACCTGGTCCTTCAGGGGCACAGTTACCCCATTCAGGACCAGGGAATCCTCCACACCTGCCCGCCTCCTGTCCCCCAAAAACAGTACTTCTGTCTTGTCAGGATTCAACCTCAATCTGTTAGCCGCCATCCATCCTCCAACCGCCTCCAGACACTCACACAGGACCTTCACCGCCTTCACTGGTTCTGATTTAAAAGAGAGGTAGAGCTGGGTATCATCCGCATACTGATGAACACCCAGCCCAAACCTCCTGATGATCTCTCCCAGCGGCCGCATGTAAATGTTGAAAAGCATGGGGGAGAGGACAGAACCCTGAGGCACCCCGCAAGTGAGAGCCCAGGGGTCTGAACACTCATCCCCCACCACCACTTTCTGAACACGGCCCAGGAGGAAGGAGCGGAACCACTGTATAACAGTGCCCCCAGCTCCCAGCCCCTCAAGACGGTCCAGAAGGATGCTATGGTTGATGGTATCAAACGCCGCTGAGAGATCCAGCAGAACTAGGAAACAGCTCTCACCTTTGTCCCTAGCCCGCCGGAGATCATCAACCAGTGCGACCAAGGCAGTTTCAGTCCCATGATGAGGCCTGAATCCCGACTGAAAGGGATCCAAATGGTCCGCTTCTTCCAGGCGTGCCTGGAGTTGTTCGGCAACCGCTCGCTCAATCACCTTGCCCAGGAATGGAAGATTTGAGACTGGGCGATAGTTGGCCATCGTGGCCGCATCTAAAGATGGTTTTTTTAAGAAGCGGTTTAATAACCGCCTCTTTCAGCGGGTCTGGGAAGGCTCCCTCACAGAGGGAAGCATTCACCACCCCATGAAGCCCATTGCCCAGTCCTTCCCGGCTAGCTTTTATAAGCCAGGATGGGCAAGGATCCAGGAGACAGGTGGTTGGTTTCACTCGTCCAAGCAGCCTGTCCACATCCTCGGAGGTAACAGATTGGAATTGATCCCACTCAACTTGACTAGACAGAACTCTAGCACTCTCCCGCCCCGGCCCTGCTCCCACGGTGGAGTCTACTTCTTCCCGAATCTGAGCGATTTTATCTGCAAAAAACTTTGCAAAATCATTGCAGGAGAACATGTGGCCCGTACTGGGCCCCGATGTTGCAGGTGGTTCCACTAAATTGTGAACCACCTGAAAAAGTCTCCTGCTGCTGTTTTCTGCAGATGCAATAGAGGCGGTGAAGAAATTCTTCTTCGCCGTCACTATCGCCACTTGGTAGGCTCGACGTTGAGCTCTAACCTGTGTCTGGTCAGATTCAGAATGAGTTATCCGCACCGGCGCTCTAGCCGTCTCAACGATTGTTTCATTGCTCTCATATCCGTGGAAAACCACGGGGCTGTCCAGGCTCCATGCAATCGGAGAGGGCGCTTCGGAGCCAAACAGCCAATAGCCCTGGTTAACTCCACATTCCAGCGGGCCACCAGGGAATCAGCTGAAAGGCCATCAACATGGGATAAAGCATCCCCTACCACTCTCTGGAAACCATTTGGATCCATTAAGTGGCGGGGGCGGACCATCCAAATTGGTCCCACCTCCCTGCAGAGGGGATGGGTCGCAGAGAAGTCCAGTTGCACCAGGAAGTGATCTGACCATGGCACTTCTTTCGTTTCGCTTTTACTTAGTGTCAGATCACCAACATCCATAGAGGTAAACACCAGGTCCAAGGCATGTCCACAGCTATGGGTTGGGCCAGACTTATTCAGGGACAGCCCCATGGAGGCCATGCTTTCCACGAAGTCCCGAGCGGCCCCTTGTAAGGTCGTGTCGGCATGGATGTTAAAATCCCCTAGGACGACCAAGCTAGGTGTCTCCAGGAGAACATCCGCCACAACCTGAAGCAGCTCGGGCAGGGAATCCTTGGTGCAGCGGGGAGGTCGGTACACCAAAAGGAATCCTGTACTGCCCCTATTGCCCAACTTCCAGAACATGCACTCAGAAAACTGGGTCTTCCCAATAGGACGCCTGGTGCAAACTAATGACTTCCTAAAAATCACTGCAACCCCCCCTCCCCGCCCACATGACCTGGGTTGCTGTGCGTAAGAGAAACCTGGTGGACAAGCAGCGGCAAGGACAGGCCCATCTGCTTCATCCAACCAAGTCTCTGTTACACATGCCAGGTCAAATCCTCCATCCATGATCAAGTCATGGATGGCAGTGGTCTTATGAATCATTGACCTGGCATTGCACAGCAGCACCTTCAGGTCATGTGGGTATCCCTTGCTGATTCTAGTATCCATCCGGTCAGGACCAGACCCGGAGGCAGGGATATACTTCAGACAACGACTAAACCTGCCTCCTCTGTAATGACATGGTCTGGTCTTAGCGTAACTCCTCCTCCTACCCGTGATCACTGAGATCGGTTGTCCCAGTGCATCCCCCCCTGTGGAACATGCCCCAGCCATTTTATGGGCTGGGGCCCACTCCCCGGCAGCCCTGAACCCTCCCCCTAAAAACAAAATAACACCTTAAACAAACAAACAAAACCAATAGAACAATACAAACAAAAAATGTAAAAATTACAAAAACATCAAAATAAAAAAAATAATAATTCCCCAAGCCCAACCAAACATCCATTCCACCCCCATCCCCCACATACAAAAAATCCAAAGAAATTTTTAAAAAACATTTTAAAAACACTCTGTGCCTCTCCGGCAGTAACAACTGTCCTAGTGAGGCCTGTCAGGCCCCGCCCTGGGCCAGGTGGTAAGTGGCAGGAAGGAGCAGGGCCCTCAGGCACTCACTCAGGGCAGTCTTCCTGGGCAGCAGGCAGCAAGCAGCACGCAGTCCTCACGAGGCCCCAGGCCCCGCCCCAAGCCAGATGGTAAGTGGCAAGAGCAGGGCCCTCAAACACTCACTCAGGGGAATCCTCCTGGGCCTGCTGCCCAGGAGCTTCAAATACGTTATCTAGTGGCAGTTCTGACAGCAACCCTGCAAGGCAGGGATGGGAAACCTGTGATCATCCAAATGCTGTTGGACTACAATACCCATCATCCTAACCACTGGCCACACAGGCTGGGGCTGAGGGGACTTTGGGTCTAACATGCTCCCCAACTCTGCTGTAAGGTTAAGTCAGTTCTATTTTGCAGATGGGGGGGGGGCTGAGGGAGCCTTGCTTAAAGCCCTCAAGTAAGTTCAGGGCAGAAAAAGTTCTACAGATCCAGAATAAAACTGGAGACCTCCTGATTTATTGCTGAAATGTCATACACATCGTACATTTAAGTCACATTAAAAACCCAGCCCACAGACACACACACAAAAGGAAGGGCTATTGGTTTGTTTCTATTATGCATTTTGGGTTCTCATTTTGTATTTTTATGTTGTGAACCACCCTGTGATCTTCAGATGAAAGGAGGTCTACAACAACAATCACAAGGAATCGTGCGAGCTGTTGTTTTACCCCTCACATAGCTACAATTCCCAGCATCTTTAACAAACTACAGTTTCCAGGATTCTTTGGTGGAAGCGAAGTGCTTTAAATGTATGTGTATGTGCAGCCTTACCCTCTATGCCAGGCTTCCTCAAACTCAGCCCTCCAGATGTTTTTTTGGCCTACAATTCCCATGATCCCTAGCCAGCAGGACCAGTGGTCAGGGATGATGGGAATTGTAGTCTCAAAACATCTGGAGGGCCGTTTGAGGAAGCCTGCTCTATGCTATATCAATTCATGAGAAACGAAGCATTTCCATTATGAGGAGACAGAAGGCTTAACTTGAGCCTGATTCCCCTGTGCATCCCCCCTCCCACAATCACCTCGTCTTGTGTGATAAGATCAAATGATCTTTGATCATTTTCTTTCTTCACTGCATGGTTCAGCCACAAAGAAAGTTCAGTAATCTGCTATTAGGCGCCTTGCATGTGTGAACAATTGCCCGACTGTAATCTTACCTCCTCCTTGAATGTGGAGAAGAAAAAGATCAAGCATTTCCAAAGCTGCTACATGCACCTAACTCTGCTGACTAGTAGGCACCCACTGGGTATGAACAGTGTGTGACATACAGAGAGATGGCATCAGCAAGGAGGAGGCAAAGTGCTCCATCTGCTTCCTAGCACACAACAAAAGGTTAATGTTTCCTACCGCACACTGTGGTCCTCAGAGATAACTGCATTTGTGTTTATCAAACATTTTAATCACTGACTCATTAAGAACCATTCAACAAAGAAAATCAGGAGAGGTGGCGGATGGGGACTATCAAGCACTTCCAGCAACAGCAAGAGACCAGAGAGAGTAATCAAAGTTCAGAATGAGCCATGTGAACACTGAAAAGGGTAGCAATCTATGACATGCAGGTACAGCTACGTACCTGTTCCCAGCCTCCTTCTCTCTCTCAATTTCGCTCTCTACAACCCTTTGTTGGTTTGTTAGGCTGTCAATATGGGAATGACAGGCATCCAGTTCCTCCCTGAAAAAAAGCAGGCACAAATCACTGGGGGCAGGGAGGGGGTCTTCCTAAATCTCAAACCCCTTCTCTTTCTTTGACATTTCTGGCAACTAAGCTACAGATTTCAGCACAGAATTAACAGTCAAAAATTCATCTGTGTACAAATTAATGATTATAAGATTATAAATACTGTATATTTTAATACTGTAATTAAAAAAACCCCCAAGAATGCCAAGTTATATCCAATGTTAGCCCTACTCAAAGTGGGTCCACTGAAATTAATTGACTAACTTCAATCTATTAATTTTAATAGGTGCACTTCAAATAGGACTTAGTTGTTTACAACAGATGTTCATCAATTCCAGTGGCTCTACTCTGAGTAAGACTTAGTTGGCTACAATCCATAGCAATACTTAGAGTAGTGTTCAACTTATTCTGAGTAGAACCTCAAGAATTAATGAAGATGACTGAAGGCTTATCCACACTTCCTCTTGTCCCGCTGCTTTCACCTGGGGAAAACCACTCTTTAGTACTCAGTCAGAGCAAATGGCATTAATGTTTTCTCCGAACTGAGATTTGCTCCAATTTAGCACTAAAGATTTAGCACTAAACAAACTAAAGAGCAGTTTTCCCTGGGAAAGGAACAGGGCAGGGGGAAAACCACTCAGGCCAGTGCCTAGAAAGTGTGGGTCAAGTGGAAAACCACTTGGACACTTGCTTTCTAGGCACAGAACTAGCAGAAGTGTGGACAAGCCCTAAGTTAGGTCCAGTAATTTCAATGGGTCTACTATGAGTAAAATTTAGCTAATACCATCCTTCGTATTTATTTTTTACGAAAAGAATTTCTAAACCACTTTTCATTTATAAATAAATCCTGAAGCAGTATATAAAAATAATATACTGACAAAAATAATAATACAATATTAATTTATGTTTATAGGCTTCTTTGAAAAGATGATCACAATATAAACTGAATAAATAAACAAAACAAACAAACAAATAAACAACAACAGTGAAACAGTAAAAACATCACAATTACAGAAGCAGGTTCATCAAAAGCAAGCATCAATGGCTGAGAAATTTATATGCATTTATTTAAAATCAATGATACAGATGTTGAGGGTTGGGGAGGTGGGTGCTTGCTTAGAGCAGCTGAGTGAGTTCGTGGGAAGTGAGAGATTTGAACGGAATTTGTAGCCAAGAGCTTACCTGTGCCCTTAATCCACATAAAATGTCATAAATTTCTGAAGAGGGAGACAGCAGCAATCTGTGTCAGGGCTCTAGCATGAGGGGTAGGGAGGCGTAAACACTTTTGGACAGTGTGCAATTTGTGCTGCAAAACAACCTCTAATTCAAGGGGAGCTCTTTCCCCCAGCCCTCCATGCAAATTGCAGGTTTGTGTCCATGATCCCAATCAAGACCATAGCAGGGGGCAGGCAATAGGATTGTCAGAGAATTCTGGTGAAAATAAAAAAAAATGAGGTGGAAATTGCTGCAATTCACATGTTTGCAGTCATGTGATTCACATATTTGTTCACACGCTTCTTGATTTTTTAAGTCCTCAAATGATCCATAATCAATGACTATTTTTTAAAACGTTGTTTTGACATTTCCTTTACATTGAAATGAATGTAAGTTACGTAAATAGCTCCATAATCTATGTTAAACAGTTAACAGTGAGACAAGTCTTGAAATATTTGGCAGAAAGTGAACTGCAGTGAAACAGAAACAGCACTGATTATGAGAATACAGATCAGAGCAGAAATTACTGCCTTTTTATGCCCATAGAAGCATTAAAGACCCCTTACCCACCATGCTAGGATCCCAGAATGCTAGCAATCTGCATATAAAGCACACCCCTGCACTTAAGGGCACTGACACATAGCTAACCATTGCCTAGCTCAGCCCTCAGTCGCTTGACACTATATTATGCTACTCAGTTCCTCCATTTCCTCCCCTGCCTGCTTACTCCTACTTCCAGGAACCCAAGGGTATTTTAAGCAAGAACATTTTCTTTTAAATAATGGCAGCAGACAGACCCTTTCAGCATAATGAGAAATCAAGTCTTTAAGCACAGGCTAAACCCTAAAAACAACTTTTACTCCATACATTGTGGAAACAGCGGAAAATGCTTATGTGTGTGTAGTGGGGAGGGTGGATGGAGAACTGACCTGGTTTTCCTAATAATCATCTCCTTTTCCTTGGCTAGATTGTCAAGTTGGTTCAGGTTCCTGCGCAAGTTGAGAACACGAACTCTGTCTGCATAGTTCATTGTTTTTTTTATTCTCTGTGTCTTCGGTTGTTCTGATCCTTCCCTGCTTGGTTGGCTGGGCGTGGGGAGAGAACAGATTTCTATTTCCATAGATCTTAAGATCAAAAAGCCATAAAAACAACAACAGAGGCCTTATAGGCCTTATAAATTTACTTGGTTTACTTATATATTTAATTAAAATCTTAGAATTATTTCTGTTCCACCTCTTTGCCCCTACAAGGTGTCAAAGATGGAGACAAGCAACAAGAAGAAAGTTGTCATGTTTCTGCTTTTCTTGAGGGCTTTCTGTCTGGTATAATGTCACCCAGCAATGAAGACAGGGATGCTTCATGAAATCAGGTCGAGGATTTCCTGTGCCCCTCCCTTGATCAAGGGTGGGGGCTGACGGCATCCCTCCCTGTATCTCCATCTGGCCCTCAGCATTCTGCCCAAGTCACTCCCCTCGGTGGCTCTGATTTATTTACTTGGCTGGAACATAAGTGTGAAAATACTTACTGGAGAATGGGAGAGTGGTGTGTGTCTATCTGTACCCACATCTCTCACACCCACCACTGGCATGTGGCCTATGGAAGGTTGCCCATGAGGAAATGTGGCCCTTTGGTGAGAAAAAAATCCCTACTCCCACTGTAGAGCTGTTGGATTAGAACTTCCAACATGCTGGTGCTCATGGGGGTTGGAGTTCAACCAGATCTGGAGGGTCAGTGGTTCCCCATTCCTAGAAGAGACCTTCATCTAACCAAGGGACACAAGATGCTGCCTTATATCAAGTCAAACCAATGGTGCATCTAGCTGTGTACTGTCCACCCCGACTGGCAGTGGCTTTCCATGGTTTCAGGCAGGGAGCATTCTCTGTTCTACCTGGCGATACCAGGGATTGAACCAGGGACCTTCTGCATGCAAAGCAGATGCTCCACCACTGAGCTATGGCCGTTCCCCAAGCAAGAACATTATGTTCTTATGGGTACTCTATCTGAATTCTGAAGTGAAAAGAGTATCTTCTCATGCCAAAGCACTCACCCAATAGAAACCAAATCCTCTCCTTTCGCTCCTTCCTCTTCACCTCCTTCCAAAGCATCGTTACTGTCTTTGCAGGCCTCCTCATAATCGGCTTCAAGTTCAAGTCCTGATGGAAAGGAAGGAAACTTTTGCTCTTTGCGACTTCGATACCCTTCCTTGACAAGTCGACACAAGACAAGAGGCCGCACAGATGACAAGCTAAAAGCTTTACTACTGTGTATAATGGGGGGGATCTTGTCACAAAATATATACAAAGACAATTTTACACTCAGGGACTTAACGCAGGCAAATGCACTCCACCTTGGCGACAGAGCTGTCACAAGCCATCTTTCCTAAGTGCTGCACAAAGGAACTCTGTAATAGCCAAATGGGAAAATGGAATTTACAGTTCAATGACAGACTGTAGCAGACAGCAGAGGTAGACGCATTTGTTTGAGCATTCTGTTCATACGTCTCCACCATTTCCATAAGCTCCACATCTATGCTCCATTGCTATCAGGAGAAGCAGTGAAGGTCCTGAGTCAGTGCCTGGAGGTGGTAATGGACGGGGTTGCTACCCTGGGCTCCTTTCACGAGGAATGGCAGGAAATAAATTGAACCCATAAATATGGACCCATAAATTGAAGCTGAATCCAGACAATGTGAAGCTTCTGTGCTTCCCAGGTCCAAGATTGGCTGGGACAGACTGTTCTGGACAGGGTGGTAGCCCACCTTGAAGGACATGAGGACATAAGAGATTGCTGGATTAGGCCAATAACCCATCTAGTCCAACATCCTGTTCAAACAATGGCCAACTAGATGCCTGTAGGAAAACCACAAGAACACAAGAGGACTCTCCCCTCTTGCAGTTTCCAGCAACTGGTATTCAGAAGCATTGCTGCCTGGTAGGTAGTTTGGGAGTACTCCTGGAACTATCACTGTCACTTGAAGCCCAGGTGTTTATGCCCAGTGTCAGGTGATATATTAACTAGAGCCTTTTCTGCACAGGGATAGCTGGCTACAGTTATCCACACTTTAGTAACCACCAGGAAAGACTACAGTAACACACTTTATGTGGGGCTGACCTTGAAGGAAATACAGAATTCGCACCTAGTGCAGAATGCAGCAGCCCAGGGTGTTGACGGGGAAAGTCACATATAATCTCTATTTTCAGACAGCTGCAACATTGCTGATGGGCAGACCTTACCTAGGACAATTTGTTTTTAAGATTCAGCAACTGTTGGGACAACTTCAATGCTACCATTCAGAACTCCATGCTTCCTGTTAAGCCTGTACTGTTATTAACCTGAATAAAATTATCTTCCTTTCAAATCAGAGCTGCTGTAGTTGCAAAGCTCTGATGACCCAGAGTATAGCTCATAGATAGAGTAGAAGGTTTGCTCTTATGAGGACACTGACGTCTCTAAGGTAGGGGCAGACCACCGCTTTGTTATATATCTACCATTCCCTGATGTTCCTCTTCCTCAGCTCATTGCCTATGTGTTTCGTGCTTCCTTCAGCTGCTTTGCTTGTGGGCTTCATGATACTTGGCTTTCTCACCACTCTGCGCCACAAAGCTAATCCTGCCCCTATGACCTGTGTGCATTTTTAATTAGCAATGTGCTAAAGGTTTCCTTTTGTTTATTTAAATACAAAAAGGGGAGCTATGGGAAGAGCATGAAAAACACACTTTTTCTCTAGCATTTGCCCTTTTTTTGCCTAGGCTTCTTCTTTCCCAAGTGATCCTGACCATTCAGGGATCATATAAGGAATCTGCCAATGCCACAGCATCACACCCGTGGTTTAAATTAGCAAGGGGTGAGGAAATTTCCTCACTGCCAAGGCAACTGAGCTGTGCAATCCTGGGTTTCTTAGCACCAGAGACACAATTTGTCCCTATTCTCCAGAAAAGTGAGTACAGACTCCCCCTGATTTGCTTGGGGGTTGCTTTCCGGGTCATCACATGCAACAGCAGACCATGCAAAAGCCTGCTCTGACCCCATTCTGTCCCCTTTTCCAGCCATTTCTGGGTCACTGCAATGCACATGCATGGACATGGTGAAAATTGTACTTCTAAGGAGACACAATTTTTTCCTGAAACTAATTCCCACCCTCCCACTTCCAGCTCAACTCTAAATTTCTGACCAAACTGGTGGCTCCCTTCCCCCACTGAATCTGGACTTCAAGTATTCTTGCAGTGTCCTTCCCTGAGCAATTGGAATGTTCACAAATATTCCATGTCCTCACACTCAGCTTGACCAATGTGTGTCAGAAGCCTCACAAGTGCAATAAAATATACACCATCATTTTATATATGAACCTTTCCAGCTTTCCTCCTCTTGCACAAGTTGGTCAGATATCATCTCATCTTCTTCATTATCTTCGTTCTCTTCATTCTCTTCAGGCCTGAGGTTCTCTTCTGAAATGCCAGTGGATTCCATGTCATTTATTTGGTCCATCTTTTTCCTTTCAAACAGAGCTTAGCTGCCAAAGAAAACAATAAATGTTAGCACAAAAACTGTTTTCAACCCAAACAAAGCATGTAATTTAAAACAAATAGTACTAAATAAATATCTTCCTGTTCTGCGGCCAAAATACTATAGGTCCAATATTTAAAAAGATTATATCCAACTAAGTTACTCTAGGCCTAAGCTGGTCATACTATTTAACTTCTGTGTGTCTACTTTGAGTACATAGGAAACTGTGATAGACCATTGGTCTACCTAGCTCTGATTGGCAGTGACTCTCTAGAGCTTTTGACAGAGTTCTACCCCAGCCCTATTTGGAGATGCCTAAAAGGACATGGGTCTAAAGCACTGAGCTGCTTGGCTTGCTGATCGGAAGGTCAGCAGTTTGAATCCGTGCAAAGGGGTGAATTCTCATTGCTCTGTCCCAGCTTCTGCCAACCTAGCAGTTCAAAAGCAAACCGGTGCAAGTAGATAAATAGATACTGCTGTGGCCGGAAGGCAAATAGCGTTTATGTGCGCTCTAGCACTTGTCATGGTCTTCTGTGCACCAGTAGCAGTTTAGTCCTGCTGGCCACATGACCTGGAAAGCTGCCTGCGGACAAACACTGGCTCCCTCAGCCTGAAAATTGAGATGAGCGCCACATCCCATAGTCACCTTTGACTAGACGTAACCATCCAGGGGTCCTTTACCTTTACCTACTTACCTGTAGATACAAATGATTGAATCCAGGACCTTCTGCATGCAAGGCAGATGCCTTACCAATGGGCTATGGCCCTTCACCTAATCATCCAGTGGTAGGATTAGCATTGGATACAACCCTTGATGTTTTCCTTAGAAATTATATGAAAAGTGGTGTGTTTTTTTAAAAAAAACAAACCAGTCAAAATTAATTTGTTCTTAGCCCTGTATCTGACTGTAAGCTGAATCAATGCAGGTCTTATCTGGCAATTCTTGAGAAGAAATCTACTCCCTAACAAATTTAGGAGAATTTTTAAAAATTCTGGTAAAAACTCTGTATATTTTATTATTATTATTATTATTATTATTATTATTATTATTATTATTATTGGACAAGTATGAGAACACCTGTCGCTTTTCAATGTGCTGAACATTTTGTACCATTCGTCCTTTCTTCTTCGTTTTTATGCTCGTTATTTTTTGTATTGGCTTATGACTGAAGAAAAGAAATTAATCTGAATCAAAGCTTTTATTATGTAAAAATCATTATCTAAACCTGGAGACAGTAGCTCATGAAAAAACATTCTTGGAAGCTTCACATGGAGTGCTTGCTCTCAAAGCATAAACTTCCCCTTCTTTCCAGCAAACAGGTATATGTAGGTCACTTTCGGACTGTATTTTGCAGGAGGGATTCACACTCATACCAAAAACATAAGGGTGTGCAAGTGGATTATAGCGCCCTGCCACCCTAGCACAACAAATCTTTCTTGGGCTTGATTTCAAAAACAGAGAAACTGAAGACCAGGGATGGGAGGGAAGGGAGGCTCAGTCCAGACTGGGACAATGGCCATCCCACCCAGGCCATTTTCCTGCTAAATGTCACCCCTCAAATCTGTCATTTCTTTATTTAAACAATTTTATACACTGCTTTTCATAGCTGAGAAAACTTCCCAGAACCATTTACAAAAAAACAGTAGGAAGACAGCCCCTGGTTCATGGCTTACAGTCTAAAAGGCAGAACACACAAGGAAAAAGGGAGCATGGGGGAAAGTCAACTCAGACACGAGTACTTAAAGATACCTTCAAATGTGCATTTGGAGCAAGATCACCACAAAAACAAGTACAGGAGATGAAGGGAAAGACCCACTCATCATATTGTGTGTACTCTTCACCCTAGAAATGTAAATTTCTTTTTCTTTTTTTCATAAATAAAAAGATAATGAGGTAAACCTATAGCCTATTCCAGCCCAACTCTAGGAAAAGAAAAATTCTAGTACTGGTGGGCTTGAGCTGGAAGCAAAGGCCAGCTGTTTTAACTAGACCCAGAGGCGAAACCTAGCACAAAAGCTGTCTACTCTTCTGGAGATCCATAATCTTTGGGGTCTGCCATGTAATAAATAAAAACATAACAGTTGTATATTAGAGGTTGACGCAAGAGTATATACTTAAAAAAACGTTTTAGCATAGCCTGCCTTCCTATTAAAATGCTCAAAGCTGCTGAAATAAATCTGGGGTGCTTAAAAACAACCCAAGGTTGCAGCCAACTAAGTTTTATTCAGAGTAGACTCACTGAAATATGTGGGCTGTATCAAACGCTAGTCCTACTCAGAGTAGACACAGTGACATTAATGAGCATGGCCAATTTATGTCCACTACGAGCAATGAGTCTACATTTCAAGGGGTCTACTCTGAGCAGGACGAGCACTGGGTACAACCTTCCAACAGTTTTAATTGTGTACACCTGTAACAGCTGCAGAATATCAACTTTCCTTCACCCCCTGTTGGATTTATCGCTGTTGAGTAAAATTGTTATCAGCGCAAATGACTTAAGATTGACAGATAAGTGTAGCAAACCAATCTCTACTAACTTTGGACGTCTTTTACGTCTGAAACAGCGCCGCCGTGGAAACTTCCCCCACCCTTCAATCTCTCCCCTCCCCGCTATTGGTATCGCCCAACCGTTTTAACCGTTTTTTAAATGAACTTGCCCCAACGGAAGGACGCAAAAGGGAACACGACCGCCTTACCTCCGGAGCGCTTACCACTCGTCAAGTTTGGGGTGGCTTCTAAGGCAACGGAGCGAACCAAGTTATAAAAAAGGGGGTGGGAGATCATCGTTTTGCTTTTTTATTATTATTAAAAGGGGAGAAATATGGCGCTTTCCCGCACGTTCTCTAACGGAAAATACTTTTCTTTTTTTGGCCATTGGTAAAGAACTGAGGCAAAGGCGGGTGGGCGTAGATGTTCCCCTGCCTCGAGTTGAGGGGATGGTACATCCCAACAGCGCCTAGGCTGGCTAGGTGAGCTCTGTCACCTTTTAAAGCTTGCGCAGAAGGGCAGCTTTTTAAAAAGCTGTTGAGGGGACAGCAGGAGAAGTGGCGTCTGACCTAATGGTGCCCCCCGCCCCCCCCCCCCACACTTCTGTTTTAAATCTTAAAAACCCAGGAGCCTAATTCTTTCCACTTCGCTTTCCAGACATTATGTTTCTTGGGAAAACACGAATTACAAACGTATACTCGCCGAAGCCAAACGCGCGCACGCACAAACACTTATTACCTCAGCTGCCTCAATACTGGCAAAATGGGAATCGATCAAAACTCAACGAAATGTAGCGCCCAGTGAAAACATTGATAGCATTACAATCAAGCCTAACAAGTTAAACATCTTTTTAATAATAATGATGATGATGATAGTTAATAATATTACAAGTTCAGGTCAAAGGAACAGCTCAGTCAGTTGTAGAGCATGAGACTTGTAATCTCAGGGTCATGGGTCCAAGCCCCGCTGGGCAAAAAGATTCCAGCTTTCCAGGGGTTGGACTAGATGATCCTAGGGGGTCCCCTGCAACTCTACAATTCTATGAATTGTATGAATGCTTTATTTTTCAGAGGGAGAACAGACTCCCACAAGAGTCTCTACTTCCTTGGAGGTTTTTAAGAATAGTTTGGATGGCCATCTGTCATGTAGGACCTTGTTGAGATTCCTGCATTGCAGGAGGGTTGGACTAGGTTACTCTCAGAGTCCCTTCTAATGCTATGATTCTATGAACACTGGTGCCACCCGTGGGGGAAAAGTTCCACTACGTGTTCCCACAAACCATCAGGCTGTGGCAAAACTAACTGGGCTCCATTAGTGTCCTTACTGGGCAGTGAAGAGAAATTCTTTTTTACCAGGAAGCTGGTCCAGAGTTAGGCTGTGAGGGTGTGCCTGGCCTGAGGACATCTACTGAGATTCTTCATGAGGATTTGAACCTGTTTCTCCCAGATTGATTAATTAATTGGTTAATTAACCGCTACACTAGTGATGGAAACCATTTTTTGCCCAAGGGCCACATTCTCTGCTGGGCCACCTCTGCGGTGGACAGGGGACAGAGCAACAACAATGATTTTTTTACCTCATGTGTAGTAGGGTAGTTTCTACACACTCTCTCACATACCTTTCTGTACAAGGAAGCATGATCAGAGGTCCAGGAAATATTCTAGTCAAGCAAAGACACTCAAGGGGATTGTAGAGCAGGGCCAGTGAGGGGTGTAGCCTATAGAGAGTCCTGAGGGCCAGTTAGTGAGATCTGAAGGGCCACATTTGGACCCTAGGCTTGCAAGATGACAGCTATTCACCTACACTAGTAGTCAATACCAGGCTGCTTGCAAGATCAGAACCATAACTTTGAATTGCACCCAAAGACAAACTGGAAGCCACTGGAGATATTTTAAACCTGGCAAAATATGTTCAATGTGGCAGGTCCCTTCCAGATCACCACTTAATCTCCAGATACGTTTTCCTGAACTAAACTGACACTGCTCAGTGACTGAGTTTGCCAACTGGCTGTGAATAAAAAACTGTCTGCCAACTGACAGGAAAAACAATTGATTTCAAAAATAATCAGCTAAATCCTTATTTAGAGTTCTCCAGTTTTCCTGTATATACATATCTCCAAGCCGGCCCTTTCTGGCTCCTTTTCTCTCTGTTCTTTTTTAAGAACTGGCAGATAGAACATAAATTCTTATAAAATGAAATCTCCTGCTACATCTGAGTGACAACCTCTCTGTTACCATTTTTAATTTGTATTTCATCTTCCCACTGCCCTCCCCCATAAAGGCTACTGTTGTAGAAATAGCATGTATAGCTGTTTTCCCTCTTTCCTATACTGAGCTATAGGTTGCATCCAGCTAAGGCCCCATTGCACTGTATATTGAAAGCAATATCATACCACTTTAAACAGTCAACAGCTTCCCCCCTGGGAACTGTAGTTTGTTAAGGATGCTGAGGGTTGTTAGAAGACCTCAGTTCCCCTCACAGAGCTACAGTGAGCCAGTGTGGTATAGTGCTTAGTGTCGGACTAGGACAGGGGAAGCCAGGATTCAAATCCTGACTTAGCCATGAAGCTCACTGGATGACCTTGAGCCAGTCACAGCCTCTCAATCTATCCTAACTCACAGGGGATTAAGATGAAGAGGGGAGAGAAAACTACATGCAACCCTTGAGCACCTTTGGGACAAGGTGGGCTATAAATGCAATAAACATGATATTTCTATAATGGTTAACAATCAATTCCTGTTCCCAAGAAGTTCTGGGAATTGTAGGCCTGTTAGTGGAATAGGGGTCTCCTAAACAGATATCTATGCAGAAGCACTGGAGGAGGAACAGGGGTGCGGGGGGAGCACACCGCCCCCAGCAGCACGATCCCAGTGGGGTGCCATCACAGCTGCCCCCCCACAGGCGGTGTGCCACACCCCCAGGACACGCACCATGCCCCTGGGACGCGCACCAGCCATGCCCACACCTGCTCTCCCCCCTCCACCAGAGCTTGAAGCTCCGCCACCTGCAGAAGTAAGTCCCACAGAGTTCAGTGTGACTTCACTCCCAGTGTGTGTACACAGGATGGCACAGAAAATGCAAACTGTGGGGTCATCCATTGTATTCTCCCTGTAACATTTCTTTTAATTTGTGTAAGCTGCCTTGATTCCCGGTTTTCGGAGGAAAGGCAGGATATAGATTATTATTATTGTTCACAAACACAAAAACACAGCTGAGAATCTTCAACGTAGCCATTTCCAAACCGCAAACTAATTCTCTAGCTGTTCCAAAAATTCCAGCATGAGTTTTGTATGGTGATTAATCAACTACAGTACTTTCTGTTGACCCAGCTCTGTTCAGCTGGCTTAGGGACAAGATAGCAACGGAGGTGCCATTTCAGAATTGAGTGTGGGAAGGATGGAAAGATTAACACAGCTAGATTTGCAAACACCCACTCTTGGACATATTCAACCGTACATTTGATGTCTTATATTACCAATAAAATAAATAGGGAGGGTTTGTTCTGAAACATTTTAACACGTTTTCCATGAACGACATACAATTAAAAATAGATTAGCAGTACTGAGATGAACACTATTATTTTCACTAAGATATGCATTTTTACTCACCCTTTCCCCGCATATACTGTACATACTGTTGTGCAAATTTCAAAGGATGGCTCTGTTTTCAGTATGCATATCATTTTGGAAAGGGTAAATTAGGGCAAATTTATCCTGCATCCCCACTTATAATAAAACAGACTCTCCCCTGCCTGGTGAAATGCTAATGATAAACAAGTAAACAACCTGACATGAGGACAGGGAAATTTAAAGAGTCTGTGGGTCTATTGTTGGAATTTAAGGGTAATAGATTTCCCATGAGCTTTAAAAGTGTGTAGGAACTATTAAAAGCAATTCTGGTGCTGGGGTGGAAAGAAAATAATTGAAACTCTATCAAGGTTGTTTTCTGCCTCCTGAGACAAGGTGCATAATGTTTGTAGATTACAAGCAATTGTAACTGGAGAAGCTCAGTCTTAGGGTGACCATGTGTGCATCACTGGAATATAGGACGATGTCTTATAACAAGGATGCATTCATCCATACATACATATGTTTTCTCTCCTGAAATTGCAAACCACACTGGAACACTTAATACTACACCTAATGTGTCTCTTTTGTGAGAAATTAGTAAAGAAGAAGAAGACATCAATCTTTCTTCTTTTTAAGGCCCTGTTTTCTGCTCTGGGTCTCCTAACTCCGTGGACCACACTCCATAGCAATATAAAGTTTTCAAGACAATTTTGCCCTGTTGCACAGTGAATGGCAAAGGAAGTTGTCCTCTGCTATTATTACCCAGCCCGGGGGCAAAAAAAGATGACATGACTCTTTATTGCACCCCCTCCTTTCTGGCAGTGATGGGAATTTTTAGCTTATATGAGTAGCTGTCACCTTGGAAACGCAGGAAAGGAAAAGCGAACCTATATCCATAAACAGCAATACCATATATATCACACAGAAGGAGTGCCCTGTACTTTATTGTATTTCATTCCAGTGTATATCTATCATGTGGCGTTTTTAAATTTTTAAGTGTGCTTGAGATCTTTATCACACTCAGAACAACCCTCTGAGGTAGGCCAATTTGATTATCTGTCTTACAGAGAGGGAAATTTTATGTTATCTCCACTTCTCTTTCTCTCTCTCTTAAGAAAAGACCTTCCTTGTCATTTTTTCATAAGAAATGTGTTACAAATGTATGCAAATGCTGAATACAGCAGGAGCGATGATACTAAAACATAAGAAGATGAAAAATAAGAGAAGGGGAGGGGAAACTAAGATATAACAAAATGTGCAATGCAGCTTAATACCATTGTATATAGAGAAAGGGTTAATTTAGTTATCTAGCTTTCTGCATTTTTACCTGGAAAACCAGAATTTAGAGGCTGTTCCTCTGAATTAACATGAGGAAAGAACTTGTGTCATGGCTAATGAAACAAAGGGCATTATATACTAATAATAGCACCTTGAATTTGTCCCAGTAGCAAACAGGCGACCAGTGCAGATTTCCAGCTTGAATCCAGATTTGTCACCAGGTGCCTCCTCTGTGGACAAAGGCTTGCCAGCGGAAGGTGGTGTATAGTAGGCAAAATTGCGTACAAATATGTGTATGTTCACCTTCTGGTGCCGAATATATTGGTCTTTATGCCTCTGTGCTTTTATGTTTGTACATACTTTATGGGCTAATAGCCGTAAATAAATAAATAAATAAATAAATAAATAAAATATGTGTAGATTAAGAGAAATCTGCACAAAGATGCTGAAAATTTTTCATGAGGACTTTAAATTAAAAAAAATTACTAACTGATGTGGAAATGTGGAGAACTGAACTTACGGTAAAACAAAAACAGGGAACTCAAGAGAATCAGAAATGGACACATTTGCCTGTCCCTAGTGGCTATTGGGACGCGGGTGGCGTTGGGGGTAAAACCTCAGCGCCTAGGACTTGCCGATCGCATGGTCGGCGGTTCGAATCCCCGCGGCGGGGTGCGCTCCCGTCGTTCGGTCCCAGCGCCTGCCAACCTAGCAGTTCGAAAGCACCCCCGGGTGCAAGTAGATAAATAGGGACCGCTTACCAGCGGGAAGGTAAACGGTGTTCCGTGTGCTGTGCTGGCTCGCCAGATGCAGCTTGTCATGCTGGCCACGTGACCCGGAAGTGTCTGCGGACAGCGCTGGCTCCCGGCCTATAGAGTGAGATGAGCGCACAACCCTAGAGTCTGGCAAGACTGGCCCGTACGGGCAGGGGTACCTTTACCTTTACCTTAGTGGCTATTCAGCACAGTCAATTCTCATTGGGCTGTTTTGGGTTTGTTTTGTTATGTGGCTGGCTTATGGTTTTTGTTGTTTAAAGTCTCTTTTGTACTTCTGCAAACCTCAGGAGTCTCCCCACTGAGCCTGCTGAGCATCCTTCATTTCTCAGTGGCCCTGTTTTAGCTACAATCCTGTTGGCACACACTACCTGCGTTCAGTAGTATAGGGTGTGATATATACTATTGTTCAAGTGCTCATCCCACCAGCTGTAGAACTGGAAGCAATCCCTGGGCAAACTCACCCAGAAGAGATCAAATATTCCTGTGGCGAGATTGTTATTGATATCTCCAGCTCCGCTTGTAAAGACAGGGACAAGTGTGCAATTATATATTCAGAGATGTTTGGAGAGGCTGCCACATAACCGCCTTTCCTTAGGTGTTCATGCAGAGCTTGTGGGAGAGAGCGAAACTAATTGTGGATGTAGTGAATTTGGGGAGGGGAGACGGGATGGACTTGATTTATTTATTGCCTCTGGAAATTGCACGAGACAATTAGCGGTGCTCAGCTGACAGGTGGCTATGAAGCCACCTGTCATTCTTTGAAAGTGATCCATGAGAAAAACCTGAAACAATGCAGGTGCAACTTTTGAAAAGAATAATAATAATGAAAAATATACGGATCCAACTAAACAAAGCACACAAATCACCCTCATTCCCTTGAAGATGTTGCTCTCTTACAGAGAATTAATGGATCAGGTTGTAGCTCTAAGGTCCTGAAAACACCTGGTCCATTATGCCAGTCTCAGTCTGCTCTCAGCCAACTCCCATCTGCCTGCCTTCTTACTTATTTACTTATAGCTAGCCCAGGGAGTGACCCTGGCTATTAGATCCCCCCCTTCCTTAGTTTTGCAGAGAGGAGGATGGGGATAAAACAGACTCCGCCTGCCATTGGCCTCCCTGTCTTTTATGCTACCATTCCCAATGGACATCAGCCATGCTGGTCATGATCCTATCAGTACCTGGGGTCAATTAGTTGTTGTTGCCCATTAGACGCTTGTTATTTGAAGGTCTCCCGAGTGATTTACAAAACATTTAAAACATAAATATAAACACAATATACCAATTATTCCACATGGTAGTGGTGGGTGGGGCAACAGGCTAAAGTGGGTGAAGCAATGAATGTAAAATTTACCTTTGCTTGCACATCTCTTCTCCATCAAGGCAAACAAAAGGCATTATCAGAGTTCAAGAGCACATTTCACCCCAGCCTCTGAGCAGTGCAAGATTCCAGGGGCTTCAGGTGCGTGTTGGAATGCGACACAGCAGAGACAGTGGTGTCTTTATGAAATATGGTTTATTTACACTTATATACAAACTGAGCCTATGCTGGCGGGGTTCACAGCATCAACACCCCAAAAGAGTCTTGTTTCTTCTATAGGCATAACCTTGAAGTCAAGCAGAAATAAGCCATGGCACTTTCTCTCTGCCTTTCCAGCCTGAAGCTGTTTCCACTAGATCACATCACAGCAAAACTTTGCCCTCAGACTCTGCCTTTGTCCCTCTAACTATCTAAGATCTGGAGAAGGGGCCCCACCCCATTGCTATCCAGCACAGAGCCACTTTTCCTTTGTTCTCTTAATGGCCCATCACCCAGGTGATTACCCGAACACAGGAAGCTAGCCTGGCTTATATTTTAACAGTTGTTGGGTCCAGAGGTTAGACTGGGTCTGGCACTCACAAACTCATAACATTCCCAACCACGCAAAAGCACTCAGGGAGACTGAGATGCAGGGCCAGTGAGGGAAGTGGCCCTTGGGAAGGGATGTGGTTGCAGAGAGTCACAAGGGCTAGGGAGAGAGGCCTGGAAGGCTGTATTTGGGACCTAGGTCTGAGGTTCCTCAACCCTGCCCTGCAGCATCCTTAGGAGAACACCCCAGACTCCATCTGCCTGTATTTTGCAAAAGTTGGTCCCAAAAGGTGACAAGAGAATCTTCCTACAAGAAAACAGATTTCAAGCAGAAGGAACTGAAACACATTTTGCTCCAGACCCAACAAAGTGACTTATGAGGTGTGACTTCTGTTTACTTGGCTGAAACAAAAAAGACACCCGGGATAAACAAACAACTTCCAGCTTCTGGCAGATGCAATTCATCTTCCTTATGAATTTCTTTACTCTTGCAAGCTCACATCTGTGCTGAGCTGAATTCCCAAATGTTCCCGCAAGGTCCTTAGCAGGCACACTTTTCCTCACTGCTGCAAAATTGTAACAGGAGAAGTGGCATTTGTCAAAATTCCCTCTTCTGTACAACACCTCTGACTTTTATTACATATAATCTGTTACAGAGCAGCTTCTGCTCATCACACACAAAGCAATCTGTACATGTGAATATGCACATCTGAAGATGCTTCTCTGTATGATATACAGTGGTACCTCGGGTTACATACGCTTCAGGTTACAGACTCTGCTAACCCAGAAATAGTGCTTCAGGTTAAGAACTTTGCTTCAGGATGAGAACAGAAATCATGCTCCGGCGACGTGGTGGCAGCAGGAGGCCCCATTAGCTAAAGTGGTGCTTCAGGTTAAGAACAGTTTCAGGTTAAGAACGGACCTCCAGAACAAATTAAGTACTTAACCCGAGGTACCACTGTACCAATCTCAGCTTGCCTCCTTTCAGTCAGCCTCCGCTGTGGGTTATTTCATATCTTCATTATGCATGTGAAACAACCCCAGCACTGAGATGAGCTGCCTTCAGGAAAGGCTGCCCACCACACCTCAGGAAGAGTCACTGTTCTGGACTGCCTTCTTCCAGTCAGCCTCCCCCTAGAGAATGAGCTGACCTCAGGGGAGCCTTCCTGTTGCATCTCTGCACAGGAGTGCCAACTTGAATAAACTTGAATAAAGCCCCACCCTACATAACTGATCACATGATGTGGTGCATCCACACCATTTGAATGGCAATGTTGATCAACTGCGGGGGCTGGCCCTCTCAAATATTTTAGGGGGTGGCGGTGAAGGGACCTTGGCCCCTAGGAGTTGACTTCTATGTCTCTGCATGAGTCTTGGCACTTGGGTTGTCTCCTTCCAATAGAATAGATATGACCAAATCACAGATTTATACCGAAATACAAGGGGCAGACTCTCCTGGGAATTAGTAGTTTGTAAACTCTGAAAAAGTGTGTTTCTGAAAAAGTGTAATAAGTTGCCTTATACTGAATAAGATCATTTGTCCATGTCTGCACTGACTGGCAGTCACTGTCCAGGGTTTCAGGCAAGGGATATTCCAACCTACAAGAAGATATCAGGTATTGAACCTGGAACCTTCTTCATGCAAAACAGATGCTCCACTACTGAGCTGTGGCCATTTTCCTAAGCCACAGGAAGTTGCCTTATACTGAATCAGCTAATGGTCCATGTAGCTTAGGACAGCCTGTGCTGATTGGTTGTGACTCAATCTCTTTGCCAGTCCTACCTGGGAATTTTAACCTAGGACCTTTTGTGTGACAACTCCTGATTAATTTCATTTTAAAAATAAATAAGGGTACAATGTTTAGCTGACTGATTGAAATGTTTTTGATTGATGAATGCAACCAATCAACCAAATAGGTTCCCCTGATTAAATTGACCGTTACATTGTGTGTGGGGGAAGGAATGCAAATTATTTTTAATCTACATACTAATAAAAACTGCCCATCTTAGAAGAAGCATCCGCCTTTGGAATAGGGAGGGTATGCCTTTCTGAAGATGACGTCTGCTTTGAGTTTATAATTCAGGCATTCCCTGCCCCCTTCATAGTTGTCATTTTATTTACACTAAAGTTCTTTTCGTATGAGAGTGTTTTTCACCCCAAGGGCCACATTCCTTTTTTGACAATCTTCCAGGGGCCATATGCTAGCAGTGGGCATGGCCAGATGCAAACATGGATGGAGCGTTTAACATATCTTTCCCTGGATTAAAGGAACAGATTTACATCTCTGAGAAGAGCATTTTGAGAGATTATCCAACTCAAGACTTCTGCGGGGCTTGTCATCTTGCATCCTCTTTTCCACTAGGGTCTATTTAAATACAAGCGATCAGAAACTAAAAATAAGTATCATGGCATAGGCAGGCAGACAAGGCAACTCCTCCACTCCCAGCTTTAAGCATGAGGCACACCACAAACCCCACCCTCTGCTGCAAGGGGTGGGGAACATCAGGCTTGGGTACTGAAAGCGGCCCTCTAGTCCTATCAGTCTGGCCCTTAGAACTCTCTGCAAGCCACCCCCTGCCCCGCAAAGGCTCTGCTTCTTACCGCCATCCCATGTTTTTGCCTGGCTGGAATGTGGCCTTAAATACTGAAAATGCCTCCTCCATATCTGGATGGAGGAAACAGGGGAGTTGTTTGAGTGCCCTATCCTACTGTAAAAAGGTAAAGGGACCCCTGACCATTAGGTCCAGTCGTGACCGACTTTGGGGTTGCGGCACTCATCTCGCTTTACTGGCCGAGGGAGCCGATGTACAGCTTCTGGGTCATGTGGCCAGCATGACTAAGCCGCTTCTGGCAAACCAGAGCAGCACACGGAAACGCCGTTTACCTTTCCACCGGAGTGGTACCTATTTATCTAATTGCACTTTGACATGCTTTTGAACTGCTAGGTTGGCAGGAGCAGGGACCGAGCAACGGGAGCTCACCCCGTCGCGGGGATTCGAACCGCCAACCTTCTGATTGGCAAGCCCTAGTCTCTGTGGTTTAACCCACAGCGCCACCCACGTCCTTCTAGCCTACTGTACGAAGGTTAATTTACACCATTTGGTCCTCCTGCTGTTGCCTCTGGCCCCCGCACAACTGGCATGTGTCCCCCAGAAGTTTGCATGGAAGCTAACACAACCCTTGGTCTCGGGGGGAGAGGTTCATTTGCATGTGCTGATCTTGCCACCCCTCAAAAAGAGCAATTGCATGCTCTCCCTGGTAAGCAGTACTCTTTAAATACCACCACCAGTTTTCAGGAGCAAAAAACCCACAAACCTGTCTTGCTGGATAACTGTAGTTTCACAATGAACAAGGCTTATCTGTGGCAGGTGGAGGTTGGGAGAAGGACTGATCTTCTTCTGACAAATCTAATTCCATCTAGAAGAGGACTGAATCTTTGCTGAAGCTTTAATCCTGGTACATAGCCATAGAATCATAGAATTGTAGTGTTGGAAGGGAACACAAGGGTCATCTAGCCCAACCTCCTCCAATGAAGCAAATCATAGCTAAATAATCCCTGACAGATGGCCACCCAACATACCTCCAATGAGATGGGTTTTTGTGATTTGATGGTTGTATACTGTTTTCATTTCATTCCAATAACTTACAGTGTGTACTGCTTAATAAAACAAAATCTCTAAGCCAATGACAAGTATAAGATCACAAGCGAAAAGTCAGTACACAATATCAAAATGCAATTTTATAAGCTGGTAAAACAGCAAAACAATATAGAAATGCTGAATTATGTGTTTAGGCTGTTGCACTAACTTGAAGAAAAGTCATAGTGACCCACAACTCTGGCAAGTGAGCGACAGCAGAGGCAATGTGGTTCTGGATGGACAAGAACATTTTGACTGACTTAATCTTTTGTACTTTTATTGCATATTTCCTTTGTATTCATGTACTGGTCCACAAAGGAGTATATAAATAAAATGTCACGTAATTTAATGGCATTTACTTTTGAGCATAGACAAATATGGGATGGTGCTGTTCACTGTCTATTATAAAAGGAACACGGCCAGTTTAAAGGAAGGGCAGCAGAGAGCAAAGTGTGATGGGAAATGCAAAAAGTGGACACTTTAAATGGTTACACCCGTACCTTAAATAGCTGTGCAGAAGGGGAAATTTCAGCAGGTACAGTGGTACCTCAGGTTACATATGCTTCAGGTTACATATGCTTCAGGTTACAGACTCCGCTAACCCAGAAATAGTACCTCGGGTTAAGAACTTTGCTTCAGGATGAGAACAGAAATCGTGCTCTGGTGGCGCGGCGGCAACAGGAGGCCCCATTAACTAAAGTGGTGCTTCAGGTTAAGAACGGACCTCCGGAACGAAATAAGTACTTAACCTGAGGTACCACTGTATAACTTTTATTTATTTATTGTTGCATGTATACCCCACCATTTTCTCCAAGGAATTAAAGGTGGCATACATGGTACTCCCTCTCTCCATTTTATCCTCATCCTGTGACTGAGAGATCGTGACTGGCCTGGGGTTATCCTGTGGGCTTCATTCATGGCAGAATGGGTATTTGAACCTTGGCCTCCCAAGTCCTAGTCAGACACTCTAAGCACTACAACACTTGCCAGGCAAACTGCACCTACAGCCCTCCAGATCATAGAATCATAGAGTTGGAAGGGAGAAGCAAGGTCACCTAGTAGTCCAACTTCCTGCAATGCAGGAATCTTTTGCCCAGCCTGGGGCAAAAACCCACATGCCTGAGATTAAGAGCCTCCTGCTCTGCTGACCATAGGCGCCGACTCCATGGGGCTTGAGGGGGCCCGAGCCCCCTCAAAAATTCGTTTGGGGGGGCTCAGCCCCCCCAATAATCTCGGGCGGCGGTGGGCGCGTCCGCGGCTTTTATAGGGCGCCCGGCGCGCACCAGCTCGATAACGGGCACCGGCGCGGCGGGGGGCGCCGGGCCGGGGGAGGGGGGCGGCCGGCCTGTCTCCTTGGCAACCCCATTGAGCAGCGCCGGCTCCCCCGGGAGGGCCATCCCCCCGCGCCGCCGATCGCCAACACCGCCGACGCTGTGGCTGCCCGAGCCCGAGCCTGAGCCTGAGCCCGACCCGGAGCCCGAGCCCGAGCCTGAGCCTGAGCCCAAGCCCGTCAGTCAGTCAGTCAGGAAGGAAGGAAGGAAGGAAGGAGAAATGGGGAGGGAGACGAGGGAGGGAAATTGCGCGCAGGGTGAAGAAAGGAGAAGGGCGAACGAGACGAGCTTCCAACCCAAAAAAGGGCTGGAAGACTGGGAGGATGCAGGATCGGGAAAGAAAGCGACGCCTTCCCCGCCCGCGACGTCGCCCGCTTGTCATTGGCAGCGCAGCGGGCACGCAGAGGGGCTGGGCACCGGCGCAGGGCCGCTCCGCAGCCGCGGAGGACAGCTGCGCGGCTAGCAAGGTGTGCCGCGTAGAGTGCGGCCCTTGTGTGGCCCGGTGGCCAGGCAAGCTTGGGCGGGGACCCCCATGCAAATCTAAGACGGGAGAAGAGGGCAGAGCAAAGGGGGTCCCTTCCCCAACCTCCGGCTCTGAGACTTCCCTGCGCCCCAGAAAAGCGAAAGGATTTTCTCTTCTTCTTTTTTTATAAATATTTTATTAAGTTTTCAAATACAAAGTTAGAAACATACACTGAAGAAAAAAGTAAAAGAACAAGAAAAAGAAAAAAAGAAAAAGAAGAAAAGAAAACCAACCATTCAACACATTTTTTATATAACTAACTGGACTTCCTCGCATCTCCCTTACCCTGCATTCTTTATAATAAAGATATCAGCAAATTATTACCTTGTTTCGTACCTTATTTTGTACTTTTCAAATACTATACCTCTAAATTTAACATACTTTTCATCAGTTACTTATATCTTAAATTAAACATAGTATTACCTTAGATTTTGACCTTTTCTTACTTAAAATATAATTTCCTGTTTCCCAAATCTAATTGCTGAAGCTATAGTTTCCGAATCGTGTAAATTTTTAACATTCATACAACTTATATTGTTTTTGTAAATAGTCCTTAAATTTTTTCCAGTCCTCTTCCGTTGTTTCTTCTCCCAAATCTCGGATTCTGCCAGTCATTTCAGCCAGTTCCATGTAGTCCATCAATTGCGTCTGCCACTCTTCCAGTGTGGGCGAATCTTGTGTCTTCCAATATTTTGCGATAAGTATTCTTGCTGCTGTAGTTGCATACATAAAGAAAGTTCTATCCTTCTTTAACACTTTCTGGCCAACAATGCCCAAGAGGAAGGCCTCTTGTTTCTTGGGAAAGGTATACTTAAATACCTTTTTTAACTCATTATAGATCATTTCCCAGAAGGCCTTCACTTTTGGAAAAGTCCACCAGAGGTGAAAGAATGTCCCTTCAGCCTCCTTACATTTCCAACATTTATTATCAGACAGGTGATATATTTTTGCAAGCTTGACTGGGGTCATGTACCACCTATAAATCATTTTCATAATATTTTCCTTCAAGGCATTACATGCCGTGAATTTCATTCCGGTGGTCCATAACCTTTCCCAGTCCTCAAACATGATGTTATACCCAATATCCTGAGCCCATTTTATCATGGCTGATTTGACTGTCTCATCCTGAGTGATTTTCTCTTCAACCTGCCCTCCATCCTCTTGCAGAAAACTCTTTGCCTGCCCTGCCCGTATCTCGTTTTTGCTTTTTAATTCCACACACGCACCCTTCGGACTTCGTGGCAATCGGGCGCGCGGGTGCGTTTCCTAAGAGAGTGAGGACCCCCGCCTCCTCCCCACCTGCTCCCTCGCCAGCCAGCCAGCCGCGCGCCCTAGCCGGAGAGCCCCGGCCGTCCCCGTCGCGCAATCGGCTGGATCTCCCTTCAGCAGGCCGTGCTCACAACTCGGCCCAGGGACCCCCAGCAGCGGATCTCCGGCTCAGCTGAAGAATCCGGCAACAAGCCCCCTCCTCCCCAATCACTCCGCCGAAATACGCTCCAAAACCCCCCAGATAGTCTGCCGGCCGCCAAGTCTAGTGGCGCCCTGAGCGAGGGTCTCTCCCCAACACTGCCACCTCGAACTGCGTTCTCCCAGCTACCCGAGCGAATCAGCGGCAGGACCCCGGTATGGGCCCCCCCAATATTTTTTATAAGTCGGCGCCCCTGCTGCTGACTAATGTTGGACTCCAACTCTCCTCCTAGGAAATTGCCTGTGGAGACAGATCTTTTGGTTCACCTAGCTCAGCTTTGTCTCCTCTGACTGGCAGTGGCTAAGGCAGGGAATTTCCCCTTCTCCAACTAAAGGTGGTCGGGGAGTGAACATGAGACCTTTGGCATGCAGGGCAGGTGCTCTGATAACTAATCTGCTGTCCTTCCCTTAAGACCCAGGCAGACCTCTGGTCCCCCTACCCCAGTATTGACTGCACTGACTGGCAGCAGCTGTCCAGGATTCTGGACAGGGAGTCTTTCCCACCCTGAACAGATATTGCTGGGCATTGGACATGGGAACTTCTGCACCCAAAGCCGGTTCTTAACCATAAAGCAACAGCCCTTCCCCAATCACCAAGACAATTCTGCCTCTGGGGGGCCACCAATGACCCCCCCCCTTCCAGGATGATTTCTGAAACCTTGAGCTCAAACAAAGTTCTTTGTTCACACTCTCACCCCCTCCCCAAGATTGGGTGGCTGAGTTTATTCGGGCATTTTTGCACTACTCTGCTTCTGTTACCCCCCACTAAAACAAAAAAAAAACCTCTGGAGCTGAAACTGACGGATGCGGGGGAGAAGAGCGTGCTTCTAACACCCACCCATCCCTCCTGAAACTGACAGCTTGTTTTTCCCAGGAAGAATAAAGGTAGGGGGTGGGGGAGAAAGAGAATTCGCCTTCTTTTTCCAAGACCCTCCTTCCCAATAATTCCTGCCATCCTCCTCTGCCTTCTCCCCAACCCCGCTTCGCTGTGCCTTGGGGACCGCCTGACTGCTCTTTTTATTTATTTATTTATATACATATAATCAAAATCTGGGCTCGAACTGAGCACGTGGAGAGGCGCTGAGCCCTCCTCCTCCTCCTCCTCCTCCAGCTGCTGCGCTCTCTCTGGTAATGCTCAAAATCTGTAATTTCGGAGAAGGTTTATTTTCGGCCACCAGCTTTGTACGGATCTGCTTTTTTATGTTTAAAGAAGAATAACGGGAGAAGGAGAATAATTTCGCCTTCTTGGAGAAGGGGAGGGGGAGAGAGAGAGAGAGAGAGAGCCATGTGGGGCAGGGTGCCATTTTTAGGGTGCCCGGGTGCGCGTTGCCTTTGGCATCCAGGGAAGGCGCCCCTCTGAGCGGAGCGGGGCAAGGCAGGGCAGCCAGGTAGTGCCTGTCCCGGAGTAGCTCTCCATCCCTCTCTCGCTACCCCGGCTCCAACTCCGGGGCGATGGTGGGAGCTGCGCGGTCGCCTTGGCGGCCACTGAGCCACTTGGCGTGAGGAGGACTTGCTCTCTGCCAACTTCCTCCCTGGGCAGGAGAAGGACCAGTCTGTGGATGCTCTCGGGAGGATGGCGACGTTACCCCATCGCAGGATGCGCCGCCGCCTCTGCTGCTGCTGCCGCCCGGCCGGGATTTGCCAACTTCTCCTCGTCTGAACAGCGCTGGGGACCTATCTAAACACACACACACACACACGTATACTGTATAGGAAAAGATGGAATTTTTGACCTGGGTTTTGCCTTCCTTACTCCTGCTCTGCACCCAACAGCACACCTGCACCAGGTAAGAGGAGCAAGCGCGCCGTGGGAAGCGACTCCCTTCTCTAGTTAGAATGGGGTTTGTTACTTTATTATTTTAAAAAATAGGTATCTAAAGGCAGCGATCCCAGCTGGGAGGATGTTTGACTGAGCGCAGGGAAACTTCTCTCTGACGAAGGCTTTGGGCTGCAAGCCCCAGGCGCGCTTAACTCAAGAGGAAGGCGGCTGGAGCAGAGCGGGACTCACTCCCGAGGTAGGGTTGCCTAGTGGTTAGGCTGCACGCCTGCCATCCTAAGCGCCCTGGAGACGCGATCCTGAGCGCGTCAGCCCGGAAGCCGAGCGTTGCAGAGGTCAGCAGGGTTTTGCTCTCAGAGATGGGTCTGAAGGATCTCCCAGCATTACAGGGCAAAGTGGGGCTTGCTTCTGAGGACCCTAGTGCTGAGTATTAGGAGGCGGGGTGTGTGTGTTTCTTTTAATGCAAGATCCAGCAAAATTGCAACTCATCCTGGGACAGGGATGCGGAGCAGCTGTGGCTCTACGGGTGTTTGCTGGACCCTGCCGGCCAGCAGCCAGCGTGCCCAACAGTCAGCGGTGACCAACATGGGCAGGGGGCAATGGCCTTCCCATCCTTGTCCTAGGGTGACCAAGAGAAAGGGCTGGACCACCGGCCTTCTTAGCTCTTAAATAGTTGTGTCAGGAGAGGGGGATTCTCTCCCCCGCATGCCTCCAGCCCCTGCGCTGAAAATGTCTTTTTTCTGCGCAACTCTTAAAAAGTACAGGAGTTCCTTCTTCCTTTACTTCCGACCATCGCTGGGCCTATCCCAAAGTAATCATGGGGGACCGAGGATTCGAGTTAATGTTAGCTGAGGAATATCTCTCCCCCCTGCCTTGTGCCAGAGAGCTTTCCTATTACAGGCTGCCTCTGGGTATGTGCAGAGTGTTTATGAGATTTCGACGAGCTCGTGCACCATGCGAGCTGGGAAAGGAAAGTACACGGCGTACAACTCTCTCCCCCGACCCCCGTTAACAAAGGCTCTCAGCCCATCCTATGTAAGTTCAGTAGGAAAGTCGCACTGGGGTTAAAATGGGGGTTCCCTCCCAGTTGGAGGGGCTGGTTGGCTTGCATCACCCTGCCCTAGGGTGCGCTTGGCTGGGGGTATTATTTCCCCGTTTGCAAGAAAGCATTGCGCGCAGAAATGAACTGTACGTCTGAAGTGTGCGCAATAAAGGACGGTAATAACGCACTCGGAGATAAACACAGATTGATGTACGTACACACCCCTCATGCCTTTTACCAACGAGGATGAGAACGAGGGGCTTGAACAAGAAAAAGAGAGAGAGAGAGAGAGGGAGGGAGGGAGGGAGGGAGAGAGAGAGAGACCAGACTTTGCTGAGAGTTCCTCCGCACTGGGAGGCGAGATTCGCACTCGGGAATCGCCGCTGCAGATCTGTCTGCAAGGCTTTGGAGTTTTGCCCTCAAACGGATGCTCCTCTTAGGTCTTCCCAAGGGCGGCGGATGAAGGTTGCACTGATCACTTGGCAGCGGAGAGGAGGAGGAGATTTTCTGCAGTAGAAGAGAGAATAATCAAAATATGCCCTACTTGTTAGACAGGAGGGAACCGGGGATCTCCCTAGAGGGTTCATCCAAGGGGTTGGGTATCACTTTAAGGAGCTATGGACCAGAGCTTAAAATATATATTCATTTTCTTCCCAAATGTGGCTTGTGCCCTACTGAGAGTAGGCTCAGTGGGTTGTATGCAACTTTACTCCTGCTCACAGTAGACCCTTTGGAATGGCTAGACATTACTTTGTCCCATTCATTTCAGTGTGTCTACTCTGAGTAGGACTTAGTTGAATCCAGCCCTTTGCTGAAAGCCCCCACCCCACCCCCCTTTCGGTTTCTCCATAGCTATCTGAAGTTGAAGTAAGAAACACTCAGTGCATACTCAAAGACAGCCAGAGGTGATCAGATCACATAGATAGACAGTCTCCCTTCCTCTGCCCTTTTCAAAAGGTGCAGTCCTATATCCAGTATTTCACTCTGAGTAAGTCTGGGGCTTGCTTCTGAGTAAACCTGTGCCAGATGGGACAAGGGAAGCAGTATTACATTTACACTTCTAATAATAAACTAATGGTCCATATAGCAATTATTATAGTCACATTCAGTTGTGTCCTATATTAGTGCCACTTGGAGCTGATCCACTTAGGTCAATTAATTTCTATGGATCCCATCCTCATTTACATTTGACTACCCTGGGGAGGTGGGGGTGTTCTAGCAAATGTTTTTGCAAACTTAACTCTCTGGACCCTGGAGGCTGGGATATGTTTTGATGTAAACATGATAATAGCAATGGGGTTAATACTATTTTGTGGCGGGGGGGGGTGGCTTTTTAGATTGTAATGTGTATTACTTTGAAAAGTGCTAAGCCAGCTGTGTTTGGGGCTCTCAAAGTCTTCCTTCTGAGCGGAGGCCCTGGACTCTGCTCAAAAGTCCTTTCCTGGTGGTGCCAACTGCTAATAACAATTCTGTAGTGAAATCTGTTTACTATTCAGGACTTGGAATCTATAACCCAATGGTGCACTTGGGGACCCATTTCTTAATTTTTTAAAATATATATTTGTGTGTTGGTAGTACTGCTTTTGCAACCCACCTTAAGTCAGGCTGCGATCTGGTAGTGGGTCCCAACCCACCAATTCGAAACCAGTGCTTTAGACAACTAGAACCTCCAGCTAGGTGCAAGTTCCTTAAACAGGTTGTGCACTTTTAAATCTGAAAGCAGGGTATGTATGCGATCAGTTGGATGTGTGTGGCAGTTCAGACTCTTGCTTGACCTCTGGGACAGGTTATGACGAGGAAGGCCAAAAGGTTTCGAGAAACAAAATGGACCCATTTATGATGTGTCTGTCCATTAATTGCACGCAGGTGTGCACATGGGCACATTTGATAGGTGAAAAACTCTCTTGTCTGCAATTGGAGGTGGCATTTCTTCGGATGCTGTTAACTAGGCAACAGCCATGGAGCTTTTCTGGATGTGGATATGGTAGGAGAAATCAATTTGATAATGCAGTGGAAACTGAGATGGGGGGGGGTGTCAGCTCATAATGCAGTGGAAGATTCTTGTGGGGTGTTATTATATTACTAATCTACACCTAGGTCAATCTTGGTATTTCAGGGCTGACAAGATGGGCAGGGAAGAGTTCCTCGTGATATTTGTAATATTTTCTCTTTGTTTCTTTTTTTTTTGCAAGGAGGGAATGTTGTTCTAAAACGAGCATCACAAATAAAAGTAAGGAAGAATTTTATTGATTCAGCATGTTTTGGATCCTTATGATCCATCGTCATGGAAATTCAGAGAACAGTGGTTCAAAATTCAGATAATAATAACAGTGATGGTCACCAACTTAGATGGCTTCTGGTTCGTCCTGGGGGTCCCTATCTGAAAATCTGTTTTCCCAAGTAATTTTTTGTTTTGTTTTGTTGACTGAAGCAGGAGAAGAACAGAAATGTAAATTGCTCTGGCTGCACAGATTTAAACTAGCCTGTCAAGGTCAAGGGACGCGGGTGGCGCTGTGGGTTAAACCACAGAGCTTAGGACTTGCCGATCAGAAGGTCGTCGGTTCGAATCCCCGCAACGGGGTGAGCTCCTGCCAACCTAGCAGTTCAAAAGCACGTCAAAGTGCAAGTAGATAAATAGGTACTGCTCCGGCGGGAAGGTAAACGGCGTTTCCGTGCACTGCTCTGGTTTGCCAGAAGCAGCTTAGTCATGCTGGCCACATGACCCGGAAGCTGTACGTCGGCTCCCTCAGCCAATAAAGCGAGATGAGCACTGCAACCCCAAAGTCAGTCACGACTGGACCTAATGGTCAGGGGTCCCTTTACCTTTACCTTTATCAAGGTCAAAGTTGACAAACCCCAAAAGACAGCACGGAATGGCAGGCATATATGCAAATACTTGACATGGCAGCAGGAGATTTGGGAGAAGGATCAAGAAAATGGGTTGACTCCAACAAGGTTCTACTCACAGGAGTCCTATTTAAATTAACAGAACTCTGTTAGTCATGTCCATTAACTTCAATGGGTCTCCTCTAGGTAGGATTGGCACTGGATACAACTCAACAAGATTAAATACTGTCCACATTGTATGATGATAAAGTGTATTCAAGTCATGTGTTGTCATCCGTCCCCCTATTTAATATTAAATAAAAATTAAGGTCAGGCTTAGCTAACAGCCATCTTGCACAAGAGGGTATTGAGTTTCTCTCTCTGCCCCCACCTCACAGCACAAGTTATGAACTGCTGGTTTAGGATGCTGGAGTGGATTACACTGGTAACACAATCACCCTCGCACAGGCGAGAAAGCTTTCATTTTTCAAAAAAGAGGGATGCACAGAGAGTGACCAAATGCACAGCTAACCCAGTGCTTTTTAATAGCTAGTGTTGAAGGGGGAATTTTAGTGATAACCACCTCCTCCAGTCCACCACTGCGTGACAAGATGCAGGAGCCAAGTTAGGATTTAGTAGTGCAATCCCCTCTGTCTGTACATCATTTAGAAGCATTTAGAAGTCCTGCTGAGTTCAAAGAGACTTACTCTTAGTGTAAGATTGAAGTCTTTAGATTTGGGATTTTGATTCCTGTTAACAAGGAGAAAACTTTAGGATGCTTTTATTAACCACAGTTAAATGCTACAAGGCTTTCCAAAGGGAGGAACATCTCTCCCCTCAAAGCTTTAAGGGTTGTATGTATCCAACTAAGTCCTACTCAGAGAAGGCCCAGTGAGACTAATAGACCTGTTAGTTATGTCTGTTAGGACTAGCACTGGATGTCACCCTAAGCAGTTTGCAAAACAGAAACCCTAAAATCACAAGGCTAGAATACAAATTGAGATTCTTGCATTGCAGGATGTTGGACTAGATGGCCATTGTGGTCCCTTCCAACATTTCTATGATTCTATAAATCAAATGAAAACACATACTGGGTTGTAGCCAATTCTAGTCTTACTCAAGGTAGACCCACCGAAGTTGATAGACATGACTAACTTGGGTCCATTAATATGAATGGGTCTACTCTGAGTAGGGCTTACTTGGATGCAACCCACTGCCAGTAAAAAAAATAATAATCCAGTAGCAAACTGCTAAAGCAAAATACTGAACTGTCCAGTCTAAAAATTAACAGTCCTAAAATGCCTGAACAAACTGTACCCAGGCAGGCATTGCCAGCCCAATTGTTCCAGAGGACAGGCTCTCAAAAAGCAATTTAAAAGTTCTAGTCAATATTTTTTGGTTATATTAAATAAGTGCTGCTCTGGGAAGATCATGAAATGACCATTCGTCTTTTGACAGCAGTTCACACTGTAGGAGGATATGTCAGGCATGGAAAAAGCCGTACTTTCCCAAAGTCTGGCTGCTTAACTCTGGCGTGCTCTGGCCCATGGGATCACGAAGAGTCGGCCACGACTAAACGACTAAACAACACAGAGGCCAAACAAGCAGGGAAGGGAAGGGAGCCGATGGGATGATAACATCATAAAACAAGTAGAGTTTGAAGTTATTGGAATTCAAGAATGCAGTGGATATATATTATTGTGGGAGAGATAAACATTGTGAATTTGGAGGTTTATTTTGTAGTGGGAACACCTTCTGATCTGATTGATTTGTTGAGCTTAATCAGTGCATCAAACAGAAGGATTTCGTTTAATTATATATCTGCAATGATATCGTTTATGACATATTACTTGAAATTAACAATAGGTTGTATCTGGTGCTAGTTATATTTAGAGCAGAACTCCTGAAGTTAACAGACATGTCTAATTTGGGTCCACTGATTTCAGTGGGCCCACTCTGAACAGAACTCAATTAGATTCAGGCCTAAGTATCAATTATTAGTATCTCATTTATAGAATCGTAGAGTTGGAAGGGACCCTGAGGGTCATCTAGTCCAACCCCCTGCAATGCAGGAAGCTTTTGCCCAAAGTGGGGCACAAACCCATGACCCTGAGCTTAACAGTCTAGCCCAACAATTATGTACGTATTCAAAATAAATTCATGGCAAAATAAAATGTTATTGTAAACCTAAAGCATGGGTTGGGGTCAAGAACTTCATGCCCGGGGCCAAATGCAGCCCCACAGCCTCTCCCTCTGCTCCTTGATATTCTCCCTAGGCCATAGCCCTCACTGACCTGGCTTCACACACTCCTTGACTATATTTGCCGGGCTGGGACTCAGATAATGCTTCTTGATTGCCTAGATGGAAGGCAGAAATGTGTGAGCATGTGCAGAGAGAAGCCGATGGTGCAAAAGGAGCATTTAATCTGTAGCCCTGCCCACATTTTCCCATGGCCCCACCCACCGCTGGCATATGGCCCACAGAACGTTTCTCAAAAAGCTAGGTAGGCGGGAAAGATTTTCCCTCCCCACCCGCACCTAAAGCTGTGCATAGCCTAGTACTTTCATCACTTTCGCCTCCCCTCTGAATCAGCTCTGGAACTTCACTCATCTCCTGAGACCCTTCCTGCGGGTGTAAATTCAGTTGGTGGGGGCAGCGGGGACTTATTCATTGTGGAATGCTCTCCCCACTGAGATCCACTTGGTGTCTTCACTGACCTCTTTTCGCTTTCAGGTAGAAGCAGCAGTTTTCAATGGACTGCAGTGATGGTGTTGGCTGTCTGTTATGCTGCTGAAGCATTTAGGACCTCTTTGCAGATTTTCATAAACTGCATGCATTTTTACTATAGTATATGTGTGTGTGTTTTTAGCCTATTATAGTGATAAGTGAGGGACGTGGGTGGCACTGTGGGTTAAACCACAGAGCCTAGGACTTGCCGATAAGAAGGTCGGCGGTTCGAATCCCCGCGATGGGGTGAGCTCCCGTTGCTCGGTCCCTGCTCCTGCCAACCTAGCAGTTGAAAGCACGTCAAAGTGCAAGTAGATAAATAGGTACCACTCTGGCGGGAAGGTAAACGGCATTTCCGTGCGCTGCTCTGGTTCGCCAGAAGCGGCTTAGTCATGCTGCCCACATGACCCGGAAGCTGTACACTGGCTACCTCAGCCAATAAAGCGAGATGAGCGCCGCAACCCCAAAGTCGGTCACAACTGGACCTAAGGGTCAGGGGTCCCTTTACCTTTAGTGATAAGTGAGGATGGGGACACTTTTCATACCAAGATCACCTCTGTACCAGGGTTGGGCGAATCTGTCAATATCTCTCAGTTTCTCATTCTTCCCATCTCATTTTCCACATTTCTGCATCTGTGATTTTTTAATTTAAAAAAATCATGAAAACTCCTTACCCATTTTAGTGTAATCTTGTCCTAATAACCACATTTTTATTTTTTTTATATATAATTTTTTTATTGGTTTTACAAGATTTTTATAAACAATACAAACAAATAAAAAGACAAACAAACATGTATAATTTCATAACCTTTTTTTCATATCCCTCACACTCCGGACTCCCCCAAACCTCCCCTTTCTACATCCCAATTTCCAAAATCGTTTCAGCAAATCCTAAATAATTTTATCAAATATATTTCTTCTTATTCTTTTCTTTAACTTAATCTTTTGTCGCTGTAATCTCCTTTTCTTTCTCAAAACCTCGACATTTTTAACATTCATCAATTTTATAATAGTTCTTAAGATAAATTTTAAATTTCTTCCAATCTTCTTCCTCCGTCTCTTTCCCCTGATCACGGATTCTGCCAGTCATCTCGGCCAATGTCATATAGTCCATCACCTTCATCTGCCACTCTTCCAGGGTGGGTAGATCTTGTGTCTTCCAATACTTTGCGATGAGTATTCTTGCTGCTGTCGTAGCATACATAAAAAAGTTCTGTCTTTCTTCAACACCAATTGGCCGACAATGCCCAGGAGAAAGGCCTCTGGTTTCTTAGGGAAGGTACATTTAAGTACCTTTTTCATTTCATTATATATCATCTCCCAGAAAGCCTTAATCTTTGGGCACGTCCACCAAAGGTGATAGAAAGTACCTTCAGTTTCTTTACATTTCCAACACTTATTATCAGGCAAATGATAGATTTTTGCTAGCTTGACTGGGGTCATGTACCACCTATAGATCATTTTCATAATATTTTCCTTTAGGGCATTACATGCCGTAAATTTTATCCCGGTGTTCCACAACCATTCCCAGTCAGCAAACATAATGTTATGACCAATGTCCTGTGCCCACTTAATCATAGCTGATTTAACTATTTCATCTTGTGTATTCCATTTCAGCAGCAAATTATACATTCTTGACAAATTCTTAGTATTGGGTTCTAACAGTTCAGTTTCTAATTTTGATTTCTCCACTTGGAAGCCAATTTTCCTGTCTTGTTTATAAACCTCCATTATTTGATAATAATGGAGCCAATCTCGTACTTTGGTTTTCAATTTCTCATGGCTCTGTAACTTCAACTTATCTCCCTCTTGTTCCAAAATTTCCCAATACTTTGGCCATTCGGCTTCCATATTGAGTTTTTTCAACGCTTTAGCCTCCAAAGGTGACAACCATCTAGGGGTTTTGTTTTCCAACAGATCTTTGTATCTTATCCAAACATTATATAGTGCTTTTCTAACAATATGGTTTTTGAAGGCCCTATGCACCTTAACTTTGTCATACCATAGATATGCATGCCAACCAAATGCATTGTTAAAACCTTCTAAATCCAAGATATCTGTATTCTCGAGGAGCATCCACTCTTTCAACCAGCAAAACGCTGCTGATTCATAGTACAGTTTTAAGTCCGGCAGGGCAAATCCCCCTCTTTCCTTTGCATCCGTTAATATTTTAAATTTTATTCTGGGCTTTTTGCCCTGCCAGACAAATTTCGAAATGTCCTTCTGCCACCTCTTGAAACAGTCCATCTTGTCAAGAATTTGCAATGTTTGAAACAAAAATAACATTCTAGGCAATACATTCATCTTAATAACTGCAATTCGGCCTAACATTGACAGTTTCAAATTTGACCATATTTCTAGATCTTTTTTAACTTCTGACCAACATTTCTCATAGTTATCTTTATACAAATTCAAATTCTTAGATGTCAAATGAACCCCTAGGTATTAATAACCACATTTTTCTATGCAGTTATGATTTACTCATTTTTACAAGCAATACCCCATCAATGCATTGTACATTACTGTCATTAAATTTTTGCTTTAACGTTGTATGTATTTTTGGAAATATTGTTTGTGCATGCTGCAAAATTCAGAGAAGTGTGAATTTCAACAAGCGCATTTCAGTTCATGTATTGGTTTTAGAAATGTGAATTAGTTTCTAACTGGAATGCAAATGAAAGCAAATTTGTCGTCCCCCCCCATCCCTCTGGGGTTCTAGTAAACCACCTATACTCTGCTCTTGTGTGAATTAAAACAATAGTGACTTTCTCCTGGGAGATCAGGATGATAAGTAAAATATAGACCCATTCCCACATATTAGTTTCAGACGTCTCTCATTAAAATGCAAACAAAATTGAATTTCTCCTCCACTCCTAATCTGTGCTATTATGCATTCCTGAAGACCCACTTTTGTTAGACGCCAAGAGAGTGTTTGTGTTGTTTTGCTTCAAGACAGTCTCGAACAAAACACACTTTGTCCCACTATGTGTTACCAACAGCAGTTGCAAAAATGTGCGAAGCAGCAAACAGCGCAGTGCATGGTGTGCTTTTTCAGTGCTCCCCTCGTGTCTGCATTTGGCAACATGTGCACTTGAGATGCTTTGCATCCAACCGTCCACCCACTCACCTTCCTTAAGCTTCTGGAGACCCAGGGGGAGGGAGCTGAACCTCGAAGAACGACGACGCTAGCAAATTGCAGAAATGAAATTTTTGGAAGAATCTCCCAGGTGGGGGAAAAAAATCAAGGACAGTGGTCTGTTGGGGACAGATGTGGGAAAGGAGGGACACTCAGAGTAAAGTCTGCTCTTTTACCAGCAGTCTTATCTGCAGCCATGAGAAATCTAGGAAGTCGTCTTATGCTAGGGTAGGCGATTGGTCCATCTAGCCCAGTATTCCTTTATTTATTGAATTTATAATCCGCTATTCATCCTGAAGGAGCCCAGAGCAACAAACCAATCCACAATCTAAAAACAAAAAAACATTATAAGGCAGTTAAAGCATTCTGTAAACAATTAGAGTGAATGAACCTTCTAAGAGTGCTTACAGTTTAAAACATTACTCCATCCAGTGATCTCGGGGTTGCCAGGAACAGTATCCTTCAACCACAAATGCCTGGGTAAAAAGGAATGTTTTCACATTCCTCCTGAATGTTAATAATGATGGAGACAGGTGCACCTCATTAGGGAGGGCATTCCACAAACAGGGAGCCACCACTGAAAAGACCTTGCTACGGGTAACTGCCATGGGCAGCACCTGGCTGCAGCACCACCAGCAAGGCCTCAGCTGCCAATCATTACGTCCAAGGCGGTTGGTACCGTCTACTCTTGACTAGCAGTTTTTCTCAAGAGATCAGGCAGAGATCTCTGTCACCCCCTGCTCCCTGTTTTATTTGTTTAACTGGAGATGGTTTGCACCAGGGGTCTTCTTTGTACAAATCATGTTCTTTATCGTGGGACAGAGCCCATGTTCAGTTCTCAGAGCAAATGTCAATGTGTGTGTGGGGGGGGACGGGACGTTTTAGCAGTAAACTGGGTTTTCACAGGAAAGGTGTTGCCCCCCCCAAAAAAAACATGCTCAGACCTGTGCCTACAAATCATGGACCTGTGCGGGTGAGCCCTTATAGGCAAATCTACCTACTGAAACAATACACAAACCAAAATAGCCATCCTTCGAAACTCACTCTTCTCCTAATTTTGCAATGCCGCTTTGCAGTCTTGTAATGTGCAGAAAAATGTGTGTACTAGGGTAAAGAGTGCAAAAAAAAAAAAATGCATATACCAATGAAAGTACATTATACTAGGGGAAACTGCTTTGCAAAAATGTGCAGTTAGGCAAAATTGCAGACAAACGTGCACATTTCATTCTGAAATGCTGATGTATGAGAATATATATGTTTTTATCCCAAACTGACGTGGAAATGTGGAAGACGTGAAGACAGGGGAAAAATTGAGAAATTGGAACTGACAGATTTCCTAGGTGGATTGAACTTTTGTGGGCTAGAGTCAATGTCCTCAAGTGCAAACTCGTCTCAGGCATCTGGAAAATGCTGGTGTGCCGTAAGAAATTTGTTAGTCCTTCAGGTGGTAGGACAGGCCAGTTTTTTGTTTTGGCAAGCTTATTCATGCCAAATCTTCTTCCAAGCGGGAATTGCTTTTCCCCTTTTAATAGTACAGGAACACCATAACATTATGGTTTACATCGCAAAAAGAAAGAAAGAAGATAAATCCAATTAAAACTTTAAGCTTATGCTTTCCTTTTTAATGCTGTCTTAAAAGCCAGCTACCCAGCTGAGCTATGTAGAAAACACAGCTTCAGTGTCCTATACAAATGCAGTCAAACTGCATTTACAGAATCCTTCACAGAAACCACATTTTCTGCAGTTCGTCAGATGTAAGTACTGTAGCCTGTAGAATCTGGGGAAAGATCTTTCAAACCTGGGCATTGTCCAGCTGAAAGCTAATAAACAAAAGGTGGCTTTGGAAAGCCACCTGCAGGGCAGAGCTTCTGCTTATTCAACTGTTCTGTTGTTTCTGTATTTTTATAACTTTCATCTCAAAGCCACCAGAGAAATATTTATACTTGAAGGGCAGCATATAAATTCTTAAAATAACTGAATAATGAACAAATGCATTCTTTCTTAAAAATAATTTTTATTAAATTTTCAGTTTTACATCTTAAAATAAACATTAACATACTGTTAGATATCCAGTGACTTCCCTCCTCTTTCCTTGGTTCGTTTTAGTTATCTTTCATTCCTGCATATTTTGTTATAACCATTTTAGTCAGTTCTCCACTTTTATATCACTCGAACATTAATTACACCGATGATTTTATCTTAAGCTGCCAAGCCTTTTCAGCTGTGTAAAGTTACAGTGGTACCTCGGGTTACATACGCGTCAGGTTACATACGCTTCAGGTTACAGACTCCGCTAACCCAAAAATAGTACCTCAGGTTAAGAACTTTGCTTCAGGATGAGAACAGAAATCATGCGCCAGCGGCAGCAGGAGGCCCCATTAGCTAAAGTGGTGCTTCAGGTTAAAAGCAGTTTCAGGTTAAGAACAGACCTCCAGAATGAATTAAGTACTTAACCCGAGGTACCACTGTATTTTTCATATACTCAGTAAATATTTTCCACTCTTCTTTGAATATATGTTCTTATTGCTCTCTTATTCTGTATGTTAAACCTGCAAGTTCTGCATATTCTACCATCTTAAGTTGCCAGTCCTCTTTGCCTGGGACCTCCCTCACTTTCCATTTTGAGGCTAACAAAACTCAGGTCGCCATTGTTGCATACATAAATAAATTTTGTTGACACTTAGGATTTCAGTCTGGATTATTCCCAACAAAAAGGACTCTGGTCCTATTGGGAAAGTTATTTTAAACATTTTTTTTCAACTCATTTCCCAATATTCTTTTACCTTTTTACATGTCCACCACATATGAAAAAAATGTTCCCTTCATTTCTTTATATTTCCAACACATATCTGATTCTGCTTTATACATCTTAGCCAACTCTGGGTCAAATACCATCTGTAAATCATTTTTATATCATTCTCTTTCAGTGAGTAACATGCAGTAAATTTCAAATCATTCTTCCAATGTTTCCCCCAGAGGTTTAAATCTATGTTGTGTCCTGTATCCATTGCCCAGTGACTAACTTGTCTTTTGTTTCCCATTCTAATAAGAGGTTATACATCTTGGACAATAACTTATTCTTATTCTGTAATAATTGTCTTTCAAATTGTGAGCTTTGGTCCAGGAACCCATTTTTTAAATCTAACTTAAACATATCATGTAACTGATGATATTGTAACCAGTCGGAAACTTGGCTACTTACATCTTGCATTGGTTTCAGTCTGGGTTCCCTCCCTGTAAGGTCCAACAGTTCCCTATAGGTTGCCCATTGTCTGTCCATATTAACTCTTCTAATTGTAAATGCTTAAATGGGAGATAGTCATAAAGGTGTTTTTCTTTGCAGCAAGTATTTATATTTCTCCCAAACTCTATACAAATTTGTTGTTGTTGTTTAGTCGTGTCCGACTCCTCGTGACCCCATGGACCAGAGCATGCGAGGCACTCCTGTCTTCCACTGCCTCCCACAGTTTCGTCAAACTCATGCTGGTCGCTTCGAGAACACTGTCCAACCATCTCGTCCTCTGTCGTCCCCTTCTCCTTGTGCCCTCCATCTTTCCCAACATCAGGGTCTTTTCCAGGGAGTCTCCTCTTCTCATGAGGTGGCCAAAGTATTGGAGCCTCAGCTTCAGGATCTGTCCTTCCAGTGAGCACTCAGGGCTGATTTCCTTCAGAATGGATAGTTTTTTTCTTCTTGCAGTCCATGGGACTCTCAAGAGTCTCCTCCAGCACCATAATTCAAAAGCATCAATACTTCCTAATAATGTGGTCTGTAAAACTCTTATAAACTTTAGCTTTCCCATACCAAAGGCATGCCAGCCAAATTTTATATGTTGGCCTTCCAAATGTCTGCGTTTTCCAATACGATCCGTTCCTTTAGTCAACACAAGCAAGCTTCCCTGTAATACAATTGAAAGTCTGACAGGGCAAAGCCTCTTTCTTTTATGTCTATCAGAATGAAACTAACAAGCACCCCAGTACTGGCCATCCCACTTGTGACTCTCTTGATTGCACTTAAATCTTGGTGCATGGGGTGGACCGAGGTGGTGGTGGTGATGCACCTTGTGTATGGTGCACATGCTTATAAATACACATGCACTGTATCCTGCAAATCCTCCTATTTCCAATGCTCCAGCTTAGAGAGTTAATTTCTGAGTAGTCGCTATGATAAATTACAGTATTTTCCCTAGTGTGTCTTTAAGCTAAAGAACCGACACCCTTTTTGCTTTTAACTCGACACAGGACAGGCTATTTTAGGGGAAATTAATGCAGTGTTACCCACAGGGAATAAATGTGTAAGCGTTTGTGTGTGTGTATGACAATGAGGGCACTGCAAGACTCCAAGCACACAAGGAATAAGACAGCCATGTGGGTCATTGGGGGAGGGAATGGAAAATGGAACAGAGGGTTCTTTTATTTTTGTGTGACAAATTCACTTATCCTTTGTTTAGGTGGTGTGATACTGAGCATTCAGCCCTCTAAACCCCTCCAGCAAACCATGGTATTTCATTCTTTAATTAAAAATAGAAACATAATCTCTTATATTTTGTTTGTAGGAAGAATCTGTATTTTTTAAAAGAAGAATTGAAACATGTCTATTTGCAGATAATTTGTCATGTACTTCGTGCCATCTTTTAACCTAAGAGAAGAAAAGCTTTTAAAATGTAGACGCTATATAGATCTAAAGAGTGCACGATGTGGTGTTGCTTAAAGCTAGCAGGGAAAAGGAAATCTGGTGGTTTTTTTGTTCTTGTTTGGTTTTTGTGGTTTTTTTTGCATGTTTGCAAGGTTGCTGTGAATTAAGCCTAATGCTTTTTCAATTACATTTCAAAATATAGAACATATTTACAGTGAGCATCACTTAGACTCAGGAATGGCAGATGGAAAGGGTACGTGAATTGCTCTGGATTATCCCAGAGGCCAATGCAAGAGAGAATTCATGCAGTGACCCCAGAATGACTGAGAGGCTGTCCTAAAGAGGTGTGCTTTTAATGGTGGTGGAAATAGCACCAGGCCCTGCTTTGAGATGCTGACTTGTAGCAAACTGGTCCCAGGTAAGGAGAAGCAGGACGTTCTTCAGGATTTCCAAAGAGGCAGCAGTGTTAGTCTTCCACAGGAAAAGCAAGGGCCCAGTTCAGGCCATCCCATCTCACCTTAATGAACTGATATGTCCTCTTCCTTAGGTGCTTTACCTTTGCATTGCCTCTTCCCTCTTCCTTCTTAGCACACTCTGGTAAGCCAGGAAGCCTTCAATGAACCATTGTTTTCAGGCATATGCAGCGTCGGGGTGCAAAGGTCTTCCCAGCGCCCCCACCCCCAGTTTGCCCAGTCCCAAGTGTGCAGGAGGGCGGAGCCGGCCAGCCGCCTCAGTGTATTGCTTGCTCAGTTGCCCCCGAACTCGCGGGGCTGGCTCATTTGCCCCCGAAGTCTGCTGTGGCACTCCGGCCGATGGGCAGGCTCTTCCCTGGACTTAACTCTCGAGCCCCGGACTCTTGGCCTGGCGCCCCTGAGAGCCTGGCACCCAGGTGCCCCGCACCTCTAGTGCCTATGTGTAAGATGGCCCTGATTTTCCCCCCAGTTATATTCAAACAGGGAAACAATGGTTAGTTACACAGTATGGATGTCCTTTTAAAATGTGGCTCTTTTTTGGGGGGGGGAGAGTTTGTGTGTGTATAATACACACACACACACACACACACACACACAGTGGTACCTCGGGTTACAGACGCTTCAGGTTACAGATGCTTCAGGTTACAGACTCCGCTAACTCAGAAATAGTACCTCAGGTTAAGAACTTTGCTTCAGGATGAGAACAGAAATCGTGCAGCAGCAGCAGGAGGCCCCAGTAGCTAAAGTGGTAGCTCAGGTTAAGAACAATTTCAGCTTAAGAACGGCCCTCCTGTATGAATTAAGTTCTTAACCCGAGGTACCACCGTACAGTCATACCTTGTGTTGCGCCTGCTTCGTGTTGCGTCTTTTCGTTATGTCCTGCGGCAACCTGGAAGTACCAGAATGGGTTACTTCTGGGTTTTGCCGCTCGTGCCTGTGCAGAGGTGCTAAATTGCACTTTGCACATGCGCAAAGTGCCAAAACGTACCACAAGCCTGTGCAGACGTGCTTTGAGTTGCTGGCATTTCACGTTATGGGTGGGCCTCCAGAACGGATCCCGTCCATAACACGAGGTACCACGGTATTGTGGTTTTTATGTTGATCTTTTCTGTGAACCACCCTGAGACCTCTGGGTATAGGGTGGTATATAAATCCAACAAATATTATAACAACAACAACAACAACATGGATCTGTTTTAAATTTGGTAACCATCATTTCAGGATTTTGACATAATGGGAAATGATGATTAACCAAAACTTATGGAGTTAATTATGATGTCCCCAGAAAGGGATAGACACAAACACACTGACATCCAAACCAGGAGAAATACTCTTTCACCGTAATTATTATACATACCGAAACTGGCAGCTCCTTCCATCCCTAGGTAGGGGGAGATGTTCTCTGTATTTTGCAGTGAGTGGGCATTTGCTGAACACAGCCTCACCCTGCTAAGATCCTCTGCTGAGCTACAAAAACATCTCAAATAAAGGCATGTGACATTTATAGGAACTTGTAGTTGGGTGTGTCAAACTCTCTTAACGCCTCCTAAGAAATGCTAATTTTGTAGTCAATCCTTATCAGCCATTCCTCATCACCCAACGTATTTATCAGCCCCCATTAAATGGTGCAGAGAAATAGAAGGAGCATTTTGGCTTACTGGGATCTTGTTTCACTAACTGACATAGTTCCCTGCCCGCCCCTACCAACAGAATAAATTATGTAGAGCAGAATAAATTTTGCAAGACAAAATTATGCAAATGAGCTTAATTTATAGCGATCTTAGGTTTTCTTATAGTACTGTATTGTTTTTGAGTTGCCTTGGCATAGATCTGTTTATTTGTGCTGTTATATTTCTTACTCACGGAGTATGTGCGTTCTTGCTGCAAGGGCATCACATTGATACAGAATTCTTTCAGAAACCTAAACTAATGAGGATGTGGGTGCTAAAAACCTAGGCAGTGGCCTGAGGGAACACGGAGTGATGCTTTTTTGAAACCTACACACCTCAAGGAGCTAGTCTATCACATCTGTAAGCCACCCATGAGGCAAAGTGAGGCTACTGCCTCAGGCAACAGGATGCAGAGGCGCAGCAGATCCAGCCTCCAAGGAATGAATCTCCCCGCAGTGGATACAACAAATATGGAGGCCGGATCTGCTGCCTCCTTGGCATCCCCCACACAATGCCACCTTCACAGCGGCCCCTTGGCAAATAGGAGGCCTTGCTGGTCTCCTCCCATCCTTGTTCCTGATGTAGAGCTTCACTCACTCCTTTCCTGGTTCGGAGATGTGCCATTTTGTAGTTTGCCTCAGGTGCCAAAATGTCTTGGGCCGGCCCTGCTGTATGGCAGCGGAAGTTCCAGGAAAGCATGGTCAGTTGAGAATTGTATCCATTCCTGATTAAAAAGTGGCATTGGGATTATTTGTGCTGATGAGTCATAATACAGTGGTACCTCGGGTTAAGTACTTAATTTGTTCCGGAGGTCCATACTTAACCTGAAACTGTTCTTAACCTGAAGCGCCGCTGGGGCACAATTTCTATTCTCATCCTGAAGCAAAGTTATTAACCTGAAGCACTATTTCTGGGTTAGCAGAGTCTGTAACCTGAAGCGTATGTAATCTGAAGTGTATGTAACCCGAGGTACCACTGTACATTAAAAAAAACACCAAACACATGGAAACAGGTGGATGGGAAAACTTAAAAACAAAATTGGGGGATTTACATTTAAAATCTCTCTTGGTAAGGAAGTTAACCAGCTTTAGTTGATTCAGCAACTTTGTTCAATGCTTCGAGAGGAAAGGTGTGGTATAAGAAAAGGTTATTCATTTGTTTATTTTCTTTAAAATGAGAGTTTGACAGCAGCACTTAATAAATGGGGGACAAAATGTTGCTCAATCTCCAGCCTGCACCACTAGAGAAACATTGGTCTCTATGTTGACAGCAAATCCTTGAAGTACCGTAATTTGATGAAATGTCCCTCCCTGGTCCTGCAGTTCCCAGGGAACCATTACTTTTTGTTAGTTAGATTGGTGGTTGTTCCGTCAGATGGTTAGGAGATGGTTTCCTGAAAGGTGGGAATCTCTCCCTGTTTTTAAATGAGATGCTCTACAGCAGTGTTTCCCAACCGGTGTTCCGCGGCACACTAGTGTGCCGCCGGACGTTGCCTGGTGTGCCGTGGGAGGGAGGCGGGCGAGTCGGGCTAATCCTCCGACGAGCTCCACCTCCAGACCCATTGCTCAAATCCTTTAACCCAGGAAGGCAGGAGGGCGGGGAGGGGGGGGGAGAGAAAGAGAAAAAAGAAAGGGTGGAAAAAAAGAAGGGGAAGAGAAAATATTTTTTTTAAAAAAAGGAAAGAGGAAAAAAAGCGAGGGATGGAGGAAGGGGAAGGGGGAAGAAGATGGGGGTCTTTGTGTATAAACAGAAGGGGAGGACAATGAAGAGGGGCGGGGCTTGGCAGGCAGCAGATAACTGGGGAGGGGGGCGCGGCTGGCGGCGGCTCAAGGCAGGAAGGGAGGAGCTGCCTTGCGGAGAGTCTTGGGCTGCAGAGATTTCCCGTTCAGGAGCGCGGGAGGCCACGCCGTGGATGGGAATCTCCTCCTCCTCTTCCTCCTCCTCCTCCAGGAGAGAGGGTGGTCCACCCCACCGAGTCGGGCCTGCTCAAGCGTGGGAGCCTATAGTTAGAGCTCAGCTCCTTTTCTTGCCTTCCCCGCCCCCCCCGGAGCACATTTTCCTCGCCCCCCCAACCCCCGCATGTAGAATAGAAGCCCTCCAGCCTCCACGGTGCACAAACTCTCCCCTCTGCAACGAAACGCTTTGTTGCATATCTTTGGTGAGGTTTTTAGGCAGTCTTGGTGCACCTTAAATCAGCGCTAATTGCGCCTGGACGCAGTATTTACTTCCGAGTAGGCCCCCTTCTCCCCCCCCCCCCGGTAGCACCTGACGTTGCTATTCGTATCATCAGGTTTGTTTGTTGATAATTTAATTGTTTTAAAAGCATCATGCTAAAGAGCTCTCTCCCACCCCCAGACCCTTGGGCAAAACAGAAACACACACATACACAAACACAGAGATTGAGCCCTGCAGGTTTTATGAAATGAATGGATTCTGAATGCCTGTTTCAGTGGCTTGTCCGCCTTAGGCTGCTGGGCCAGACACCTGTTACACGGTGCAGTCCGTAAGCTGTGAGCGCTGCTACCTGCCGCCGAGACCACGTAACGACAGTCTTGAAAGACCTACATTGGCTCCCAGTACCTTTCCGAGCACAATTCAAAGTGTTGGTGCTGACCTTTAAAGCCCTAAGCGGTTTCGGTCCAGTATACCTGAAGTAGCGTCTCCGCCACCATCGTTCAGCCCAGACACTGAGATCCAGTGCCAAGGGCCTTCTGGCAATTCCCTCACTGTGAAAAGTGAGGTTACAGGGAACCAGGCAGAGGGCCTTCTCGGTAGTGGCGCCCGCCCTGTGGAATGCCCTCCCATCAGACATCAAAGAGATAAACCAGTGTTTCCCAACCGGTGCGAGACGTTGCCTGGTGTGCCGTGGGAGGGAGGCGGGCGAGTCGGGCGGCGAGAGGCGGGGCGGCGGCGGCGGGGAGAGGCCGCCCAGCGCGGGGCTCTCGCCGTCTGCCTGCCTGGCTGCCTGCGTGGCGCTGACGTCACGGGGCTGTAACGTGCCCCACATAGGCACACGCGGGGCGGCGAGCGAGCTCCCTCCCACATCCCATCGCCGCTTGCTTCGGCCGGCCTACTGGGCTGTCGCAGGCGGAAGGCCTGCGCATGCGCGAGGTTTTCGCGCCTTCGGGATTCCCTTCACGCCTTCCTCCTCCCGGGTCCTTGAGAGCGCAGGAAGCGGCAGCGCGAGACCGGCGTTGAGCCTGGTAGGCATTGCGCTTGCCAAGGCAGTCATTTGGGAAATGAAAACTTGCAAAGCAAGCAACCAGTTCAATCTGAAGTACGTGTATGCTTAATATCCTGTATCTGAAACCTGTTCTGCCCCCTCCCCCACACTTGGTGCCATTTTCATCTACACATGCAGCAGAGTAAGTTGACCCAGAATAGTACCAATTCAGATGGCAGATGGGAGAATGACAGTGCTGAATGCTTTCCCATGTAGAACAGTCCCTGCAAATAAAAACCTAGCATATTTGGAAGAGGGATGCTAGCCTAACCATTACCTTCTATGCTGTTACTATTTTTTTATTTTTTTTTACATAAGTAAAAAGTGACCTTTCCCCATCTGGCATGGTGGTGTGCCTCGGGATTTTTTTCATGAAACAAGTGTGCCTTTGCCCAAAAAAGGTTGGGAAACACTGCTCTACAGAGCTTGGGGAAAGATGCTCTCTCTTGTGAAAAGGAAGAGACGGGGTGGTGTGGTGGTGAGTGAAGAAACCATAGTTTGTGATGGAGAGGGATGCATGGGCATAGTCAAGGGGTAGCAGATGGGGGCAGCTTCCCCCCTGCCCCGGATCCACAAATATTATTGAAAAGCATTGAAAGTACTCAATGATCTGAGGTTTTTCCCCTGCCACAGCAGAAGCCTGCCCCCTGCAATATCCTATTTACGGTGTACATTTACCCGTGATTTCCCAAGAAAAGCTCAACAGATGCCAGCCTGGCCAGGGCGGCTCTCCTTTTATATCTTCTGGGCTTGATGAGGCATGTGACCCTCACCTGTCCTGAGCTTACGCCAGCTGAGGAATCACACACCTCCCAGAGCTAGCAAGCCCTACCTGGGCTGTGGGTCCTTGCTTTCCTTCCCACAAAACTGACAGCTGTAAGTTCTGGAATCCAGAGGTCAGAGATGGTGGCGGCCTGGCCAGGACAGCAGCTCAACAACCTTGGCTGCTCCCCCCCTCCAACAAAAAACCTGGCTACGTCCATGGAGGGATCTACAGGGGTTCCCCGGGTTACATACGCTTCAGGTTACATACACTTCAGGTTACAGACTCCACTAACCCAGAAATAGTGCTTCAGGTTAAGAACTTTACCTCAGGATGAGAACAGAAATCGTGCTCCGGCAGCACGGCAGCAGTGGGAGGCCCCATTAGCTAAAGTGGTGCTTCAGGTTAAGAACAGTTTCATGTTAAGTACGGACCTCCGGAACGAATTAAGTAGTTAACCTGAGGTACCACTGTACATTGTTTTGAGTTTTTAGGAGATCTCTCTTCCCTTCTGAGAGCTACAGTTCTCGGCGTGGTTTAACAATCCACCCGTCATCCCAGAGATGACTGGGAATGGTAGCACTGTGAGGGGAATAGAGGTCTCCTAACATCTCTCAGCACCTTTAACAAACTATAGTTCCCATGCTTCTTTGTAGGAAGCCATGACTGTGTAAAGGAGTATTTTCTGGTTTAAATGCCTAGTGCAGGTGGAGCCTCTGCCAGTCAGTGTAAACAACACTGAGCGAGATGGACCAATGGTCTGACTTGCTGTAAAGCAGCTTCCCATGTTTCTAATTTCTCTTGTGCTGTCTCTCTCTATAAAAACCCACATTTTAACGAATGACACAGAGGTTAGTAACCAACAGGGCATGACTTGCTGAACCTTTGAATACAGGGGAAACATGTCAGAAAGAAATGCAAGGGTTGGATCTTTCTCTTCTTTCCCCTCTTTCCTCCCCCACCCCACCCCACATCCAGTGATGCCATTGCTAATGACAGCTCCTCACACAGTGGCTTTTATTAAACTCTGATGCGGTGACTGAATGCAGGGATGAATCACTCATCTTGGGATACATTTTCAATTCAGACATGCAATATGCACTTGCCAAAGGGAGTGGGAATGCAGAAGCAGACGGCTTTGTTTGGCTTTTTTTTTCTTGCCATTGTTCTTTTTTTAAGAAAACAAAAGCATTGTTTCATATACTGTGGTACCTCTGGTTAAGAACTTAATTCGTTCCGGAGGTCTGTTCTTAACCTGAAACTGTTCTTAACCTGAGGTACCACTTTAGCTAATGGGGCCTCTCGCTGCCACTGCGCCGCCACCATGCAATTTCTGTTCTCATCCCGAGGTAAAGTTCTTAACCTGAGGTACTACTTCCGGGTTAGCAGAGTTTGTAACCTGAAGCGTTTGTAACCCGAGGTACCACTGTAGTGCAGTGGTGGGGAGACCCAAGCCCATGGGCCCTCCATGCAGCCTTCCAGACCCCTACAAGTCTGTAAACACCAGTTCCTGGGAATTGCAAAGGGGGAGAATTGCTGTTGTTCTCGGATCCTGCCTCTGGGCTTCCCACAGGCATCTGGTTGGCTTCTGTGAGAGCAGGATGTTGGTCTGTATGGACCATTGTTGGCCTGATGTAGCAGGACACTTATTGCATTCTGTAAAGCTCTTCCATCTTTGACAACTCCACTAACAGCAGCCGATGGTGTCTGTGTTACTCAGAACATACATCCACAGAACGGTATCCCAAACCCCCCTGGCGCTGTCTGCGCATACATGGGAAACCAGAGCACAATCGGCACAAAAGCTGAACAACACTTTCCGCCCTGTTTGTTTTGCAGAGCAATTCAAAGCATGGCCTTGTGGCGTTAAATGCAAAAGACCAACTTCGGAAGTAGGGCTTTTGCTTCCTTTTTTGGGCCAGTGACACATGGAAGAAGAAGCAAGGGGAGTGGGGGGGGGAACCCCTAGGAAAGTTACGTAAGTCCCAAGACAGGAAATGCTTATGGTATATTCGACTACAGCCTTTCATCAATATTTAACAAGATTTCTCTCCTTCTACCCGCATTATTTCTTTTCAAGCGCTCTGCTTATTTCGGAGCCTGGTGGGAGCTGTTGCGCCAGATCTGAGGGCAGCTCTCATCTAATGTTTTGAGTTATGTAGCTCATGTAGCTCTGGAGCTTAACTCATTACCGGTTTTGAGGTCCAACAGCAAGTTATCTCTCCCACATCCATAAGGGCCTTTGTAAACGGAACTGCTGTCAGAAGGAGCTGTTCTGGGGACGTTAAGGACAGCGCTGCAGGATCAGACCCAAGGCATCCTGTTTCCCCACAATGGCCAATCACATGCTTCTGACTGGGTACAGAATACTGCAGCCAGGCTACTGCCTGGGGTCAGTTAAATGTAGGGAGCATATTATTCCCCTGTCAAAACAATTTCACTGGTGACTGGTCTGTTTCCAGGCACAATTCAATGTGTTGATCATGAACTATAAAGCCCTATGTGGCTTGGACCTGGGTTACTGGGAAGATTGTATCTCCCTTTATGAACTTGCCCGGGTGCTAAGATCCTCGGGTGAGCACCTTCTCCAGGCCCCATCAACACCAGAGGCACAGTTGTTGGCGACCTGCAAGAGAGCCTTTTCTGTGGCTGATCCCATGTTGTGGGACTCCCTCCCAAGGGCGGTTAAATTTTGTCCCTCCTTGATATCTTTCTCTCGGCAGGCAGAGACCTTCCTATTCAGACAGGCCTTTGGGCAGTGTTTTCATGCTAGTTGTAAATGTGTTTTATTGTATTATGTGTAAATGTGTATTATTGTATTATGTGTAAATGTGTATTGTTGTATTATTGTTTTCAACTGGTTTGTTAGAATTATTTTGTATTTCAGAGCTATGTTTTTGAAGTTTTGAAGGCCACATTGAATCCCAACTTGGGAGACAGGCGGGATATATATACATTAAACAAATAAGTGAGACCCCTTTGCTGTGGTCTCTCCCCCCCCCCCCCCCATTGCAATTGGTAGTCAGAGGAATTATCTAGTACAGGAATGGGGAACCTCAGGCCCGGATGTCAAATGTGGCCCTCCAGGCCCTGACTCTCAGAAAGGTCCCCAAAGCCACACCCTCTGTTTTCAGGCTACACCCCTTGCCTGCCCTGTCTTGAGTGTTTTTGCCAAGCTGAAATGTGTCCTTGAACTCTTATCATTCCTCTTACTTGTCCAGAAGGAGAACAGAGCACAGGGAAAGTTCTCAGGTACAACAGGTCCCTGCTGCAAAAGTCCTGCCCCAACACATGGACTCCTGCCTCTGCCAGCCAGTGTGGATAGTTCTGACCTACAGTTACCCAATGGCCTGACTTGGAATAACTTGGCAAATTCTTGTGTTCTAATGACATGTTTCCCCCCCCCCCTCTTTTTTAACAACAACAACAACAACACAGAGCTATGAATGACATTGGAGATTACATCGGGTCAAACATAGAAATATCTTGGTTGCCTAATTTGGACGACCTGATGAAAGGGTATGCAAGAAATTTCAGGCCTGGAATTGGAGGTAAGATTCTGGCTGACGTCGTTAAACCACCCTGGGAATCGTAGCTCCATGAGGGAAATAGGGCTCTCCCAGAAACATTCAGCACCCTTAACAAACTACACTTCCCATGTTTCTTTGGGGGAAGTTGTTGACTGTTTAAAGTTGTATGTTACTGCTTAAGATGTACAGTGCAGATGGGGCCTAAGCTGGATATGGCTCAATTTTTTTTAAAAAAACAAACAAGCCATGGAACAATTTACATTGCAGCAAGGAAGCATATATCTGTGGTTACAGGGCAAATTTCAACAGAATATTACCGCGGGCTCCTGATTTGGATTGATGGGTATGCCATGGATCAGGACCACACAGTCTTTTCTCCACGTGCTTAAAGTGTGTCTGATGTATAGCGACAATGACAACACAACAAGTGTTAACACTTGGGTTAACTTTTGAAACCACATGTGAGGCTGTGGAGGTGAAAACTAAGTAGCCAGTATAGCTCTGAGCCTGTATAGGATAGTTGTGGAGGGTTTTGCAGTTGCCCAACGATATACCAACCTGAAAAGTGAGTATTAACAGTTTAAGCTTTTCCAGAAAGTCCTGGAACCATGGCTTTTAAAAATTGCCAATGTCCAATCAAATTACAAAGTTGGAGGAGGTAAGGGCACCAGCTTCCGAATATAGGTGGAGGAGAGGGGGTTATTGCTTTGTTTTGTTCTTGTTTTTATTTTTTCCTGTTGTTATGATGTATTTTGTGTTGGCTATCCTGTATTTTTGTGCTGTGAACCACCCTAAGATCTACGGATGAAGAGCAGTCTACAAATTTAATGAAGAAGAATAATCATGCATAGTTTGGCCCTTGGGCTTTGTTAATGGCACGAAAGCCCCCATTTGGACACCATCAGGTGGCAGGTGGAGAAGCAGTCACGACTCCCTCAGTTTCACTGACAGGGGTTCTACTTGCAAATTGTGTAACTCCTGTTTTAAAAGCTGCACGGGTTACCAGTTTGTTGCTGGGCCTAATTCAAAGTACGAACTCCTGAAAGATTTAGGTAGGCCTCAAATATATGAAAGACTGCCTCTTCACCAATCTCCCGGGATGTTAAGAATTGCCAGTTTGGCCTCTCTTTGTAGTTTCACTACCCTCAGAAAAGCAGGGGATTGGTGGCCTGGGACGGAAGGGGCCTTCTCTGTGGTAGCCCCTAAATTGTGGAACTGCCTCCCCTTAGATGTGCCTTCATTATATCTTCACTGAGCCTCTTCATAGTACAGTACACATCACTTTATCCTGGTCTCTGGCTTCTTGCAGTTAACGTGCTTTGCTTTGTGGGACCCACCGCTTTTGCTGAATGTAAACTTTTGTGTACCGTTTTGAAAGGTTTCCCTTGCTTTATAATGGTGAAGGTTTTTTTCCTTTTTAAAGACTAATGTAATATTCTATTGTTGTAACCCGCCCTGGGACCTTATGGTGAAATGGGGAGTAAGAAATCTCATAAATAAAATTAAATAACCCCCTCTTATTTTCCTTTCCTCTAATTCAGGCCCCCCTGTTAACGTTGCTCTAGCCATTGAAGTTGCCAGCATTGACCACATATCAGAAGTCAATATGGTAAGTTGGCGCTAGAAGAAAAATAACGCTGCCGTGTCGTAACATCCAACATTTTGGATGGGGGGGGGGGGATAAAGATATATGTTTCTCCAGATTATGGAATTGTGGGAAATTTTAATGGCAGCCAGTGGTGGTGATTCTTGTCCTCAGGAATACACAATGACAGTCTTCCTGCATCAAAGCTGGCGCGATGACCGGCTGTCGTACAATCACACCAACGAAACCCTGGGCTTGGACAGTCGCTTTGTGGATAAGCTGTGGCTGCCGGATACCTTCATCGTCAATGCCAAGTCTGCCTGGTTCCATGACGTCACTGTGGAGAACAAGCTCATCCGGTTGCAGCCTGATGGGGTCATTCTGTACAGCATCAGGTAAAACAGAAACTTCATGAGGAAGAGTGACCTTTTGTGCTGGGTAATTAGATGGCAACGTTTGCTAGGTTTTAGGTGGTTTCCCAAGTGTTGCATATAGGCCAGACCACATGTGTTTGTGGGCAGGGACCAGCTGGCCTTTGATCAGCCTTGTGCGGTTCCGCTAATCAGATTCAGAGGGATCTGTAGTTCATGCTGATGTTTACTTGCACTTGTATATAGGCTGGTGAGGCTCTTGAGAAGCAGAAAGTCACCAACTCACCAGTCACCATTAGTGCTGCCTGCCCCACAAACTTGTTGGAGGGGCTGCTCATTGTTGGGTTCATATAAGCACATGTGGTGGACCTGCAATAGGGGAGCCACATTCTGAGGGGGATTATTCAAAGATATTAGGGAGAAAACTGGACAAAACACGGTAAAAGGCCTGGAGTTCGCATTACATAAAATTTACCTATGAGACAATATGAACCTGCATTTTAAGCACATTTTTAAAAGTTTTAACTGGCCAGGCAGGGTGGGATGGGGTTATTTAAACATCTTACGTTTTAATTGTTGCAACCTGACCTGCGACCTTAGGCTGAAGAGTGAGTAATAAATTGTAGTAGTCAAATCATCACCTTCCAGCATTTAGCAGCAGCCAGGCTAGTAATAACTGATATTGGAAATTATTAGAAGGTGCAACATTGACCACAAGGTATTTTTTAAAAGCCTGGCAAATTAGCGCAGACAGAAAAATTAGCCACTAAACTAAAAATAGCAAGGAGAATGAAATGAAAAGGCACATTTTGGGTGGATTGACATACTTTGATTATGTGCAGTGCAGAAGAGGAGAACGGGGGACCTTCTCCACTTTATAAAGTTTTGTTTGCTATCATTGCAGGCAGTAAGAGAAATTGCCACCAAACTGGAAATATGACAATTTAAGGGATGCAAGCTCTGATGTAATCCAAACTCATGTCTTAAAAAATGGTGGGAGGGTGGGTTTTTGTTTTAACACTACTTCTTGTTGTTTTGTTGTATATAATAATAATAATAATAATAATAATAATAATAATAATAATAATAATAATAATATTATTATTATTTTCTAATGGCAAATGTTAATCTATATGTAATGGTGGTTTTTGTTGCTGTCTTCATTTTGGATAGAATCACCTCAACGGTGGCCTGTGACATGGACCTTACCAAGTACCCTATGGATGAGCAGGAGTGCATGCTTGATTTGGAGAGCTGTGAGTTCAATTCTGAGGTGTCTATTTTAAAAAGGTCTTCTCAAGTGGGAGGGCAGGGAATGGAGGAGATAATTACCTTCACACAGGGTAGCCTTGTCCCAGAGTGCAAACCCCTTAATTATTGGAGCAGGAGCAGGGAAAGCGCAGCTCTCCCTGTTCCCATAATCCCTGACCATCGGCCATGCTGTCTGGTGTTGATGAGAGTTGGAGTCCAAAGGCATTTATAGCATGGAAGGATAACCTTTGGTGCTCCAGCTGTGGCTGGAATACAGCTCCCAACATCCCTGACATTTGCAGAAATGTGCATATTAGGAAAGATTCACCCTGAAATGCTGCAAAATTTTCATGGACTTGTTTTTGTTTTATCCCAAACTAACGTGGAAATGTGGATAACTGAACTTAAAGAGTGGAAAAAGAAGAAACAGAAATTAACAGATTTGGCCCTACCTGCAGTTTATTTGAACATTTTTAGTGGGCTTCCTGTAACTCAAGGCAGCTTACAGCAAATGTCCACGTTGCAACTCTGTCTAAATGTGGTTTCATCACAGCACCACAGAGCTTCTGAAATCTGGCTGGTGGTGGGATGGCAGGTTAAATGGTGCTATGCATGGTCTGATGGCACCATGGAAACGCTGTTGCAACAGTTTAACACGAGGATGACCTGGATGCTATTTCTCTAGTCCTGAATAGCCGTGCAAAGCTGTGCACTGGGACTAGAAAGCATTAGAGCGGATTGCACGCTGGTGCAAGTTTCCTCCTCCTCCTCCTCCTCCTCATTTCATTTTTAGCACTGACTGTTTTCTGAGCAATTAAGCACAATACATTTTTATCCCACCAAATATAGCAATCTGCAGTTCTTTTCACTTATGCAATCAGTAAATGCAGAGGCAGCCAGAGAATGAGGCGGCAAAATTTTAGTCTGCTGGCGAGTTTTTACAGAGGGCTCGGATTTTAATTTAATTTTGCAGATTGTGTTTATAGAGCAATAATCACAAGGAGAAATGAAGCCTCTTAAAACAGATTAAAAAAAGGAAAGTTGGCTCTCCATGGGAGTGGGGGCAGTTTAAAGACAAGCGAGGAGTTTTGTTTTGTGGGGAGGGGAATGTGGACGTAGAAAATAGACAGGTGAGCCATGCACTTGAAGAGTAGCAATTTTGCTCAAGTGAGTAGCAATTTTGCACAAGTGAAGAGAAGCTTTAATTTTATTTCTTACAGAAATATTTATTTCTTACAGAAAAAGCTGTAATTTTATTTCTTAATATATACTTTGCTTTTTCCTGTGAATGTTGGGGTGGGGAAGAGGTGGGTGAATCTGCCAATATCAGTTTCTTATTTTTCATAGAATTGTAGAGCTGGAAGAGGCCCCAAGGGTCATCTAGTACAGTGTTTCCCAACCTTTTTTGGGCAACGGCACACCTGTTTAATGAAAAAAATCTCGCGGCACACCACCATTACAGCCCCGTGACGTCAGCGCGCAGCGTCACGCCGGGGAACCTCCAAGCTTTGGGGGTGGGGGGGGGAGGAGGCAGCAGAGCGAGGGACTGAGGGACGGCGGCAGCTGAGGCGGCGGCGGCTGTTGTGGTGGTGGCGGCGATAGCGGGCGGAGGAGGGGGCGGCGGCGGGAGTTGCTGCTGCTGTTGCTGCTGCTGCTGCCCGGACATGCCGGCCTCCTCCTCCTCCGCTGTCTCGCGCTCCTCCCTTTTGCACGCGCTGCCCCGCCGCTCGGCACCACCACCGCGGAGCCGCCCCCGGCTCGACGCGGATCCTCGCCGCCGCCGCCTCTCACCGCCCGACTCGCCCGCCTCCCTCCCACGGCACACCAGCCGATGTCTCACGGCACACTAGTGTGCCGCGGAACACCGGTTGGGAAACACTGATCTAGTAGACACCCTGCGATGCAGGCATCACAGAAAAAGAATCCCTGACAGATGGCTATCCAATCTCTGCTTTAAATCCTCCAATGAAGGAGAGCCCACCACTTTCCAAGGAAGTCCGTTTCACTGTCAACCAGTTCTTATTGTCAGAAGGTTCTTCCTAATGTTTAGTCGGAATCTCCTTGCTTGTAATTTGAATCCACCGGTTCGAGTCCTTGTTGGCTTTATGCAGTATAGTAACGCTGCAGAGAGCTTGCTGGGGAGATCATGCATTAAAAAGAAAGGACTCAAAAAGTACTTAAAGGTTTTAATAAGAAAAACAAAAACTCCATTTACACTAAATACATTAACAAACCAAACCAGACCCAACCACCAACCCATCCCCCAGGGTAATGGGAGAGCTAGGTGCTGCTCCTTATATACTCTACCTAAATGCTGACACGCCTTAATCAAATACAACTCAGCAGCACCTGCTACGTTTCACAGCTGTAAAGCTGGGTCTCGTTAGTTTTCTCTGGCCCTTGCTCCGGCCCCTTAAAGACATACACATGGAGTGGAACAATGATGAACCTTTACATTTAAAGAAACCATTCAACATTTCCCCTGCGGTTCATCATTGTGGAACAAAAACATAAAGCATACTTTGTACATGTTTTTCATGTGTAACCTTTGGAAGAGCTTTAGTAAAAATGTCTGCAATTTGACTATCACCTGGAACATATTTAAATACAACCATTTCATCAGCAATTAGTTTCTTTACAAATTCTAAACGTAATCTTAAGACTCTAGTGCGCTGCGTATTGGTCTCTGAACACAGGATAGCAAGTCCACTCTGGGAATCAAGGTAAACTTTTACTGGTAGTGTTACTTGCATCTGTAGGTCTGCAAATACTTGCAGATACCATTCTACATCACGAGTGGCTTGAACACATGCACATAATTCACTCTCTGTTGTGGAGAGACAAATAATGGTTTGTGTCTGGGACTTCCATTCAAATGGACAACCGTTATAACAAAACACCATACCAGACACACCCCTGCAATTATTTTGTTCCACTGCATGAGATGCATCGCAGAAAATTTCAAAACCTTTGTCAATACTTGATGTAAACTGCAACCTATAATGTTTGGTATGTTTAAGGTACATTACCACTCTCTTAAGAGCAGAGAAACATTGTGTAGTGGGCTTTTCCACAAATTTTGCCAGAAAGTGAAAAGCATAAGTTATATCTGGTCTTGAGATTCTTTGAATGAAATTTAGCTTGCCTATAGCAGAACGATACAAAGTTTTGTTAGGAAATGGCTTATCTTCACCTGTAAAGGTGAAACCACACACCATAGGCGTTTCCTTCCCATTTGCATTTTCTAAACGTAGCATTTCCACAAGATCATCAATTTTTGCAGTTTGATGAACTAGAAAAGATCCATTTTTGCCTTTCTCAATTTGCATGGATAAGTAATTTTTAGCAATGCCTAATTCCACCACATCAAATTTCTTCTGTAACTGTGAAACTACCTGTTCATATTCCTGTTTAGTTTTTGTAGAAATTAACACGTCATCTACATACACACATATTTTTGTTACAGAGTTTGCCCTTTCCTTTATAAACACACAATTGTCTGCCTTTCCTTGTGAAAAACCAATATCTAGCAATTCTTTTGCTAAAGTTTGGTGCCAATTCCTTCCACTTTGGTGCAGACCATAAAGGGATTTATTTAATTTGCATACCAAACCTTCAGCAGCGTCTATGCCTTCAGGAACACGCATAAAAATTTGTTCTTTTAAATCTGCAAACAAATATGCAGTTTTTATATCTAGGTGATAAACAGAATGTCCACGTTGTGATGCATCTTTTAACAAAAGTTTAACTGTTTCATATTTTACACTTGGTGAATAGCACAAATCATAATCTTCTCCTGGAATTTGTTGAAAACCCTTAGCAACTAGTCTTGCCTTGTACCTTACAACTTCATTTTTGTCATTCGTTTTAACTCTATAAACCCATTTTGAATCAATAAGTCTCATATCTGGGGTTTGTGGTACAAGAGACCAAGTGTTATGCTCTTTTAAAGAAGCTATCTCAGAGTTCATAGCTTTATACCAATTTACAGCTTGGTGCTTAGGTAAATTCTGAACATCATTGTAGCTTTTTGGCTCAAAAACCGCCTTATTGGCATACACAGTATTAAAATGTTCATCTGCGAAACGTTGTGGCTTCTGTCTCTTTCTATCTGAACGTCTCAGTCCGGAAGGAGAGTCAGACTCCTCAGACTTAATGGGACTAAGTGAACTACTAGTTTCAGGTTGTAAATCATCATTGTCAGTTTGAAGAGGTGCCTGTAGGCTAAGCTCACGGTCAGAAAACTCAAGAGAATCTAACCTCCCCTCAGGTGCCTGTGACTTTAAATCAAACAAATTATCAGATTCAACAGGCTTTTTGTCTTTCCCCATTAATTCAGAAGCACCATTTCCTCCTGCTGCTGCTGCTGCTGCTTCCACAGTATCATTTATACCATCAGTATCTTGGAAAACAGCAACCCCATTCCAATTTACAGTTTGTATCATGCTTCTGGTAATATGAAATTTGCCAGTTGCTGGTATGTAAATTCTGTATGCCCCCTGCTGGTAGCCCATTAATTTTCCCTGAACACTACGTTCACCCAATTTCTGCTTAGCAGGATAATGCATAATTACATCTGAACCCCAAATGCGTAGGTATTTCAGATTAGGGCGTTTTTTAAACAGCTTCTCGTAGGGGGTGACATCTAAACCAGAATGATAACTGCGATTTCTAACATAACAAAAGGCATGGAGCGCTTCAGCCCAAAAGTCTTTGGGCAGATTAGCATCGTGCAGATAAGTTTTAACCCCTGCCTGCAGGTCACGCTGCACAACTTCAACAAGCCCATTTTGCCAGGGACTTCGGGGGCAAGATAACTCATGAGTAGTCCCCTGCGCTTCCAGGAATTTCTCAAAATCTTCAGAAACAAATTCCCCACCTCGATCAGAAAACAGGTTCTTAATTGGTTTGTTAAAGTGTGTTTTTACCCAGTTGCAAAAAACCTTGTACTTCTCAAATGCTTGGGACTTCTCAGCTATTGCATAAGTCCAACAATATCTACTATACTGGTCTATGAGGGTAAGCCAGTACTTTGAACCTCCTAATGATGGTGGGAGTGGCCCAACTAAATCACAATGTACACGCTCAAATGGCTCAGTTACTTTCCTATCTGAGCACCTACCCTTGCGTGCAACCTTAATCTTATTCTTGCAACAGGATAGACACTGCATAAAGAATTTACATGGTTTTAAGTTGAGGCCATCGACAATATTCTTTGTCTTAATTACATCAGCAAAATTCAGGTGTCCCAGAATTCTGTGCGCCATGTGGACACAACCAGAATGTGGCCTTACATTCCTCAACCCCTGGCTTGACTGTGCTGCTCTGCAATTTATAGGCGATTGGGAGTAGGTTCGAAAATACAGTCTATATAAACCATCAGATTCCCGGGCATATAATAGACGTTTGTTCCCCTCGAAAAAACTCACACATAGACTTTAAAAAACGCACAGTTATGCCTTGATGAGCAAAACACCTTACTGATAATAAATTGTCTATTGACGGGCAGTAAATGCAGTTCGCTATTGTAATGTTTAAAGAGTCAAGTTTAACGGTACCCCTGCCAAGCGACTGCAGGACTTGTGAATTGGCTAAATGTACATTACCAATTTCCTCTTCGAAAGAAATAAACAAGCTTCGATCATTGCAGACGTGCTGCGATGCTCCTGAGTCGATAACAAAAGACTTCCACTTGGCATCTTTAATTCTTTTACGATCTGTAGTCCGAGCGTGAAAAGCTCGCGGCTCATTTCTGTCTCTACTATACGATGCTGGCTGCTGGGCTGACGACCGTGATTGACGAACAGAAACAGGCTTGGGAGTACTTTGCTTTCTTTTGGATCTGCAGTCCCTTGCAAAATGTCCTTGCTTATTGCAGAACCAACAACGCTTTGCAGCTTTAAATGCAGTTGTATCACCACAGGTTTGCATATGGCGTTCCTCATTCTTTCTGGAAACAGGAGTGCTTATGGCACAAGCCTCCCTTCTATCCAACTCGCCCATTAATCTTGCCGTTACCCCTTCCACAGTTAATTGTGCTGGTGGCACGGCAGATATCTGGCTAGCTATACCATCAAAGTCCTCATTAAGGGAACATAGAATGATAAAAACATACTGAATATCAGGTATCTCCATGTCCCTTCGAATTAACTCGCCGCGTATTGCCTCCAGACGTCTCAAGTGTGCTGCCAAATCACCACCAGGCTGCAACTTCGTCTGGTACAACTGCTTGAAAAACGTCAATGCAGACGCTGACTCTTTTCTAACATGCACTGCTGCAAGACTGTCCCACATTTCTTTGGCAGTTTTCTTATTTCTTATATAGACTACTTGCTGGTCGCTGACTGCCAAATTAATTATCGCCCTGGCTTTTGCATCTCCTTTCGACCAAGCATTAGTTACTGGGTCAGGAGGGTCATCAGTTACATAGGTCCATACTTCTCTAGAGGTCAAAAGCGCCTCCACCCGAAAAGACCATAAAGTATAGTTCTCATCTGTCAGCTGTGGGAAGACCAGAGCCTTCTCAGCTTCAGGAACCCGGTCAACCATTCTGGAACTCTTCCAGACCCACAAAAACTACGCTAACAGGAGGAAGGAGTTTTCAAACCTTTCTCAGAGTCCAAAAATATGCAGTCATCCACTCAGCAGCTGGGCCCATAACCAAAGATGTTGGCTTTATGCAGTATAGTAACGCTGCAGAGAGCTTGCTGGGGAGATCATGCATTAAAAAGAAAGGACTCAAAAAGTACTTAAAGGTTTTAATAAGAAAAACAAAAACTCCATTTACACTAAATACATTAACAAACCAAACCAGACCCAACCACCAACCCATCCCCCAGGGTAATGGGAGAGCTAGGTGCTGCTCCTTATATACTCTACCTAAATGCTGACACGCCTTAATCAAATACAACTCAGCAGCACCTGCTACGTTTCACAGCTGTAAAGCTGGGTCTCGTTAGTTTTCTCTGGCCCTTGCTCCGGCCCCTTAAAGACATACACATGGAGTGGAACAATGATGAACCTTTACATTTAAAGAAACCATTCAACAGTCCTACCCTCTGGTGCTGCAGAAAACAAGCTGGCTGCACCTTCCACGCGACAGCCCTTCAGATATTTGAAGATGGCTATCATATCATACTGATTGAAACTACCGTATTTTTTGCTCTATAAGACTCACTTTTTCCCTCCTAAAAAGTAAGGGGAAATGTGTGTGCGTCTTATGGAGCGAATGCAAGCTGCGCAGCTATCCCAGAAGCCAGAACAGCAAGAGGGATCACTGCTTTCGCTGCACAGCAATCCCTCTTGCTGTTCTGGCTTCTGGGATTAAGAATATTTTTTTTCTTGTTTTCCTTCTCCAAAAACTAGGTGCGTCTTATGGTCTGTTGCGTCTTATAGAGCGAAAAATACAGTAAATCCTTCGAAGACAGAGGTCCTATGGCTGGGTCGGGATAGCATGGGGATGAGGGACCAACTCCCTTCTCTTGTGGGGGCCCAATTAGTGCCATTGCCTTCCATTAAGAGTTTGGGTGTAATCCTTGACGCCTCCCTTTCCATGGAGGCGCAAGTTACAGCAACAGCCAAGGCGACATTTTTCTACCTTCGCCGCATCAAGCAGTTGGTCCCTTACCTCTCCCGCCCCGACCTGGCCACAGTGATCCATGCGGCGGTCATCTCCAGGCTTGACTACTGTAATTCACTCTTCACAGGGCTGCCCTAGCTCCTCACAGGGTCTCTGCCATGGGAGCATATTCACCCAGTGCTTTTCAAGCTGCACTGGCTCCCAGTGGAGTACAGGGTCAGATTTAAGGTGCTGCTTTTGACCTTTAAAGCCCTTCACAGCCTAGGACCCTCGTACCTACGGGACCGCCTCCCAGTATGCTCCACGGAGAGCCTCAAGGTCCATAAATAGCAACACCCTAGTGGTCCCAGGCCCTAAGGAAGTTAGATTAGCTTCAACCAGAGCCAGGGCCTTTTCAACTCTGGCTCTGGCCTGGTGGAACGCTCTGCCTCATGAGACCAGGGCCCTGCAGGATCTGATTTCTTTCCGCAGGGCCTGTAAGACAGAGTTGTTCCGCCTGGCCTTTGGCTTGGAGCCAATTTGATTCCCTCCCTCTCTTTCTTTTTTCTTTTCCTTCTCCTCCTGCGAGGAGGCTACATTTCAATATTTTAATGTTTCAATATTTTAATGTTGTATTTTAATTCTGTTTTTAAGGTGTAATCATTCAACTTGTTTTTATAATTGCTTGTAAGCTGCTCTGAGCCCAGCCTTGGCTGGGGAGGAGGGGTATAAATAAAAATTATTATTATTATCATCATCATTATTATATCTCCTGCCAGTCTTCTCTTCTCCAGACTAAACATACCTAACTTCCTCAACACTTCTCCATATGGCTTGGTTTCCTGATCCTTTATCAACTTAGGGCTTATCCACACTTCCTCTTGTCCCGCTGCTTTTCCTGGGGACAATGACAACAACAACCGCTCTTTAGCACTCAGTCAGAGCAAATGGCAATCTGATTTTCCGCAGATTGCAGTTCTGATCTAGAGCTAAAGAGTCGGCTTTGCCTGGGAAAGGAGCGTGGCAAGGGGGGAAACAGCTCAGACCCATGCCTAGAAAGTCCGGGTCAACCGGACCCATGCTTTTTGGGCGCAGGAGAAGCAGTAGTGTGGACAGACCCTTAGTCATCGCCCCCTGCATACATTTCAGTTGGCTAATATCCTTCTGTCTTTCCAATCCTCTCTACATTAGCTTGCGATTCTCTAAGTAAAAAAAAAAGTCATTGTGAAAATTCATCATGCATTTTTGTGTGAATTTCTTTTAATGCAGTTTTGCCTAAGGAACATTTTTTACACAGCAACGTCCCTCGTATCATGCACTTCTGTATGTTGTTTTCATTAAAATCTGCACTGCAAAATCTGGAGAAGCCCAGTCAGTGTGGGCAATGCTGAGCTAGATGGACCAGTTGCCTGATTTGGTGCTTCCTATCTTCCTAAAAGGGGAGGGTGATGGGAAGAGAAGCATGAGAACACCTTGCTTGTTTCCAGGTTGGTTAGCTCTGATACACTGAACTGGGTTCATTAGGTTTGAAGTGGGCCAGAAAGCATTAACCAGTGGGACCAGTAAGAGAACTGTGGCCATGGATTCTGAGTGTTTCATCCTGAGCATGTCAATCTTCTTATCTTTTCCCGTATCCCTGTATTTATTCAGTTTCTTTTGACAGATGGCTACTCCTCAGAGGATATTGTCTACCACTGGTCTGAAAACCAGGATCAGATCCATGGACTGGATAAGCTGCAGCTCGCTCAGTTCACCATCACCAATTACCGGTTTGCTACAGAAGTGATGAACTTCAAATCTGGTAAAGAAAGCTTCCAGTCCTTTTAAAAGCCTTGCAGGGATGGGACTGGGTAAAATCCACCTAGGTTTTGCCCAGAGTTAGGGAAGGAAGGATCTCTGGATATTGTGATCTTTCCAAACTTAAATTCCGTTCTCCACATTTTTTAGCAATTTAAAAAGAAAAATCTTCATGATAATTCATCAGCATTCTAATGATGTGCACATTTTTGTGTGCAGTTTTGACAAACATGCACATTCATACGTAATATACACAATACACACATTTGCATGCAATTTCCACTACCGTAATATTAAATAAATCATATGCATTTTAGTTGATTTATTGATATTTGCAAGTTAAATCTACATATATTTTCCGCTTACAAATAAAACCTGGTTTGGACCAGAACTGTGGAGAGACCCAGGGTTCAACTCCCAACTCAGCAGGGTCTCCTACATCTGGGGTGAGCTCCTTTGAATAATATAAATGTGGTGACAGGGGAGGGACAGAGACCTTTTAAAATCAATTAACTGCATTATTATTTATACAGTGTCATTAGGAATGAATGGATAAGTCTATTTTGGGTCAGCGTCAGTTCTGCACTTGTTCATCCATAAGACTGCATCATTCTGCTATTCCCCCCCCCCCATGAAAATGGATTTCACATGAAAATGTGCATTTTTACATACCCCCCCAAAGGGTTGTATCCAAATGTTAGTCTTACTCAGAGCTAGCCTACCTCACAGGATAAAACTCACAGGATAAATTGTTGTGAGGATAAAAATGAGCTAAATGGGGGAGAGAACCATGCAAGCCACTTCGAGCTCCTTGTAAGAAAGGTAAGATGTAAATAAATACATTTGCCTTTTTGTCTCCTTCATTTAGCTGGTCAATTCCCCCGGCTGAGCCTCCACTTCCACTTGAGGAGGAATCGAGGTGTTTACATCATCCAGTCCTATGTGCCTTCCATCCTCTTGGTCGCCATGTCATGGGTTTCTTTCTGGATCAGTCAGTCAGCCGTGCCTGCCCGAGTCTCGCTAGGTAAAAGTGCATTGTTTGATGGCTGGGGACCTATTGTAGGGTGTTAAAGCCCACAGAAGTGGGTTGAGCATTTTGTTGGATGGGCTTTAATGGGTAGGTGAGGCTATATTAATTGCAATTTATGCCTCCAGGCGCCCATATGTGTGGGTTGAACAGTTTTAAAATCCCATCATTGGCAGCCAAATTAAAAGCATAGGAATTAGGCTATAAAACCATGTTTTTGAGCAAGTCCAGCTATGAAGTAAGCTAATAATAATAATAATAATAATAATAATAATAATAATAATAATAATAATTTATTATTTTTACCCCACCCATCTGGCTGAGTTTCCCCAGCCACTCTGGGCGGCTTCCAATCGAATGTTAAAAACAATACAGCATTAAATATTAAAAACTTCCCTAAACAGGGCTGCCCAAGATAGCTGCTTATTTCCATCATATCTGAAGGGAGGGTGTTCCACAGGGCGGGCGCCATTACCAAGAAGGCCCTCTGTCTGGTTCCCTGTAACTTGGCTTTTCGCAGTGAGGGAACTGCCAGAAGGCCCTCGGCGCTGGATCTCAGTGTCCGGGCAGAACGGTGGGGGTGGAGATGCCCCTTCAGGTATACAGGACCGAGGCCGTTTAGGGCTTTAAAGGTCAGCACCATCACTTTGGATTGTGCTTGGAAATGTACTCCCTTTCTTACCCCATTTTACAAAGAATCAGGCAACAACTTGTAAAGTAAGTTTTAAAAAAGGTGTACCATAGATTCCGGCAGATAAGACGGCTTTTTAACCCTGGAAAAGAGGTCGGGGGGGGGGGCAGCTCCACAGTGGGAGAAAGCAGCAGCAGCAGTGGTGGGCTCCGCTCTGTGCCAGGAGAGAGCCCACTTCGGAAGCAGCAGGGGCGGCGGGCTCCGCTCCGTGCTGGGCGGCTTTCTCCTGGTGCGGAGCTGCCCAGCGTATTAGGTGACTGGGCTTATAAGACGAACCCCCAAATTGCAGCTGCCAATTGGGGGGGGGGGTCGTCTAATACGCCCAGTCGCCTAATTCGTCGGAATCTACGGTAGTTACTTTATAATCATGCATTGGTTCACAGCAACAGTAGCCAACAGTAGCAGTAAAAACTATGCAGGCAAAAAACTTAGATTTACAGTATAACCAGCTTCAGGCATGTGGCTAAAGTTGGCGCAAGCACAGGGCACATCTGCCCTCATGGCTGGTCACAGAAAGAGAAAGGATCAGGAAGTACTATATGAACTTCCTCTTTAGGTGAGGAGGGGGAAATGACATCACACAGAGACCTCTCTACCAATTGTATTTCTATGGCATGAGTATCTATCTATCTATCTATCTGTCTGTCTGTCTATCAATCAGCAATACAGCTCAGTTGTATTAGCCCCTGCTCATGCTAACTAGCAAGAATATGCATTTGTTAGGTTTGGTTGTTAATCTCCCACACATGTGCCTTTCCTTCTTGGCGTTTCTTCCCCCACCACTAGTCGAGCATGATGTCTGATGTGAAGCTGCTGCACTGGGTGCCTGTTCACTTTTGAGCCAAATGCAGCCCTCTAGCCCACCAGGGTATGGTCCCGACTCTCTCTACTCTCCCCAGGACTCTTCCCATGCCAAATGCCTCACCAGCCTTGCTTTGCACCACCCTTTGGTGCTTTTTCCCTGGCTGGAATGTGAACTCTGATAATGCTTATCCTGTATGAGGAATAGAGTGGTTTATGTGAGTGAGTATAGAATCTGGCCTACTGTGCAAAGGTGAAATGTGCATTCTTTGCCACTGGCATATGGCCCTTGGGAGGTTGCCCAGATGGGAATGTGGCCCTCAGACTGAAAAAAAGCTATTCCCAGCCTTGGACTAAACAGAATTAAACTCTAGCTGGGACATCCTCCCCCACACCTTGTTTCTTTCAGGTATAACTACAGTCCTCACCATGACCACCCTGATGGTGAGTGCTCGGTCTTCACTCCCACGGGCTTCAGCCATCAAGGCCTTGGATGTGTACTTCTGGATCTGCTACGTGTTTGTCTTTGCCGCACTAGTGGAATATGCATTTGCTCACTTCAATGCAGACTACATGAAGAAGCAAAAAGACAAGATCAAGACCAGCAGGCAGGCAGAAGAGGTCAGTAAGAGCCTCTGGTGGGTTCAGACTCTGATCCACCCATTCGGTAGAACTGGGCTGAAATGTGTGGTCCAGCATTCTCCAGCCATGCAGGCAAAAAAGGGGGGGAGTAATGGGAGAAGCAAGCCACTTTCTGATCATATAAACCTATCTGCCATGGACTGGTTGGACACAGAGGAATAGTAGCAGAAACCAGTGGGGGAACCCCCGTGGGAAGAGCAAGGGGATTGGTGGTGGGACAGTGGTGTGTGGTCTGAGGGTAAAGATGAAGAAACTGGGAGGAGAGGTCTGTAGCTGCAGCGGTAACAGGGCTTAGTGAGAGGGGGGAGTCTGGGGCATAGAGCAGTCCAGAATCAGAGCTAGAAGCTGCAGCAGGAGATGAGGGAGGCCAAAAGGCACTCCTTTGCAGATCCTGTTTTTTTCTAATAAAGAGTTAACTTTACTTACTCTGTGTGATTTACTGCTGGCTTGAGGAAAATATTTAAGGGAGAGTCAAGGCAGGTGTCAGCAACAAGCCCTGGCAGTTCTCCAAGGATGCCAGGAGCTGATGCCAGCCCCATATGCTTACTTGGAGAGAGTTTCACAGATATCAGTATGACTACCTAATTCAATTATGAGGAACTTGTTCCCCTCCAGATGTTGCTGGACTCCAATTCCTATCAGCATCAGTACTATCAGCAATTGGTGATGGTGGGAGTTGCAATCCAGCAACATCTGGTGGGCCACAGGTAAGTCACCAGTGAAAACCAACATGTTGCTGTCCAGATGTTGCTGGCCCAGCAGCCTCAGACAACAAGGCCTATAGGGAGGGATGGCAACATCTGGTGGGCCACAGGTTCCCCATCCCCTGGCCTACAGACATGTTGATCATTTTCTGCTTCTCATTTCAGGTCAATGTGAAGAACGCCATTGTTATGTTTTCCCTCTCGATAGCGGGCGTCAACCAGGAACTTGCTGTTTCCAACAGGCACCACAGAGTCCCTAAAAACTTGCCTGGGTCAGTGGAAGTGGAAGCAGGAGAGACCAAGAAGCAACAGGAGACTAAACCCGAGAAGAAAAACGGCCTGAAGTCTCTCTTCAAGCCCATCGATGCAGATACCATCGACATATATGCTAGGGCAGTTTTCCCAGCAGCGTTTGCAGCGGTCAATGTCATCTACTGGGTGGCTTACACAATGTGAGGGTCACAAAATGGAGGCAGGCTGGGCAACAGGCAACTGAGATCCTCTGAGCAAAAGCAGAGCTTCTTAATGGAAGGGCCTTACTCAGGGCCAACTTTTTAACCACAGCACTTCCAAAGCCAGATGGATATTCCGTTAATAGAGAGGATTGTTCTTCTCCCTTCCTCTGTCGCTGAGACAGCAAAGCAGTTGGCCACCACCCCTTTTTATTGGCTTGTTTCCCCCTCTTTAGTCTCCACAGAGCGAGTCAGATGCCACAGTCTTCCCCAGTTTGGCATGAAACTCCTGCCAAGGCTCCACAGCTGCCTAATCCTGCGCAACAATAAGGCGTTTCACTTCTTCATCCGTCGTGTCATCTTCCAGTTTCATGAAGGATAAGTCCTGGATTGGGGCCTGAAAAAAATAGCACCTGGTGCATCAGGGTCTGATCCAAACTAATCTGGTGTGTGTCGCCAGGGAATAATTGCTTTGCCGGGTGTTTGTGGGGAGAGATGCTTAAAAGTGGAGGAAAAACGCAAGGGTGGAGCTCTGCACGGTCTGGATTTTAACCGGCTTTTAAGGACCCAATAGAAAACCTTTTTATTTGTGATTGGACTATTAAAAGGCTAGCTGGCTGGCAGTCCATTTCTTCACAGTTCTGAGAACTTTTCTTTCTTCAATCTGCACCTGTTTAAAACACACACACACACCCTACTTGACTGCACAGTTTGTGTCATAGCTCTGTATGGACGTGATGGTTTAGCTGTGATTCCTGCAGTGCAGGGGGTTGGACTAGATGACCCTTGGGTCCCTTCCAACTCTACAATTATTTGATGCTAAGATATCTGTAGCTGGGCATTTTGATGGCTGGGGTAATGGGGATGTGTGTAGAGTGGAGTGGGAAAGACACACACACACACACATGCATATACACATATTCCTTGAAGTTAAAGAAATCTTTAATGGTTTTAAAATTTGGGCGACAAAGGGTAATACTGGGTTTTGGGATTCTGGTTTTTTTTTAAAAAACTGTATCATTTGTCTTGGATAAAGTATTTAAAACACTTTTTTATCCTCTTCTAACCACAGCATGAAATAAAGCCTATGACACAGAGCTTGGCTGGAATTGTTTTATCACGGATACTTCATAGCTGGATTGTGGGGAACAAAGATCCAATGGAAAGGGAGCGAGATTCACCACAGAGAACAAGGGCTTGCGAAATTACAGAGAGAGAGAAAGATTTGTGTTTTTTATATGTACACCATAAACACAGACATGTAAGCAGCTCTGGAGAATCACTGGGTGGATCCAGACCGCCTGTTTATTGGGTGTTCATCCTGATTTGCTTGTAGGGAAATTAGACGACATTGGCTATGTAATGAACATTCATCCTGATTGGTAGATTAGGGAAAATTGCAGAGAAGAATTATTGGGAAAGTTGCACTATTCTCTTGATGAATAAGGACTTGCCTTTTTTGTTTTTTAAAATTGTTAACTGGTGCATAAATGATCGGAATTGTAAACTGGTGCAGAAATGATCGGAATTGTAAACTGGTGCAGAAATGATCGGGGGAAAATGAGCAAGCGAAATCACATCCCTACCAAGTACCCGGGTGGGCAGAGCTGAGTCAGGTCGGGCCCATGCAAATCATCCACCCTGGTCCAACTCGGCCACCTGATCCACAATTACAGACCAGAGATATTTTCTTATGGACTAGCCTGTCTTTCAGAAACAGCACCACAAGGTTGGGAGGTAAGTTAGCATCACTTCCCAAGATTTGTTGCCTGGGGAGACTGGGGTATGTGTGGAAGAGGCAGCAGCCCGCAAACATATTAACTCTGCATCTAATCCCTTTGCAGAAAGCCTCCCTTTAATACAACTTTAGATGTTAATTTGGCTTTAGCAAAAACAAGAGGGGGTGGAAGAGTGTTGATGGCATGGCCCAGTGAGACCCTTGTGCGAGCTTCTTCCGCTTTAATGTTGGAGGAACAGACTGAAAATGAAGCAGGATAGCGTAGTATGTTACAGATGAATGAGGGATGAGGGTGATGTAGCTGAACATCACCATCTGATGCAAACGGGGCAGTGAGGCGGGGATGGATGGGGAAGTAGGAAGAGTTGAGGCTTATGATGATAATCATCCAAAAGGCTCCCACTTTGGCTCTTAATGGGACTGTGTTACTTCAGCAGATAATGAACTAAAAAAAAAAACACCCCAGCACAGACCCAATGAGCCTTCTACAGCTGGAGCAATAGGCTCCTAATGCACTTCTTCGGCTAATAGGTGCTGCCATTGGGTTAAGAAAATTGAAACACTTTTTAATGTTAGAAAGGAGAATCAACAGACTGCCAAGTTTCTTTCTGCCAATGGTTGGCACCGAAAAACTAAACAAGAGAAAAGAAAAGAGGGTGGGGTGGGGTGGAAATGGAATTCTCCCAAGATTACATTCAAGAGGAATTTAAATGGTGCTTTTTAAAAACTATATTTACTTGGAAGTAAGATCCAGTAAAATCAATGAGCTGTATTCAATGCTAGTCCTGCCCAGATTAGACCCACTGAACTTGGCATCCATTAATTTCAGTGGGTTGACTAAGAAGGACAATCTGGTGGGATTTATTTATTCAGTCAATGTTTTGGGGATCTGCTTGGATGAGTTCAAAGGCACAAGGTCAGACTATTTGTCCATCTAGGCTGGTACTGCCTACTCTGACTGGCAGCGGCTCTCTGGGGTCTCAGGCAAAGATCCTTCCTGTCACTTATTATTCTTTCAGCTCAGGGATGAGGAAGCAGCATTGCTGGACTACAATTCCCATTAGTCCCCACCCCAATCAAAATGAGCAGTGGATGGGGATGATTGGAACTGTAGTCCAAAAGCACCTGGAGGGTGACAGATTCTCCATCCTGAGTGATGCCTGTGAATGTCTGCCTGTTTGAGCTGCAGCTCCTGCAGGTGACAATCTACTGCTGGAAACAGAAATCTCAGCTCTTATTACCTTTTTAATTAGCAATCTTTTATTCCTCGGGCTCCATGTACTGAATATCTCTAAGAACGCTGTATGGTCCTCTTTCACAAGAGGTGTTTAGGAACAGCAGTTTTTTTCTTCGCTTGTTTTAAAAACTCCCGTGTCTGAAATTCTAGTTGTGAAGGCTCCCTTTTTATTGTTGGAGTGAAAAATAAGTTTTCATCTTGCGGTAGTTGAACACATGCCAAAGAGTGTAATTTATGTGTGCCTTTAAAGCACTTGGCAATTCCTCGCCCACACAGAGGATTAAAAACTAGCTTTTCTATTTTAAAAAAATTGATGAAATACATAGGCATCCTTCTCTAGAGGGCTTAGAACACTGTGTTAAATAACATCACAGTAGCAAGTTCTGACTTACATGATCTATTTCTTTTTCCCCCTGTTCTGAATGGTGTCTTGGATTTTGTGGTATCAGATCAGTCTTTAGTCAAAAAGCAAATAATCCTCTTTGATCCCCTTTGAATGTACCACTTACTTGCTGGAACCAGGAGTGTACATAGCATACACTTAAAGTACATGCTTTCGCCCGAAGAATCAAGCAAACAGTAGTGTGCTAAGGATGCTGGGAACTGTAGCTCTGAGGTAAACTATAGTTTGCAGGATTCTTTGGGGGAAAGCATGTATTATGTGTCCATAGCCTAAGCATAGCCTGGGCTCCTGGATATAGGGGATGCTGGATGTAGGAATGACAGCGTTCCCCACCCCCCATCTAGAGTGGATGCTGTAAGAGTGTCGGGAAATGGCATTTTGCAAGCTGTTTGGGTCCTTGCAGGGGCTATAAGCTTAAGTAAAGCCAGTTGGTCAGTCAAGTACAATCCGCAAGGCATCTGGTGCCGTAGCTTCCTTTGGAATGATATTTCCTCCTTCTGCACATGTGAAGAGCAAGGAGAGAAATAACAATACTCCTTCCAGAGAACCATGTAATATACTGCATGTGTGCACCATTCAAGAACTCTCCATCCACCACCTACTGGCACTTAGCCATGGTTGGCACATCAAATGTATCACAACTCCCTCTTAAGAGCAAACTCAGGTGGTGAGTGCTGGCAGGACTGTAGCCAAAATGGGGCCACAAGCAGGAGATTTTTTTAGAGAATGCTCAGGAGGATTCCAAGGTTTGCGTACGTAGATGGCTGGGAGCCTTGATGAAGCCTAAGGAAGGCACCCACATACACAAACACCCCAGTGAAACGCACTGTGACCACAGAATGTTGTGTGCCTGTAGAATGGAATGGAGTCCCCTGAACGTTTTGTTGCAGGACTCACTCACTCATAGCAAACTGGGGTGCCTATCCGTTTGGAGGCGAAACGGCGCCATCCAAAGTATGTTAGTACTATCTCCATACTCGGGAGATTGCTGAGCTACACACAAGTATATGCATTTGTAAATTCGTAGGGAAAAGGTTTAAACTACAAACCCCCAAACAGTCAGTAAAGGACATCTGAGTGTACAGAAGAGTTTGGATTTGATATCCCGCTTTATCACTACCCGAAGGAGTCTCAAAGCGGCTAACATTCTCCTTTCCCTTCCTCCCCCACAACAAACACTCTGAGGTGAGTGGGGCTGAGAGACTTCAGAGAAGTGTGACTGGCCCAAGGTCACCCAGGAGCTGCATGTGGAGGAGCGGAGACAAGAACCCGGTTCACCAGATTACGAGACTACCGCTCTTAACCACTACACCACACTGGCTGTACAGAATGGTGTGGTTGTGGCTGGGAGGGAATAGGGGGAGGAGGGAATGGGGAGGGAATTCATAGCAAGTATAATAGAGGGAAGGAATAAGTATTGGGGTGGGGGGAGGAACTCATGATATGCCCCATGGGATTAAAAATCTCTCATTGCAAGACACAATGGGGTTTAAAGAGGGAATACAGGAAGAAGAAACCTTTCCTCTCTCTGCATACTGCATCCACCAGCTATATAACCAGTGCTTTTCTTTCCCTAAAAAAAAATGTTTAGGGGTACTCTCATTTTCCTACTCATATTGAAATACTGCACCTCAATGAGGCCAAACATAGATTCACAAAATGTTTAGGGGTATGCGTACCCCTGCGTCCCCCCAGAAAAAAGCACTGTATATAACTGTTACAAGTGTGTGTTTTTTGGGGGGGTAGGCTGTACACCCAGACCCTTTTAATTCCTGGGTCCAGCAAATTTTAAAATCTAAGTAAGGATTCAAATTCCTGGAATAGTCAGACTAGCTTCCTAGTGAGGTAATGGGCCATTGAGGTAACAAAGGAAGTGGCTTGGTGCCAGATAACAAATACAGCAGCGGATTTAGGGTAGTGAAGGCGGTTCCCCCCACAGGGTGCTGAGCCAGGGTGTGTGTGTGAAAAAGTGAGAAGATCTGCTTGAAGGTGTCCAGTGTTGGCCTCACACAGTGTGCCATAATACAAAAGATTACCACAGTCCACCCCTGGCAAATAGGTGGGCCCCCTCTCTTAACTTGCTGGTAGTTAGAAAGACAAAGCCCAGAGCTGAGAGTGGAGTTATGTGAGCTGGGAGCTGGAGGAGAGGAAGAAAGCTGGGAAGTCAGAGGGTCAAAGCCATGCTTGACTTCTGCCTGAATCCAAGGCTGTGGCTATGGGAGAAGCAAGACCTTCTGTAGGGTTGCCATATTTTGAAGAGCAAAAAAGAGGACACATTTGCCGACTTCTGCTTTTAACTATGGATAGCTATGACAACTCTCATTTTATATACAAAGGGGGGAAAAGAGGATGCGTCCTGGAAAAAGAGGACATATGACAAACCTATTTGGGATGTTAATATTGTGGATCTATGCTGCTCCCGAGGGTTAACCGTGCGGCGAGGTCCGAGTCCAGTCCGAGGTCGAGGGTGTGGTATGGAGACTGTCCGTCAAAGCTGAAGCGGGATCCAAGGCAGGGAGTTGGGTGGGGTCAGAAACTCTGGCAGAAGAGTTCCTGCAGGCAGGAACAGGCTACCAACAATGTTGCTCCCACAACCTGGGACTGGGGCTGGCTGGCTTTTATCTGCCCCGAGGCATAGGGCAGCCCCGGTCCACAGGTGACTCGCCTCTCCTGGCCTGGAGGCAAGCACTCCTCCTGCAGGAACTTAGTTCCCTCCGCCTCTCTGCCCTGAGCCTCTGCAGCTCAGGTGTGCTAGTCCCGGGGGAAAGGTTACCGTTGTCGTAGTCAAAGTCCAGTCCTGAGTCACTAGCCTGGAAACAGTTCACAAGGAGCAAGGCGAGGTCCGAAGCAGGAAGCCAGGCGGGGACAGGAATACTGGAAGGTCAGGTCTGGATCCGGGTAGGAGCAGGTACTCAACGACGACGTTGCTTCCACAACCTGGGACCGGGCTGACTGGCCTTTATCTTCTCTGAGGCCAGGGGCGGTCCCGGCCCCCAGGAGACCCACCTCTCCTGGCCTTAAGGCGAGCACTCCTCCTGGGAGAAACCAGTTCCCTTCGCCTCTCTGCCCTGAGCCTCTGCAGTTCAGGAGAGGCTGAAGGGTTACTGGGCCCAGGGGGAGACTCACCTGTAGGCACTGAGTCCTCAACCACCTCTGGAGCCAGAATGGATTCACCTGGTGCCTGCTCCTGAGGATCCGGCACAGGTGTAGGCGCCTCAGAATCAAGGCCCTGCCCCAGTTCAGCCAGCCCTGGAGGCGGGGACTCCTGTGCAGGCTGGGATTCCTCTGGTTCATCCTCTGAATCGGATTCCCAGGCCATCACATCAGGAGAGGCTGGAGGGTTACCGGACATAGAGGCAACCTCAGCTTCCCCTGACGGGGCTGAGAGTGGATCACCTGCAGGCAATGGGCCCTCCATCACCTCAGGAGCCAGAGCAGACTCAGCTGGTGCCTGCACCTGAGGATCCAGCACAGGTGAGGACCCTCTTCAGGCTCAAGCCCCAGCCCCGGCTCAGCTGGTTCTGGAGGCGGGGACTCCTGTGCAGGCTGGGATTCCTCAGGTTCAGCCTCCAAGTCTGAATCCCAGGCCATCACACCATCCTTGCATCACAGGTTCAGGTTATATATACATGGCTCTGCTTCTTGCTAATAAAAAGAACTTCCAAGGGGTCCAGTGAGGAGGGCAGTGCATGGTGGCATGGCTGGATTAGGCAAGGAAGAGGGCCTTCCCAGCCCCTGGTACCCTTGGCCAGTGCCGGACTTAACTGACCGTTGGTGCTGGGCCTGAGAGAGAGAAGTTGGCATTTTCAAAAGGTGTCCATTCAGCTGATCAGCTTTTTAAAAACCAGCTAACTTCCTTCATGCAGAACCTCCTAGAGCGAATGAGATAATTTCCCCCATTAGTAACGCACCTCTAATTCCCCACAGCCGCCGCTGATGTTCATAACTCTGGAAATTTTGCTGATACTTATAACCTCTCTCTTTGACAAGTAACCAAAGAAAATTAGTTATCTTCTTAATGTAAGTGTTAAACATGGGGCTGGCCTATTTTAAGAGAGGCTAAATAATAATAATACTGGCATGCCACCCTCCAAGCTTACTTGTGCAGATTACCATGGAAATCAGCTGGGGTTTTTTTCATACACCGTCGCTCTACAGTTTCAATGAATTCTGGTACAGCAAACAAGATCCTATCTTTTGAACTTTCTGTCTTGCTTAAACTCCGTTCTTTTTATTTATTTCTTTTGTATAATAAAACATTCTGTTTAATCTATCTTTCCCGTATTCAAAAGAACTTGTACATCAAGAATGTGGTTGTATAACAGCCATTGCACTCAGAAAGCACAAAATGAGAAAAGAATAAAGGGTTAAAAACAACTCTGTGGGATAAATTAATGCATAAATTAACAGCATACTCCTATATTAGGCAGCTTCCTCTATTCTGCGCTCGGGGGAAGCAGTTTGGCAGGTGACAGAAAGGGAAGGAAGTCTGGTGTTTCCACACTTACAAGCTTTCCTTCACCGTTGGATCCCAGATGTTGTTGCACCACAGTGTCCATTAGCCCTGACCATTAGCCATGCTGCCTAGTGGGAGTTGGCATCCCAACATCTTGTGGAGACCCACCTGCAAGTTGGGGGGAATCCTGTGTGGGAACAAGGCAGTTCTGGAGCTCCAGAGACCCGGCAAAAAATGTGATCTCTTTCCATGGTGCTGAATCCATTTTATATCCCTAAACAGAGCAAGGGAGTCCAAATTGCCACTTTTGATCACATAGGTTTGAGGCAATGAAGCCAATTCATGTTACATTGTGGGGGGACGGACGTCAGATTTTTCTCCCACCCAGTCCTGAGAGCTTGCAATGGGCTTACAAGTAGAACCCCATCTCCTTCCACCCTCCAGATGATCTCTGGGAGCTAAGTCATTGTGAAAGTGAGAAAATGCCGGTGAATTGTCCGCATGCCAAGGAGGTTGTGCATTCTTTGATAGGACTAGCCAGGAATGCCTTAAAGGGGTTCAGTTGCCATGGGGGCAGAGGAAGGCTGGGGAGCTGAGGTGGAGATGGTGGTTCGGGTGTTTGCATTAACTTTAGTTCTGTAAAAAGTTCTGCGAGAGAGAATAAAAGAGCAACATTTATTACAAAGCCAATTAGGAGTGACAGCACCGTGTTGAAGCAGAGTTGTCTGTTACCATGGGGTGTGGCAAAGGTGGGGGTAAGCACTGGAGTTGGGAGAGTTTTTAAGTGAAGACAGGAAAAGAAATAAATTGATGGGCAGGAAAGCATCATGAAATGATAGACGGGGAAAATCTTTTCTACCCTCCCTTGAAACTGTCTATTGACAAAAGGTGCCAGCTCTTTTCTTGTAAAGCACTCCAGGATCCGACTCCTTTTTGCTGTTTTAAAGCTGTCTGACATTTCCTCATTATTGTCTATACCATTATTGGCTCTACCATCCTGGGATCCTCCAGATGCTGTTGGATTCGAACTCCCATCTCCCCTCATAATTTTCAGGACCTCACCAATACCCTGCGTATCCAAAGGGATCTGGACACAGAGGCTGAAGGGACACCAGATGGGGAGCTGGGTGCCACCTGACACCCATTCCACACTTGTAAGAAATCAATCTTCTAGGACGGCAGTACTTAAACTTTGGAACTCCTTGCATCTTGACATCAGGTAGGTGCCTTCATTGTCCCCTTTCTGCTGCTGTGTTTCTTTAGACCAGTGTTTTTCAACCACTGTTCCGCGGCACACTAGTGTGCCGCGAGATGTTGCCTGGTGTGCCGTGGGAAAAATTAAAAAATTTGAAAGATTTTTTTTTTAAAGTCAAATTTTCGATTGGGGCGCCGTCCCCGGAGGGAGGCGGGCGAGTCGGGCGGCGAGAGGCGGGGCGGCGGCGGCGAGGAGAGGCCGCCCAGCGCGGGGCTCTCGCCGTCTGCCTGCCTGGCTGCCTGCGAGCTCGGCGGGCAGCGCCTCCGTCCGCAGCGCCCGCCTCGCGGCTCTCATTCCCTGCCCCTGCCAAAGCTCACCCAGCCAAGCCGCGCTCTCCTTCCTGCCTCGCTTTGCTGCCTCCTCCTCCCCCACCCCCAAAGCTTGGAGGTTCCCCGGCGCCGACCCGCAGGTTTGACCCCCTTCTCACACCTGTTCGCGCTCCTTGCACGGAATGGGGCGGATGGGGAGGAACGGGGCTCGCCGCTGCCTCCGCTCGCCCTCCCCCCCTCCGCCGGCGGTCCCGCGATTCTTGGCTTTTTGGCGGTTGGCACAGAAGGAAGGCAAGGGGGAGGGAAAAAAATTGAAGCTTACACTTTCGTGCGTCCCTCCCAGCGTGACGCTGCGCGCTGACATCACGGGGCTGTAATGGTGGTGTGCCTCGATATTTTTTTCATGAAACAAGTGTGCCTTTGCCCAAAAAAGGTTGGGAAACACTGCTTTAGACAACCTATCCAGACACATGGAACACTGACATGCATTTTATACCTTTTCAACTACAGTTATTTTAAATGTTGTTAATGCTTTAGAAACCTTAGATCTTATCAAGGATTTTGGTGTTTTGTTTTTAGCTCTGCTAACCACCTAGAGGGTGTGTATATAAATCTTGTTGGATAACTAATAAATAAGTGAATAGCTATTGCAAAGTCCTGTGTCCCGTCCCCAACACACAAAGGGCTTTAGCCCAGAGCTAGAGCACCTGCACTTCATGCAGAAAGTCTGAGGTTCAATCCTCAATGGCATCTCCAGCCAGAAAGACTCTCTGCCTGAAATCTCAGAATGCTGCTGCCAGCCTGTGTAGGCAACATTGCGTTAGATCAACCAATGGGTTGACTCAATGTCAGGCACTTTCCTATGATCCTAATCCCTTACCCAAGATTCCCATTACAGCCAAGACTGCTAATGTTTCCTGTCATTCTCTTATCCAGGCTAAACATACCCAACTCCCTCAACAGTTCCTCATAAGGCCTGGTTTCCAGACTCTTGATTATCTTGGTCACCCTCCTCTGCACACATTCCAGCTCATCAATATTCTTCTTAAACTGTGGCACTTCTTAAACTGTGGCAAAGTCAAGAGGGTCAAATAACTCCATAATGCTTGGGAGTTGTTTAAAAATACAATATTAGAAGCTCAACTTGAGTTTATACTGCAAACCAGGGTAGGTACAATGAGGGCCAAGAGCCCACAGGCATAAGTGGAAGAAGCTATTAGAGGCAAGGAAGCTTCCTTCAAAAAACTGAAGTCTCATCCAAATGAAGAGAGCAGTAAGGAACAGAAACTCTGGCAAGTTGAAAGATTCGGGACCAATAAAAGAAAGTATTTTACCACGCAGAACATAGTGAAACTACTACCCAAGAACATAATGGGAATTGTACAGTAGGAAGTTCAAAGATTACACATTTATAGTGTGCAATGATTTTTTTATCTTAAATATTAGTTGCCATTCATGGGTTGTCTCCAACTAAGTTCTACTCAGAGCACATATCCATACCTATTTTTACTTGTATGCTGCCTTTCCACAGATCAAACTATGCACAAGGCGGCTTACAACATGAAAAAATACATAACCACAACATAACAATAGTAATCATAAACAATAAATAAAACATTAAAAGATATGCAGGCAATGGAACATAAATCACAAGATCAACGGCAGCCAGGATCATGTATGCTGGCTTATGCTTAATTTACTCTGCTTGCTGGCATTCGGTCCCAGAGCTGATTGGAAGCAGGGATCCTATTGGTTCAAAGTTCAAAATGCGCCTGCCCCTCCTCACACAGCTCCGTAGACTCTTACGCCACAAATATTTTTGCCACATTCCTATCTTTAAAGCCTCAGTTAGATCACAAGCCGTCACACAGCCTGTGACGGAATAAGTGCTGGAATCACTCCACCCCCACCCCCACCCCCGTTTCTGTTTTCTTTTTAAACACTATACCTCAGGAAAATTGGATGAGCTTAACGGACTAGCAGACTATGCAGATCAAGAGACAAAAATAGAAATGAGGAATACAAAGGAAGAAGACTTAGACTGGCCTATTTAAATAAATGTAGGTCTCTTCATCTCTGCCTGGGGACATTGTCACAAAACAGAGCCCGGATCCAGCCTACGTATTACTTCATAGAGTCAAAGGTCAATGTGGGATATATGAGCATGTGTAAAATAGGTGTGGAGAGTATCTAGGCCAAATGTGGCTTTCCAGGTCTCTTCATTTGGACCTTCTGAACTATCCCCAGACTACACACTCCTCACCAGCCCTACTGAACAGAGGTAAGATTTACAGGAGCGTCTCCACCCCCATCATTCCACCCAGACACTAAGCTCCAGCTCTGCAGGCCTTCCCTCACTGCGAGATGTGAGGTTACAGGGAACCAGGCAGAGGGCTTTCTCAGTGGTGGCGCCCGCCCTGTGGAACGCCCTCCCATCAGATGTCAAGGAAATAAGCAACTATCTGACTTTTAGAAGACATCTGAAGGCAGCCCTGTTTAGGGAAGTTTTTAATGTGTGATGTTTTATTCTGTTTTTAATCTGTTGGCAGCCGCCCAGAGTGGCTGGGAAACCCAGCCAGATGGTAATAATAATAATAATAATAATAATAATAATAATAATAATAATAATAATAATGTGCTCTGCCCACTTTTGCCCCTGACCCTACCCTCAATTGACATGTGGCCCTTGGAAGGTTGCCCATAAATTAATGCAGCCCTCGACCTGAAAAAGTTCCCTACTCCTGTTGTATGATCATCATAATTATGGGTATGTGTGGTGGGATGGTAGGGAATTAGTAAGTCACCTTCTTCCTCTTCAAGGCATATCCTTGACATCTCTTAGACCAAGAATGGTATGGCAAGAATTCGTGAAGAGCTTTGGAAGGCTTTACTTGAAAATATGGATTAGTCAACACAGATCTTCCTTTGTTGTGAGCAGAATAAATGGCAGAAGTTCACATGTGGTTTGCACACCTAACTTTCCTCCCCTCCACGTCAGCGGACTTACTATGCGGAACATAGTGAAAATGAAGGACAGAGAACTGCCCTTGAAATCCACTGGTCTAGCTTGAATTAATGTAATGCAATTTAATTGTCTGTTACTAGATCTCAGCCTGAGAGGAGGTGAATCACAACAGCACCACTACAGCCCCGTGGTTTTCCACGGATCTGAGGGCAATGAAACAATCGTTGAGATGGCTAGAGCGCCGGTGGCGGATAACTCATTCCGAATCTGACCGGACACAGGTTAGAGCTCAACGTCGAGCCTACCAAGTGGCGATAGCGACGGCGAAGAAGAATTTCTTCACCACCTCTATTGCATCTGCAGAAAACAGCAGCAGGAGACTTTTTCAGGTGGTTCACAATTTAGCGGAACCACCTGCAACATCGGGGCCCAGTACGGGCCACATGTTCTCCTGCAATGATTTTGCAAAGTTTTTTGCAGATAAAATCGCTCAGATTCAGGAAGAAGTAGACTCCACCGTGGGAGCAGGGCCGGGGCGGGAGAGTGCTAGAGTTCTGTCTAGTCAAGTTGAGTGGGATCAATTCCAATCTGTTACCTCCGAGGATGTGGACAGGCTGCTTGGACGAGTGAAACCAACCACCTGTCTCCTGGATCCTTGCCCATCCTGGCTTATAAAAGCTAGCCAGGAAGGACTGGGCGATGGGCTTCGTGGGGTGGTGAATGCTTCCCTCCGTGAGGGAGCCTTCCCAGACCCGCTGAAAGAGGCGGTTATTAAACCGCTTCTTAAAAAACCATCTTTAGATGCGGCCACGATGGCCAACTATCGCCCAGTCTCAAATCTTCCATTCCTGGGCAAGGTGATTGAGCGAGCGGTTGCCGAACAACTCCAGGCACGCCTGGAAGAAGCGGACCATTTGGATCCCTTCCAGTCAGGATTCAGGCCTCATCATGGGACTGAAACTGCCTTGGTCGCACTGGTTGATGATCTCCGGCGGGCTAGGGACAAAGGTGAGAGCTGTTTCCTAGTTCTGCTGGATCTCTCAGCGGCGTTCGATACCATCGACCATAGCATCCTTCTGGACCGTCTTGAGGGGCTGGGAGCTGGGGGCACTGTTATACAGTGGTTCCGCTCCTTCCTCCTGGGCCGTGTTCAGAAAGTGGTGGTGGGGGATGAGTGTTCAGACCCCTGGGCTCTCACTTGTGGGGTGCCTCAGGGTTCTGTCCTCTCCCCCATGCTTTTCAACATCTACATGCGGCCGCTGGGAGAGATCATCAGGAGGTTTGGGCTGGGTGTTCATCAGTATGCGGATGATACCCAGCTCTACCTCTCTTTTAAATCAGAACCAGTGAAGGCGGTGAAGGTCCTGTGTGAGTGTCTGGAGGCGGTTGGAGGATGGATGGTGGCTAACAGATTGAGGTTGAATCCTGACAAGACAGAAGTACTGTTTTTGGGGGACAGGAGGCGGGCAGGTGTGGAGGATTCCCTGGTCCTGAATGGGGTAACTGTGCCCCTGAAGGACCAGGTGCGCAGCCTGGGAGTCATTTTGCACTCACAGCTGTCCATGGAGGCGCAGGTCAAATCTGTGTCCAGGGCAGCTGTTTACCAGCTCCATCTGGTACGTAGGCTGAGACCCTATCTGCCTGCGGACTGTCTCGCCAGAGTGGTGCATGCTCTGGTTATCTCCCGCTTGGACTACTGCAATGCACTCTACGTGGGGCTACCTTTGAAGGTGACTCGGAAACTACAACTAATCCAGAATGCGGCAGCTAGACTGGTGACTGGGAGCGGCCGCCGAGACCATATAACACCGGTCTTGAAAGACCTGCATTGGCTCCCAGTACGTTTCCGAGCACAATTCAAAGTGTTGGTGCTGACCTTTAAAGCCCTAAACGGCCTCGGTCCAGTATACCTGAAGGAGCGTCTCCACCCCCATCATTCTGCCCGGACGCTGAGGTCCAGCGCCGAGGGCCTTCTGGCGGTTCCCTCATTGCGAGAAGCAAAGCTACAGGGAACCAGGCAGAGGGCCTTCTCAGTAGTGGCGCCCGCCCTGTGGAACGCCCTTCCAGCAGATGTCAAAGCGATAAACAACTACCTGACATTCAGGAGACATCTTAAGGCAGCCCTGTTCAGGGAAGTTTTTAACGTGTGATATTTTATTGTATTTTTGGTTTTTATGGAAGCCGCCCAGAGTGGCTGGGGAGGCCCAGCCAGATGGGCGGGGTATAAATAATAATTTATTATTATTATTATTATTATTATTATTATTATTATTATTAGTGGTAACTTCTTTTTTTTTTAGAAGTTGGCCACCAAATTCATGTTTGTGTGAAAAGTGTGCCCCAATTGCCCCTCAAACAAGAAATGCAAACTAAGATGTTTATCCAACAAGTGAGGCATGTTCTGCCCCTTCCTTTTAAAGGATGGGGGAGGCACAGCAAATGACTGGAGTCTTGGGACTAGATAAGCAAGCAGGCACTCTTTTGGGGGTGGGGGCTGGGCTGGTGAGGTCCGTGCATGTCCTTGGTGATGTTGGCAGAGTTGGTAAATCAGCATCTGATTTACTTATAGTTGCCTCCTTTGGAGGAGACTCTTCATGGCTAGGAGAAGCCACAGCAGGAATGATCTGATGAGGGGTGTCCGGTGTCACAGAAACAGGAACATTCCTCTATTAACCCACGCTCTCTTTCTAACGTCTGAAGAGTTCTTTCTCTTTAATCTGGACTTGGACTAGACAGCCTTTTAAACAGAGTACTGACCTCTTTAAGCAGGAAACATGGCCACCTTAGGGAATGAGCCAAGCTGATCCTTGAGTGCCCCTCTCATCCACCCTTGTAGGCCTACTGCAAATCATCCAGATCCACACTGGGATCCGTTTGTGAAAGGCAGGTAATAAATTTAATCATTGGGATATTGTTTAGGCTTTTTTGTTGCTGTTGTACTTGGTTAAAATCTGCCCCTTGTTTTCAACCCTCTTTTTACCTACAATGGTTTTTGTTGTTGTTGTTTTACAATGATGCACATTGGCTCCATGGCACTGTTCCACAGCAGAAGACATCCTCAGTGGGGCAATGTAACTGGATCCACAACCCTGCCCCTATTAAGGCAGCCTTACATGTTGTTTGCTGGTGCAATTGCTAAGTTTCTCACAGTCTGTGAGCTCCTTAAAACGAAACGAGAGACAAGGTGTTGCTATGCTTTCCTCAGACGTATTTTTAGGACTCTCTTGCCCTCTGCTGGAAGAATTAAATATGTTGTGATGGAATGTGATGTTGCATTTGGAATACAAAAAGCAACACCTCCCCTCCTTTTAATATATTTTATATACCACAGTCACTTGTAAACTTCTAAGGTGTCATCATAGGATTATTTTCTATTACAGCTATTCCTCTTGAACTGGGAAGCCTTATTTATAGAACAGCCTTCTAGTTGATGGTGAGCGGGAGCAAAGTTTTGCTTTGGAGGGAGATGCTGAGTTGGGAGTTCATTTATGTGTAGGAAGAGAGAGGTGGAGTTGAGGTTGAAAGTGAACCAAACCTTCCTGTCATGCCAATGGGAATTCACTGTATTTTTCAGTGTATAAGACTATATTTCCCCCCAATTTTTTAAAGTTTAAAATTGGGGGTTGTTTTATACACTGAATGTTTAAAATATTTATTTCTTAATTTTGGGCTCAAAAATAGGGGTTGTCTTATACATGGGGTCATCTCGTACATGGGAAAATATGATATACAGTGAGAAGGAGTTACCCATGTTTTGTAAGTACAAGTGTGGAGAATTTTTGGTCCTCCGGATGTTGCTGAACTACAACTCCCATCATCCCTGGCCATTGGCTATGATTGCAGGGACTGGTGGAAGTTTTAGTTCAGCTACATCTGGAGGGCCAAAGGTTCCTCACACATGAAGTACAGCAAAACACCTCACAAAGGGTGAGTATTCATTTGTTTAAAACATTTGTGTCACCAAAAGATTCCAGGGCAGTGAACAAAAGTGTGAATAAATATTATTTCACACATGACCTTGTTTTGCTTTTCACCTTCATATCGGCATTACAGACAGAAATTCAACAGGTACATTATGAGGGGAGACAGCAGAGAAAAGCAATTGTTTTATTGTGCTATGGCTAAGTCTCCTGGAAGCATCTTTCCAGTCACTGTGGAAGCAAGACTAAATGGACCTTTGATCTAATTCAGCAAAGCTCTTTGTTTTTAGATGAAACATTTTCCTACCACTTAAATTTCCATAACAATTATTGTTTGTGAATATGGCCTATAAACACATACAGCCAATCCTGATTTGTGCCCTGCCCCGTTATGACCCATCTCACTCCCACCCCCATTCCACCCTCTTCCCGGTAAAAAAAACAGCACGTGAGTGCCTTAAAAGTGCACAAAATGGGAGCTGCCTGTACATTTATCCATAAATTTGAAGGCTGAAATCCTACACATACTTGCATGGGAGTAAGCCCCACTGAGTTTATCTTTTAGCAGACAAGTGTAGGATTGCAGTGAAAAGACTGCATAGCTGTCCTTTACTCATGTTCAGGTTTTCTGGTTTCTTCCTGTCTTTCTGTTTTCCCCCTGTTTCTGTCTTTCTTCTCCTTTTTCCTCTTATTTTTTAAAACTTGTTAACTTTATTTTTTCCCTTTTTTCTTGGTACTCTTAATTTTTATGGGGCTTTTTTCTATCCCAAGTTGTAGCAGGCAGTTGTCTACTCATCCAGTTGGCATCCATCTGTCTTAGGAGACAACTGAAGATGATGTCTCTGGGGCATAGAGACCAGTAAGGGAGATACATGTTTTTTTGCAGCTGGGGCAGATGAAGGAGTCCTGCAGGTGTACCATGGGGTTTCTTCTTTCTGCACTCCTTCCAGCAGTCATTCCTCTTCTGGTAACTGCTGTGAATACACAACCTGTCTCCAGGCTCTGTGGTCATCTGCAAGAGATTCCCACTTAGAAGGGTTAATTTTGCCAGCCTTCATATCACATCTTTGTAACGTAGAATTGGTCTGCCAATGGACCAGGTGCCTGAAGCCAGCTCCAAAAGGAGCACAAGCCCTCTGGCATCTTGCTACCGTGAGGCAGAGAGTGGAGGCGGCACCCAACTTTTGTAATAATAATAATAATAATAAATTTGTATTTATAACCCGCCCTCCCCCGCTCAGGGCGGCTAACACAAATAAAATTACAATAAAATATAATGGGGGGAACAAAATAATAATAATAATTCTACACTGTAGAACACACAATAAGGAAAGCACAAAGATGCAAATACTTTCAGACCCCCTCCTCGCATTTTATCCTCACAAATATTGTCCCTTTTGTGGGCGACGGGGAGAATTTGAACCTGGATCTCAAGGCCAGCCTTAGCCAACCTGGTGCCCCCCAGATGTTCTGGAATAGCGGGCACCAGGTTGGCGAGGCTACACCCCGGCACAAAAGACCATTGCCTCCTCCTTTCCCCCTTTCCAAAGCCTCCTCAACCCGTCATGCCCGCCTTGTTGCTAGGCAGATTAGCCGCTCGTCCCATTCCCTCCCTTCCCTATTGGCTGCAGGTGATTATCCATCCCACCTCTAATCCCCTTTTCTCCCCTCTATTGGTTCCCGAAAGCCTCCCTTCGCCCCTCCCTTCCCCTCCCCGCCTCTTCCCCCTCTGACGCCTCCCCCCCTCCATCCCAGCCAGGTAACGCCCAATGCCCGTTCCCCATTGGTCCGTCTCCCCCTCAGGGGTGGGGCCGGGGAAAACCGGCTCCAGGTGAGAGGCCGCCCTCTTGTTTACTATAGGCTGGCGGCAGGTAGAGAGGCTCGGGCCGGGGGAAGCGAGCTGATTGGCTGCCACTGTATATGCCTGTGCGGCGGGGAGACTGAGGAGGGTTGAGGAATAAATCCCTCGAGGGCTGGCCTCCGCCATGTTGGGAGGAGGAGTGTCGGCGGCGCGCTGCTGCTGAGGTGGGAGGGAAAGGTTGCGGGAGCGCGCCCGCCAAGGCGCGCTCGAGGCGGCGGGTCGGGTGTTACCTCAGGAAGAGGCGGGCGAAGGACTCTGAGCTTCCCCCCACCCACATCCCGACTCTCCCCTTTCTCCTCCCTCCTTTCGCTTCGGAAGTTGGAGCAAACTTCCAACGGGTGGGGAAAGCCCGAGACCTGAGGGAAGAGGAAGAGGAAGGATTCAGGACGACCCCCCCCCCTAAAAAAGTTTTGGTTTTGGGGTTGTTTGTGTGGAAAGAGCCTGTCCCTAAAGCGGGACTGAGGGAGGGGAAAGGAAAGGGAAAGGTGAGTCTCTTCTGTGGAGTTTTTGAGGGGTGGGTGGGAATTTATTCGGGTGAGGGGAGGAAAATTGCTCTTTTTTGTGGCAGAGAAGAAGACAGCGCTCGCCTGCCCCCCCGCCCCCCGCAAATACAAGTCGGTGTGGGGCGGGCGGGCAGGAAGAGTAAGATTCACATGAATTGGAGTATAAATTGCAATTGTTTTCTAGACTTGCAAGCAGCCTTGTGCAGGTAGTGTGCCTTTATTGTGTTTAAAAGTTGCCTTTTATAGAGAATAAATATGATTATTCCTTTACTTCTCTATAAAAAAGGGAACTTTATTATTATTCCTTTACTTTTCTATAAAAGTAGATGAAGTGCTGTTATTGTTAGGTGCTTACAAACACATGGGTGTGTTGTGTCCTTTTGCAAATAGTCGTTACCTGTTGTGATGGGGGACGAAGGATTTTTATGTCTGAGGAAACTCAGTACACACATTACACTAAGGAGTTTAAGGTGGTTGGGGAGCAATGTGACAGTATGAGGACAGAGCAGGGGGTGTTTTTATTTTTGTTTCCTCTATTACCATGAGGATAGGTCCCTGATCTGAGGAGTTTACAATCTATACCTAGAAGCAGGCGAGATCTTTTAAATGGAAGCGGGGAGAAAGATGAGTTGAGAATGTATTTTTTGTCAGATGGGTTCCCAACCCCAGTTACTTGAAGGAGGTCTGAAGCAGTGTAATATTAAGAGAAAGGTTTGCGAGAGGGTGAGCTGGTTCTGTATCACTTTTTATTATCATTATATTTATATAGTGCCAGCTGTGTACCAAAATGGTCAAAGGCCTGGAAACGATGCCTTATGAGGAACGGCTAAGGGAGCTGGGCATGTTTAGCCTGGAGAAGAGGAGGTTAAGGGGTGATATGATAGCCATGTTCAAATATATAAAAGGATGTCACATAGAGGAGGGAGAAAAGTTGTTTTCTGCTGCTCCAGAGAAGCGGACACGGAGCAATGGATCCAAACTACAAGAAAGAAGATTCCACCTAAACATTAGGAAGAACTTCCGGACAGTAAGAGCTGTTCGACAGTGGAATTTGCTGCCAAGGAGTGTGGTGGAGTCTCCTACTTTGGAGGTCTTTAAGCAGAGGCTTGACAACCATATGTCAGGAGTGCTCTGATGGTGTTTCCTGCTTGGCAGGGGGCTGGACTCGATGGCCCTTGTGGTCTCTTCCAACTCTATGATTCTATGATTCTATGACATTTCAGGAAGAATGACAGATGTGGCTTACAGTCCAGAAAATGAAGGTGGGGCAAGCAAGGGGGACAAATATGCAGTTATTTCTGTTTCACCTGCTTGGGCTTAGTCACAGTAAGGTCTTGAAATGGAGTTGTGAGGAGGAAGTGGGTAAGTTTTTCTGGAGGTATGTGTGGGGTAATCTGGGTGGCATTGCTAGTGGAAGGTAGTGAAGAGTTTGTGCTGGAGGGTTCAGCTTGGTATTGGAGGTACAGTGGTACCTCGGGTTACATACGCTTCAGGTTACAGACTCCACTAACTCCACTAACATACCTCCAGAAAAACTTACCCACTTCCTCCTCACAACTCCATTTCAAGACCTTACTGTGACTAAGCCCAAGCAGGTGAAACAGAAATAACTGCATATTTGTCCCCCTTGCTTGCCCCACCTTCATTTTCTGGACTGTAAGCCACAGTGCTTCAGGTAGTGCTTCAGGTTAAGAACTTTGCTTCAGGATGAGAACAGAAATCATGCTCCAGCGGCACGGCAGCAGCAGGAGGCCCCATTAGCTAAAGTGGTGCTTCAGGTTAAGAACAGTAATGAATTAAGTACATAACCCGAGGTACCACTGTAATGTGGATCAAATGCAGGTGTAATGTTGGGGGAGTGACTCCACAGAAAATTGGAAGGTTCCAATCTTATACAGTGGTACCTTGGGTTACAAACACTTCGGGTTACAGACTCCACTAACCCAGAAGTAGTACCTCAGGTTAAGAACTTTACCTCAGGATGAAAACAGAAATCATGTGCCGGTGGCAGCGGGAGGCCCCATTAGCTAAAGTGGTACCTCAGATTAAGAACGGACCTCCGGAACAGATTAAGTTCATAACCAGAGGTACCACTGTACACACGTAACTAGGAGTAAGATCCAATGAACACATACACGATTGCACTGCTAGGAAAGTCCAGAAACTGCATAGCATTTTTTTTTTTTTTGAGGGGCAGGGTGGTGGAATTCCCTGAAAAACTGGTCTCCTCACCTAGCCTATGAAGGGAAAATGAGTTAAGGCTAATCCAATCTGAAAAGTACCCTTGGGTGTGTTTGTGTGTGCATGTGCTAAAGAGGCTAGTATATCTATTGAGGTGGGGAGTTTTGCTCAGGAGACATTTGTTCAGGACAGGCTATTCTAAGGGAGTCTTTTTCTTTTTGGAAGGGTGCCCATATCTGCTGAAGGAGTAGCCACAGGTAACCAAATGTGTAGGTCAGCACTGTTACCAGATTGAGGGGGTATAGAATTCTAGTGGAATGCACTGTTCTGTGGTTTTAATGTTGTCTTTGCAAGTAATTGGCTACTGGGTTATGTTGACAGCTCATAGCCTCAAGGCATATTTTGTGAATTAGAGGGGTTTCTTGAAATCTACATATTTGAGAGTTGTGAGGATTTTAAAAATAAAGTATCTTGGTTTTAACTTTCCTATCTAAATGTAAGTTCTTAAAAAAACAATGTAGTGTTTTATGGCTTTGGTAAAGTTGTAGACAAAAAACTATGTAAAAATCTTTCACACTTTCCCCTAAATGTACTTTAGTGTGAGGAAAAAAGTATCTGCAAGTTCTTTCCTGAGTGGGGAAATGTATGACTGTCCAGAGTGCTTACAAATATATGAGGGGGACAATTGCATAACATTGCATTCTTTTATCTAAAATGTGGATTCACGTGCTTTGCATGAATACCTTGACATGCCTTACACATTCTATATCAAAGCTTACAAAAGGAAGACTTTCAAAGCAAAAATTGCAATGCAGTTGTGTATAGCAGAGAGCCTGATCTTTAGGGAAATGCGTAAGCTTTCATACTTACCTAGAATGCCATTTTGTACTTTCATGGCTTCCCCGCCTATTTTTTGAGTGTATGCTTTGTAGAAAATGCTGTAAGCAGGAATGAAACTTGCTGAGCAGTCCGATCTTATTCGCATTCTTGAATCCCTAGACTGGACTTTTCTCCCTGCTTTGGATATTGTGATTTGGATATATCCAAACTCCTAAAGTTCCTTTTTCAAACATAGGGAAGCAAATAGTTTTGTGATAGTTCCGCCAATGTTTTTTGCAAATCCAGAAGATAAAGATCACAGACCATATCCCCACCCCAGTGATTTTGTAGGAAGGTTAGCAAGAGTGCTTGGAAGAGAAGGTGTCAGGAATGGAGCCAGCAAATTTCTTTGCAAACGTTCAGTTTGCTAAGCAGTGATGGCTGACATCACTGGCTGGAATCTTTCTTAATTTTCTATTGTTTCAACTTTGTTCCCAAAGTTACAGAAAAAAATTACAGAAAAAAGTAATTAGTCTTATTTTAAATGAGCATAGTCTTGCATTTCAGAATTTTAAAATATATTTGCTAGGTATTTAAAACAGCTTTCATGGAACTTTAGCAATTTTATAAAAATAAAGTATCAGGATACTAGAAGAAAACATGAACCTGAATTCCTCCATTGATTTGTTGGGCTTACTTGGTGTCTGTTTAGTTTAGCACAATGTATATTCTGTTTTCCAATCAGTTGTTTGCTTTTTTGTGTATTTATATATTTTTTGTTTGCCTGCAGCCTAATGGGGCTATTACCTTGGAAGAAGAAGCATGGAAACTTTGCCTGCTCATTTATTACAATACCCCATTTCTCCTGAACGATTTGGAAGACAAGTCTGTAAACTCAGAACCTATCTTTAACTTTGACTGCTGCAGTAGTACCATGCCTAGCAGAATGGGATCAAAAATGAATATGAAGAGAGATTTCATTAGAGTAAAAACACATTATAATGGGTAAGTGATATCAAATGTTTTTTGCCCTTCATTTCGCTTATTGATTATCAGGTTCTTTGCAACTTTTGTTTTGTCTATATTGGGTTGTATCCAGTTAAGTCCTACTCAGAGCAAACCTGCTGAAATTAATTACCGTAGCTTTGTTTAAGTAGGTGTTCTCTGACTTGGACTGGCCATTTTATTTTATTTTTTACTTATAATGAATGAAATTTACGTATGTTTTTATCAATTTCTGTAGTCTGTTGCATTGGCATTGTAAGATTTGGGAGGAAAAGCTAATCCTGTTTGCATGGTGGCTTGGTGCAAAACTTGTGTACCATGCTCTTCTGAACAAAGCGATGGGTCTTTCATTTTAGGCTGATAATACTACAATTCAGTACCAGAACAGGTATAGTGTTTCATATTGGGGTTTGTAGGTGGTGGGGTGTCAAAAGATTTTCAGCAATCAAGGTTCAGATGCCAATGCTTGGATAAGTTAAATTGTTAAGAACCAAGCAATGTATTCTAAGAGCATTTATTGTAGGAATTTTATTTATACTTCATAATAACTATAGCAATGTTATCAGCAAAGGTCAGTCACCCTTCTATATTTTTAAACAAAAACATTTTCAGTGATGGGCATAAATATACTCATTTAAGCTTTTGTACCAGTAGCAGCAACCCAACAGTAGCTCTGCCTTGTGGTGGAAAGGAGTTAATAAGACCTCCCCCACCCTCATGTTGCTGCTACAGTCAATTTTTAAAAACCCAAGACACCAAGAGACTGTATAACACTGCATTACACATTCTAAACTGCTGAATTCATGTCTTTGCTTCTAACTTTTGGCCAGACATGTTACTGGCCACTCACAGTGGACTAAATACTAAAAGAGTGAAGTTTTCAGTTGTTTTCTCTAGGCAACAATCACTTCTTTCCAAGGAAAGATTTTAGAAAGGGCTTCAGAATTAATCAGGAAGTCTGTCATCTGAATCCAGAAAAAAATTCTAAAGTCACACATGCACCAGAGGAGATCAAAAAGCACTTTCAAAATGCACCAGGAAGTCTCTTCTCCAATGTTTGGAGGAGGGCCTTCCTGGTTCATTTTGGGGCAATCTTTGTTTTCCCTGATGTTAATGTGTATTTCTCTGTAGCACTTGTCAGTCATAATACCCACAACTGTCTTGTCAGACTACTCACACTGAAAGGTGGTAGGACACTAATTACTCAGAAAAAAAATAGTGCTTGCATATTTTGCAATATAACTGTTTCCCTACAAGGCACAACTATATTTTCCATTGTTGGGGCTCCCTTCTTGCCCTGGACCCAATACAGCAGTACCCACTATACTCCTTATTGGTGGGCCTGTACATAGGAAATCTCAGTAATCTAGCGTACACTAAGAGTTGAGCTGCTGGGTATAAACATGTTTTAGGATCTATAGCATTGCATGTGTTTCACAAGCAGCTTATGCTAACCCAGTTGAATGTTTTGACTTTGGCTTTGAACAATTCTCTCCCACCTCAGAGTTATATCAGAAACTTGTTTTCAGACTCCCTTGTGTGATGCTGAGCAGAGGCAGTGGCTGCTTTTTTGTGAAAAGCCTATTGAAATGCTCTTGGAACTAGTTTCTCACTTCCTTGGACCCTGGCTGTGGCACACACTTGTGCTTTTCTAAAGAACCTAGCAACTAGTACCTTGTATCTCCACTCACAATTCAACCATTGGATTTAAGATTTAGCCCCATTAGCTTTAATAGCATTGGCAGTCACAACCAAAACAGTTGTTCTGGCAGAGCTCTCTGTGACTGTGATGTAATGTTGCTGCAGAGTAATGCCATGTTGCACTTTGCCCTCTGGTAGCCAGTGGTATACCATTTTGTATGCAGTTACGAATATATCATAGGAAATCTTATACAAATGCTGACTTCAAAAGAACTTGAGCAGTAGTGTGAGGTGGGAAATATCCAAAAACTGATTCCCTGCCACCACCACTGCTTTATATTTTCATTGGAAAATTTCCCTTTGATAAGTTCATTGGTAAGGATGAATGGATGCAAATTACAAATAACAGTAATGGGCAAGCTTCACAAGTTTTGTTTTCTAAAAACAAGTAAAATAAACATGCTAAATCAGGTCACTCTAAGGCATTAAAAGATTTTCTGAGGCAAATTATTTTTTGCTTATGAAAATGTTTCAGTTCAAAATTTTCTGGAAAACCCACATCCCTGCATTTGGCCCTCTTGTTTGTCCCTTGTATGACAGACAGCTCTAGATATGTGATAGAAATAAAACAGCATTTTTAAAACTCAGTATACATTCTGGACAGTGCTGGATTTGTTTGTGTTGATCATTTAGGACTATAATCCTATGCACATGTCACTAACTTGGGAGTAAGTCCCACTGAACTTGGTGAAACGTACTTCTGAATAGGATTGTACTTTAAGACTTGCATGTGAAAATTTCATTAGGAACAGCCTGTTCATTGGCTTAAACCAGAGTGATTAAGGTTAAATGAATTGTCAATCAGGCTCTTGGTTGTGCAGTGCAATAAGGTTTTAGTGGGTTGTTGACAAATGCAGCCTGTACAGCGTTTTGGGGACATTCTTCATGGCATATTTTAGCTATAATTTCAAGTAGCACTCAAGTTTCACTATGTGAGGAATGACATAGGGTTGTATCCAGCTAAGATTTACTTAGAGTGCTTCTATTAGAATTAACCTAATTTGGTTAATTTTCATCCCCATTAGATCTAACATTGGATGTAACCTTTAATTTTCATTGTTTGAAATAGTGATGTGTTTCTGTGTTAACTCTGAACAACTTTTAAGTTTAGCCTCTGTAAAATGGGGACATTGTAAAGCATCAAATAGCAAGATTTTATGCCTTGTTTGTGGTAAAGGTAAAGGACCCCTGGACAGTTAAGTCCGGTCGAATTCAACTTTAGGGTGCAGCACTCATCTCTGCTTTCAGGCCAAGGGAGCCAGCATTTGTCCTCAGACAGCTTTCGGGGTCATGTGGCCAGCATGACTAAACCGCTTCTGGTGCAATGGAACACTGTGACGGAAGCCAGAGTGCATGGAAACGGCATTTACCTTCCTGCCACAGTAGTACCCATTTATCTACTTGCACTGATATGCTTTCGAACTGCTAGGTTGGCAGGAGCTTTGACAGAGCAACGGAAGCTCACCCCATCGTGTGGATTCAAACTGCCAACCTTGCAATCGGCAAGCCCAAGATGCTTGATGGTTTTAGATCATAGCGCCACCCGCATCCCTCTATACTTTGTTGTTACCCTCACTGGAAAGAGTAAAGCTAATATTGCAATGTAGGGATCCCTATTTACTCAGCTTGGGTTTATTGATCATTCGTGAAGGTTTGTATAAGTATTGCTTTATGAAATCATGGTATAAAATGTAGCATGGCAGAATGCAAGTGTGTGTGTGTGTGTGTGTGTGTGCGCGCGTGCGTGCGTGCGTGCGTGTGTGTGTAGTGGATTCTTATTTCTGTGTGATCAGATATGTCAAACTGCAGTAAGTCACAGTTATCAAAACTGCAAAATTAGTGTCAAGAATTATTCAGGAAAGTACTAAATAATTCAAAGTGTCTGTTCATGGTACAGTACACCTTTGATATTATGATTAAACAAATAGGCTAGTAATAAAAGCATTAGGGAGTCGTACCATTCATGATTGTTAGTGTGTTTCCATGGAAGCTTGGGAGGGTAGATGTTTGTATATCCTGGGTGTGACAGTGCTTAACATAGCATAAGTGATCATGCATAATCTTCCTTTATGGCAAGCATTCCTTGCTTTGCTTACATACAGTTCATATAATTCTTCTAAATTAAGCCCTGCAGACTAAAAATGTTGAGGAATGTGATGAAGGTATTTTTTTAAAGTACGTGCTTATTCTTCCACACCATTATATCTTATGTGAAATCAGTTGATGAGGCTCATTCGACAGCTACAAGTGTCATTGCACCATTCCAGTGGAATGCTCCGCCATGGAGATTCATCAGGCATATTTTGTTTCAACTTTTAAACAACTACTGAAAACTTCTATTTTGTCACACCTATGCATGCATGCATGTATACGTAATTTTGTTTGTATGCCGCCTTTCCACAGTTCAAACCATGCTCAAGGCAGCTTACAGCATAAAAAATGTTGCAACAGAAGTAGTCCTAAACAATAAATTAAACATTAAAAAAACAAAAACCTGACTGAACAATTTCCACATAAATTACAACAAAATCTAAAATAAAGATTTTTAAAAACTACAGCTACAACCCCCTCCCCAAAATACCCCAGCACCCCAGGCAATTAAGAATACAGTGAGCCCATTACTTACATGAGGGTTTGGTTCTGGGGGTGCACTCAGAGGCAAAATCACGTAAAGCCAGGAACCCCCTGAACCATGCCTATTTGTCCAGAATGAGCCTTGCTTACTGGCCTCTGGGAAGGAGGTACAAGGGCTCAGTGTCCTAGGGCCCTTGCGTGACTTTCCCAGAGCACAGTAAGCAAGGCAGAGGGCTTTAAAAGCTCTCTTTGCTGTGGGTTCCATTCACATTTATTTATTTGGTTTTGAGTCAGGTGTGTAAGTGGTGGGCCCACCGTACAGCTTTCCCTGATAGTTACCTGATTTATGATTTTAACTTTTTTATATGGTTTTTATTATTTTATGTATAGTTGTGAACTGTTCTTATTTTTTTTAATGAATGAGCAGTATATAATTAGCAGATGTTGGATCAGTAAAACTGTTTGTGAGATTCTGAAATGCAAAATCTTTAGGGCTGCTGATAGATTGCCTCAATCTTTGCAAATGTCTTGTGGTTTAAAGTGAACACATGTAGCTATTGAATCTGAATTCATCTCTTTCAGGGATATCCTCATAACAAATCTGGGTGCATCCATCAACTATGGTGAACTTTGTGATGAAGTTAGAGAGATGTGCAATTTACAACAGGAACAACCAATTACCCTTAAGTGGATTGATAATGAAGGTATTTCAGACTCATGTAAATATGCTTCTGCAAATATTTCTCTGATGCATTTTACAGCACAGTTAATTAACTGGGTGTGATGGAGATACTAAATAGGTAACTTTTAATTTTGAATCATTGTCGGTTTTCAAATTTTCACTGAAGAGATATCAAGGGATACATATGTTAATAAAGCACAGATAATCAGGCATGTTTTGCAGCTTGCTCCAATCCATTCTGAAAATGTTATGTACTCTCTAATTCTGATGTGTGAAGCATAACCTTCCTTTATGAATGTGGGTGTGATTCTTTCTGACATAGGTACTTTCTGACATACAGCCCAAGCACAATTTCTCCCCATCCTCCCAGTATCTGTGTAGGCATCAGGTTATTATGGGGCAGAGGAGGCCTATGGTTGCCTCTCATACCTTTGCTGGAAATGTAAGCCCCTTTCTTTTGAATGCCTGATGCAGTGTGATTGCACTAGAGGTAGGATTTGTTCTGCTCTATGGCATGGTTGGAAAATTTGCCGTCTAGATGTTGCTGGATTAGAGCTCCCATTATCCCTAACCTTTGTTCATGCTGACTGGAGCAGATGGGTGTTGAGAGTCCAACAACACATGAAGGGCCACAGCTCATCACCACTGCTCGACGGGGATTCCTTTTAAGGAGCTGTGCTTGTGTGGAGAAGGATCATACCCATTGACTACCTTAATATGCCACATTTTACTAATGCAATGTTCATTTTTATTTTAAATGCATTCTACCAGATTGTTTGATATTGCTCAGGTTTCTGTTCTTTAATTGTTTAGCAGTACCCACACAAACTAGAAAGAGATCAGTGATTATACAGTTGCAATGTGTGTTTCCTAATATGAACTTCAAGAGAGTGTATTGCTTAATAGACAAAAATTCTCTAGATCTTTTTATATACCGCTCACATCGTTTCATAGACACTTGTTTGGCAGAAATTCTAGAATCAATTTATACAAAGGCAAGTGGACACTGAAAATAGGGGTCTCTGAAATCTTGTCTCACCTCATGTAGACAAGCTCTGCTAGCTAGACTTCAGATACTGAGAGGAACATACCTCTTCCAAGTTCTGTGTGAACAATAATGACTCAGTTGTGTGCACTTCATTTGTACTTGCTTTCAAGATGATGCTTCAGCGATACCATGCAGAAACTTGATATTTTCTAATTGAGTGTAATTTGTTTGCATAGGACGCCTGAGTTGAGAACTGTAGCAGTTCTAGGGTCTTTCCTGCAGATTTGTAAATATTCTCCAGGCTACTAGTGTATTATTCAATACATAAATCTTCAGGCAGCTGCATCAAGTTCTGCAAGTGTGACTACAGCTACTGAATTGATTTATGGTGGATTGATAGGAGAGGTATCCCAAGTGACATGCCATTAAAAGCATGAACATAGTGCTTAGTCTTAATGCAAGGTGAATCATTCCAATACTTGCTTTTGAGTTTAGTTTTTGTGTGTGCTCCTATTTTTCTGTCGCTGAGTACATTTAAAGAATATTGGAAGATGTCATGCTTTAAAAGTGTGGTATCGTTCTCCTGATGTTTTTTGTTTCCTACTCCCAGTAAACTTGAAAAAGCTTTGAAATGCTGAGGCATCCATTAAAAGGAGTGAGCCTGTTTCCCAGATGTATTCAAGTGGAGAGTAACTGTGAAGGGGGCTTGTCAACCTGTCTTGCTTTTTAAGCATGCAGAAGTTCCATCAGGTGACTTTATCCCCATTTTTAAAACTGAAAGACCACTGGCAAGGGCTGCATGAAAGTTGTGCCAACAATAAGCTTGCTGAGTTGAAAGCAGTTTTTATGGTGAGCATATGTGTCACTTAAGCTAAGAAAGGAAGCTCTCGTGGCCCAGTTAAGGATTCAACATGAAGTCTCTACCTATCACTATTTACTGAGGGCGAGAACCCACCCATGTACATATCTTGTACTATTCCCCTCACTGTGAAACAAGTGTTGCTGTAATACCCATGCTTCTCAAGTGTGAGATGGGCTTGTCTACAGACCTACTTCGTTGCTCTGAACTTAGCTGCTCAGGCCCTTTAATGTGGATCTCAGGTTCCTGAGCTTTCTTGACTGGCTCTCTCCTTTTTAAGTCTGTTGGAATTAGAAAATTAGAAAACTAGAATTAGAAAAAACAAGTCTGGGAAAAGTCTGGTGTGTGGTACAATGTGACATGTGTGGGGTAACTGTGCCATGATCTTCAATATACTTAACGAAAGATTCCTGCACTTCAGAGCCCTGTATAATTGCTATCTGAAATCAGAGCTCTTGACTGAAAGGGAGAAATTTTCCTCAACAGTAAAATCAGAATACTTCTTAGGGCTTTTGCTTATGGGTCTCTAATATCAAGGGTATATCACTTGATATTCATGTGCTTGACCCAGAAACAGTGTGGAATGTTGCAGCACAGTTGCTGACAGGAGTAAGACCTTGTCAGCACATAACACTTCTGCTCAGATACCTGCACTGGTTGCCTTTTTGTTACCCAACCAAGTTCAAGGTGTTACTATTGGTATTTAAAACCCTTAACACCTTGGGACCAGTTTACTAGTGGAGTTGCCTTTCCCATATGTGCCAACTCAATTTATTTGATCTGTGGGACTGACACTGTTACAGGTGCCACAAAATGCTTATTCTGAAGTTGTGAGGAATTTATTTTTTAACGTGGCAACATCTGCACTTCAGAATTCCCTGCCTGTTGACACCAGGCAGGCGCCTTCACTGTACTTTTTGGTGCCCGATTAAAACATTTTTGTTTTGGATAGCCAATCCAGAGATGTTGGCATGTTTTCATCTTTTTATCATAGATGTTGGCATGTTTTCATCTTTTTATCATTCATTTTAGCTGTTTTCCAGTAATCTGAATATTTATTGTAAACCGCTTAGAGGTTTTATTACAATCAACGGGTAAATTAAATTTTGTTAGATAAAAAATTCAGTTTACGATGAACGTGGAGGTTGCTTCCCTTCTGCTCCTTCCCCAGTGGGAGCAACAAGTCACAGTCACTGGCTTGGCATGACATCTGAACTGAAGATTGCAGTATGTTTCACTTCCTTTTTTTTAAAAAAAATATTTTTTATTGTAAGTTTCAAACAAAGAAATATCACCAAACATTTACAATCACATCACCAAGTAATAACAAACAAAAAAAAGTATACATAAACAAAAACATAAATCTAAAATAAAAAACCTCATATTTGTTCATAACATATTTTTCCATATCTTACTGGACTTCCTCACATCTCCCTTCCCTGCATTCTCAAT